>NC_057746.1:11409701-11475860 GCF_004010195.1 Chiloscyllium plagiosum | reverse complement strand
TATAATACAATCCCAATAAGGTGATCATCCCTTTCTTATTTCTCAGTTCCACCCAAATAACTTGCCTGGACGTATTTCCGGGTATATCTTCCCTCAGCACAGCTGTAGTGCTATCCCTTATCAAAAATGCTATTCCCCCTCCTCTCCTTCCTGTTGCATTTGTATCCTGGAACATTAAGCTGCCAGTCCTGCCCATCCCTAAGCCATGTCTCCGTAATTGCTATGATATCTTGGAGTTCATCTTGGTGTGCCGTTACTAGCGGTGTTCCGCAAGGATCTGTTTTGGGACCATTGCTGTTTGTCATTTTTATAAATGACCTGGAAGAGGGGTTAGAAGGTTGGGTGAGCAAGTTTGCGGATGATACGAAAGTCGGAGGAGTTGTTGACAGTGAGGAAGGATGTGTCAGGTTACAGCGGGATATAGATAAGCTGCAGAACTGGGCAGAAAGGTGGCAAATGAGTTCAATGTAGCTAAGTGTGAGGTGATTCACTTTGGGAAGAATAACAAAAAGATGGGGTACTGGGCTAATGGTCGGGTACTTGGTAGTGTGGATGAGCAGAGGGATCTTGGTGTCCATGTACACAGATCTCTGAAAGTTGCCACCCAGGTAAATAGTGCGGTGAGGAAGGCATATGGCGTACTGGCTTTTATTGGTAGAGGAATTGAGTTCTGGAGTACTGAGGTCATGTTGCAGTTGTATAAGACTCTGGTGCGGCTGCATCTGGAGTATTGTGTGCAGTTTTGGTCGCCATGCTATAGGAAGGATGTGGAGGCACTGGAACGGGTGCAGAGGAGGTTTACCAGGATGTTGCTTGGTATGGTAGAAAGATCGTATGAGGAAAGGTTGAGGCACTTGGGGTTGTTTTCATTGGAGAAAGGAAGGTTTAGGGGTGACTTGATAGAGGTGTATAAGATGATTAGGGGTTTAGATAGGGTCGACAGTGAGAATCTTTTTCCATGTATGGAGTCAGCTATTACGAGGGGGCATAGCTTTAAATTAAGGGGTGGTAGGTATAGGACAGATGTTAGGGGTAGGTTCTTTACTCAGCGAGTCGTGAGTTCATGGAATGCCCTGCCAGTAGCAGTGGTGGACTCTCCCTCTTTATGGGCATTTAAGCGGGCATTGGATAGGTATATGGAGGATAGTAGGTTAGTATAGGTTAGGTGGGCTTGGATCGGCGCAACATCGAGGGCCAAAGGGCCTGTACTGCGCTGTATTCTTCTATGTTCTATAAAAGCCGGTTTGTCTTTTGCACTCCGCCTCCACATTCTCCATTTCCGATTATCCTCCTTCACCTCTGACAAAGTATTAACAGCCCATTTTCTAATCCGTTTCATTTCTGAAGATGAATCACGCTGGACTTGAAACTTGAACTCTGTTTCTCTGTCTCTGCAGATACTGCTAGACCTGCTGAATTTTTCCAGAAATGAACAGGAACAAGAAACTATTTTCAACATAAAAAGAAATGTGGATACTCGAAATCTGAAACACAAATACAAATTCTTGGAGAAGTTGGGAGTTTTGAAGAAGGATCACAGGACCTGAACGATTCACACTGCTGTCCCTCCCCAGATGTGGCTAGACCTGCTTTGTTTCTCCAGCAATTTCTGTCAAAGGTCCTCAAACGCCCTGTCAACATAGAGCGCCAGACACTGGGAAATGGAAAATAACGCAAGGTGAACAAATTCATTGGTTCTGAAACTACATAAGGCTGGAATCACCGACACTACACAACTGTCAGTCATGGTCAGGGAGAGACATAGAGGGAAACACATTCACATTAAACACAGAAGATGGCACGACTGGAAAGGAAAAGATTCAGATGAATATGTGGAAGGGTTTTGAGGGATGTGAAAAATTAGGGGTTTGACACCATGGATAGACCTTCAGAAGAATGAGAATATCACAACTGAAGTGTTACCACATCAGAGGCTAGAATAGGTCACGGAGTGTAGTGGTGATAGGTGAATGGGTCTCAACGTGAATTTGGGGGACAGGCAGTAGAACTGTATTACAGATAATGTAGCTTAAAACTGGCTCTACATGTGGTTCTCTATACCACAGCAGCAGCAGGAGCAGAATTGTTTTCAAACGCAACATGTAATCTTTTGCTCGGGATCATCCCTCAGTCTACCATTATCATCGAACTGACGAGTTCAGTGACGACTGTGGGTGAGCGTTCCAGGATCAGAACCATGTGTACTTAAACATGATGACAACTCATTTAAGCTACAGCACTCAACTGCTTATATTCCAAACAGCAGGATTGACATCTGGTAGAGAGCTCGAAATGATTCAAAGACCAACAGTCCTGCCACATCCAGTCATAAATGGTGATAGAAGGTTAAACAACTCACTGGAGGAGGGCACTACAGAAATACCCCCATCTTAAGTAATGGAACAACTCTGTAGATCAGTGTAAAAGAGAAGGATGTCGTGTCCGCACCATCCTCAGCCAGAATTGTCATCTGGATGATTCAACTCACATTTGTGATGATGCTCACAAAATCACAGATTTCTGCCTATAATTAATCTGATTCACTGCAAGTGCCATGAAGAAACAGCTGAACACATCAGATACGACAAAGCCAATGGGCCCTGACACCATTCCTGCAATAGGACTGAAGAGTTGTGCTGCACAACAAGCCGTGTTCCTGGGGAAACTGTTGCATTCCAGCTCCAACTTTGACATCTCCCTAGCAATGTGGATAATTGCTCAGCTATGTCCCGTCCCCTAAGAGGAGAATTATTACAATCAGATCAATTACCACTCCCTCAGTCCCATCAAGACAGTCAAATTGATGGGAATTCTTTTTGACAGAGCTGTCCACCAGCACAGAAATAACCTGCTCAATGTGGTTTCTGACAGGTCCTCAGTGGAGATGGTGCTGCTGTGGAAATGTCACTGGATTACTAATCAAAACCAGAATAATGTTCTGGCAGCTGGTGGAAGATAAAAAAAACAATTAATAAAATATCGAGACGTAAAATCTGGTGGCAGTGGTTGTCCTTCCACAATGTACTTTCCGGAATTGGATCTCCTGTACTGACCTAGTCTGGCCGAAAAGTAACTCCAGACATGCAGACATGTGATGCACTCTTGAATGGTCTCTGAATCGGCCAAGCAAGACACTTAATTCTGTCAAACTCTTCTGAGGTCCCAAAGGATAAAACCAGACAGAACACCCAGCCCCAGCCTCGGTATTGGAAAAGGGAATGGGAAACACAGTCATGTTCACCTTGCAGAGACCTCCTCCCTAACATCTAAGAGCTTGTGACAACATTTACAGTGCTTTCCCACAGACTGCTCAGAAACATTCGGAAAGGAATAGGCCATGCAACACATTGAGCCTTCCCCATTCTTGATCATAGCTGAAATATCCCTAATGCCCTTCTCCCACAAATTATACGCATCCTTAACGTGATTAACTATTGTAAAAGATATTAAGTATTAAATTCAGCAGTCCCTTCGATGCATCATTTTGTTCCCCCGTTCAATATAATGATGCCTGATCACCGATCCTCACACCATAGTTCTGCATTATCTGTATCCCTTTCGTGTCGAGAAATCCTTATTTATATTCAGTGCCTTCGCTTCGTCAGCCTTATGTGTGAGAGAATTCCCCAGGTTCACCAATCTCTGAGTGCAGACATTTATTCTCATCTCAATGCAGAGAGGCCTGTCTGTACCTAATACTGTGGCCCATTGTTTTAGACGTCCCAGCCAGGAGAATTATCATCTCTGCTTCCAATCTGTCTCACCCTGTCAGAGTTTTATGCATTTCACTGACATCTCCACTCATTTTCCTTAACGCCATGGAATACAGGCCCAGTCGCCCAAACTCTGCTCCCGCAACAAACCTGTCATCCCAGAGATCAGTCTGGTCGTCCTCCGCTGCTCTCCCTCAATGTCAGGTTTGTCCTTTATTAGGTAAGGAGACCAAAACTGTACAAAATGTTCGAGGTGAGAGCTTACCAAGGGCCTGTACAGCTGCAGTAAGACACCCTTACTCCTGGGCTCAAATCCCCTTGAAATGAAGGTCAACACACTATTTATGTTCTTAACCGATTTCTGTTCCTGAAATATTGCTTCAGGGACTCGTGTACCGGGAGATGCAGATCATTTTACAATGTTACAGCTCCCCAATTGGTGTTGTGTCTATGTACACTGGTCCGCATGCCAATGCCATTTCCAGTATTGACTTCTGGTTTCAGTAATCACTGCCTTGCATGGATCTCGGATGTCTGCGCAGAAGGAAACAAATAATGAAGTAGAAGTCCCTTTATAGATCAACACTTTTCAACCAAACCCTTTTCAAATGGCAGGCTGCTGTTCTCTTTTTCTAAAGAATTACACAACGTCACATATACACACATTTCTCTTCATCTGCTACATTTTTGTCCATTCATTCCATTTGTCTCAATCACCTTAGTTTTTTTTTAGTGTCGTCCTCATGGAACAATTCCAAACAGCCTGATCTCTAAGTCAGTGTTCACTACATAGTTAAAGACGACCAGCTCATTCACGCTCATGAAATCCATTTTCCCAGCATTTACATTTGCTTGGTTGAACACAGTTTAGATGCAACTTTAATCTGCAGTACCCACAAACTCGTCTATCTAATTTCATGTTTATAACATACCCAACATCTCTATTGCAGCTTGCACTTTGATATATAACTCCCATCAATGTGTGCTTCTTCTTTCTGCTTTTGAGCTCCACCTCAGCAGATTCTGTGGAATCTGATCCACCTGGGCTCCGGGGAGATTAATGGCAGATTCAGGTGAGACATTTGATGAGGCTTATGTTCACAGTGAGATCATCTCGTCACACCTTACCTGTTCTTCTCAAGTGCCATTGTAGCATTTTCACTAGATCTCCCGTTATGCCTGTGGAGTAGAGGACAATGATCTTTTAACAATTTCTCCAGACAGCTGACACTCCTCTAACCTGGATGGAACTCGTACAGCAGTCTGGTAAAATGTTGCTACTACTGTACAGTATCTTAGTGACAACACATCTGGAGTAGCGTGTACACGTTTCGTCTCCTCAATGAAGAAAGGATATTGTTGTATTGGAAGCAGCTCAGAGATGGTTCAATCAACAGATGACTACAGTGAACGTGTTAGGATGATCAGATTGACCCAATACCCACTGGAGTTTACACGTATGAAAGCGTATCTTATTTTTACATCGAAGACTGGAAGGAGTCAGCAACAGGCGCCAATTATACAGCAAATGGAGGAATCCATTTCATTTCTCGAGCCTGTTACAAAGGAAGAGCAGGTTATTAAGGCCTTGCAACCTGTTACACCAGAATTGGACTAGACTATTCTGCCTCTGGAAACTGATATACAGTTAGAGGAGGAGGTCAACCAGCCACTCAAGTCAATTACACTGGGTCAAGAGGAGGCCATGCAGCACTAGTAGCCTGTTATACAGCAACAGGGTCTGTCCATTCAACCTCCTCAAGTCAGTAACACAGGAACTGGAAGAGGTCCTACAGTGACTGGTGATTGCTACAATGGGATAACAGGAGGCCATTCAGCCCCATCGAGCCTGTTGCTCGGGAATTGGAGAAGGACGGAAACTTTATGAGACTTCTTATTGGAAAGCAGGAAGAAGTTCACCTCACGTGTCGGGTTTATGGGAACAGGAGACTAAATATTCCCTCTGTCCCATTTCAGGAATGCGGGAGAAGACCATTCATCAACTCCAGCCTGTTATGGAGGAATGTGAGAAGGCAATGTCAGCTCTGCAAACTATTACATAGCAACAGGAATACTGCATAAGCCCGCCAGCCTCTTCCGCATCAAGAGTAGGAAAACATTCAGGCCATCAAGACAATGGCGTAGGGACATGATATAGACACCAGTCCATTGATTTTGTACACAAGGAAGAGAGTTAGTCAAATCAGCCACCCATACCTCTTAAAGTGCAATGAGACTAGGTCATTTCAAGTCACGTGCGAATCATACAGGATTGGAGGGAACATAGATATAATAGAGAGGTCAGAATTTAAAATTATCACCTCCACGATGGAATAAAAAGTACTGAGAAAACTGTTGGAATTTGAGGAAGATTCTTAGAATCTATTATTCAGGAATTGATGGCAGGACATTTGTAAATTCAAACTACAATCCATCAGAGCCAACATGATTTTACGAAGGATAATTCGTGTTTCAATTATTTGTTCGAGTTTGTTAAAGATGTGACAAGCCAGCTGGATAATGGGAATGCTGGAGATGTAGTATTTGGACTTCCAAAAGGCATTGAATAAAGTGTGCACAAAAGATTAATCTGCAGAATAAGATCACATGTGATTAGAAGTAACTGATTAGTTGGAGACCGGATTGGTGAAACAAAAAATGCATTGAGATGGAATAAATGGGTCATATTCAGTTAGGTCAGGGAGCATCCAAGGAGCAGGAGAATCGAGGTTTCGGACATGAGCCCTTCTTCAGGAATGAGGAAAGTGTGCCAAGCAGGCGAAGAGAAAGGGTCGGGAGGATGGACTTGGGGAGGGGCGTTTGAAATGCCATAGGTGGAAGGAGGTCAAGGTGAGGGTGATAGGCCGGAGTGGGGGTGGGGGCGGAGAGGTCAGGAAGAAGATTGCATGTTAGGAAGGCGGTGCTGAGTTCGAGGGATTTGACTGAGACAAGGTGGGGGGAGAGGAAATGAGGAAACTGGAGAAATCTGAGTTCATCCCTTGTGGTTGGAGGGTTCCGAGGCGGAAGATGGGGCGCTCTTCCTCCAACCGTCGTGTTGCTATGGTCTGGTGATGGAGGAGTCCAAGGACTGCATGTCCTTGGTGGAGTGGGAGGGAGAGTTGAAGTGTTGAGCCACGGGATGGTTGGGTTGAACCAGACACACTCATTCCGTTATTTCAGAGCGTCCCCTCTCTGAAGCCTTTGCTCCGTTTGTTGTTCATGTTACAGACACAGATGTTCTAACTGCAGTCGCCAGGCTCCATCCAGTGTTGGTCACCAAATCCTCAGGTCTCCCTGAATGTCTGAGGCAACTCACAGCCGAACCTGCAGCAAACCAATCCCAGCCTCTCCACTAACTTTTCAATGACAGGGGTCGGTCAGAAGCCCCTCGGTTACAAGTGTCATGGACCAGACTAGACCCCTCAAAATATTTTAAGACTTCAGCCTAGACCCCAACTTTTCCTTATTTTACACTAGATGTGAAGTATGTGTTCCAGATGTTGCGACTGGTCAAACCACAGAAAGTTAAGCAAAATGTCATCCATTCAAACGCAGTAGTTAAAACACAATCAAAGCGAAGAACAATTTGGGATAGCTTCTCTATTGGAAGACTTATGTAAACAATAGACACAGTGCCTTTTACTAATTAACTGTGCGAATACAGGAACATCCCATAAACGCACCCCTTAGCAAAAAGGGAAATTCAAACACAGAATCTTACATGCAGTTCTCCAATCCAGGAGGAAGCAACTTCAAGAGAGTTTTCAGAGAAAATAGCAGCTGGGAATCATATATTGAAGTTTCCAACCCACCTGGGACCCCGAGCAGCTTCTGAATGCTGCAGCTAAAAACAAAATGAGAAAACCTGGTCGGTCTGCGAGAGCTGGTCACTGCCCTTCCATTGTTACCATCGTTTTAATAAAACGTAAATGGCTCCTCAGTTATTTACTTAAGCCGTTTTCAGGAGAGAGGTCGCATCTCAGCTTTTAAGACTCCCCTTTACAAAAAAACAAGAGGAAATAACCTTATTGAAGTAACAGTATCGTCAAATTTCCCCCTTTGAAAAAAATAAACCAACAATATACAACAGTAGCTTCATTTTAAATTCCTTATTCGTACTCTATTCGTAGACTACAATGCATATATATTACATTGACATGTAGCATGAAAGCATTCACAACTCCATTATATTTCAGTCAGTTTACTCCTGCCACAGAATACCTCTGTCTTTCTTCATCCAAGTACGGTTAGCAGCAAGAACGGTTTCTCGTCCTGTCACCTGCATAACTTCCAAATTAAATGGCAACAATAATAAATGCTATGTGAACAGACCGTAAGTATTATCTCTAAATTTCTCCAAAAATGTGAAGGCGTTATGATCAGTATATAGATTTGTCTCAGACACGTTTTCGGCAACTTAAATGCTGAAATATTGTAACATCAAAACTAAGCTCAAGGCCTCCTTCCAAAGTGTGAAATATTTCTGTTGATGGTTTCAGTGGGCTCTCCAACCACACGCTACATAATGGAGAACCTCGCATCTTTCTAATAGTCCTTCTGAATGACATATCTCCTCATGGCTCAGCATAAAAAATTTACACACTTCTGTACCACTTAATGCTGTAACATCTCTACCTGCTACTCATGGCGTATGCCAGTAAGCCTTACTCTCGCAGGTATATATTTTAAGAAGATCTCGCACAATCTTCTCCATCCCACACAGAAGCCCAACTTTGATTTATGGGCCAACTCTTAATCATCAGCCATTTCAGCTTCTAAGTTTGCCATTTTAACTCTCTGCTCTTCCACACGGGTTATCAAGACTGCAGGAAGTGATTTTTGTAACTCGTCCTAACTAAGAGTGCCATAGTTTTGCCCTGCTTTTAATACCCTTATCCACCTTTCAAAATGACTTTGTTTGATTCTTTCAAACTCAATGTACGTTTAACCAGCGACGGTTTTTTTGATTCCTAAAACGCTGTCTGTCGGCATCTGGCACAAGCACGTATCCATTTCAGATGGTTTCTTCACCTCCTCATACTCCCCAGATACCTCCTCTGATAGGGATGCAAATTCCTCACTCCATATATCTACCAGCTTTGTTTGGATCAACTAAATCCACGCAGTCACTGGTCAGTGCATTCGTTTAGCCATTTTCTCAAATAAAATTAAATAGGCTTCTACATTCTTCTCATCAAATGTCGATAATGCTTGGAAGTATTTAAGCAGATCCCCATCAGACGTTAGGCTCCTATAGGGTTGCTCATCATCACTATTCTCCTCATTCAGCTTACCGTCTACCTTCATCTCCACCTTCGAAGTCGACTGTCCTGTTTAACTGCTAACTTTTGAAGTTGAAATTCTCTTCCTGTTTTTCTTCTTCCTCTCCATTTCTTTTAATTCTACTTTTAATCTTATTTCAAACTGTTTCGATTCATTTTCATATTCAAGCTGCCTCATCGGCAATTGAATTCTAGCCGTTTCCAAAGATTCGGATGGTGTTTCCACCAAAATTATATGTCATCTAAAGCTGGAATTATGTCTGCTTTTCTCAAAAACCCAACTCCAGCTTCTCTGACAATTCTAACAGCTTTGGCTAGCTCACCTGTTGTAACGTCTCCAACTTCACTTCTTCCACAACCAGAGAAGCCCTAGAGACAGAAATATCCATTACTTCAAAAAGACACTATTAACTACCAGACGTCCCCTTTGAGTCCAACAATCTCCTTGTGCACAGTCTCCCCATGCCCTTGTGGGTTTCCTCTTGGTGCTCCGTTTTCCTCTCACAGCCCAAAGATGTGAAGATTAGCTGAATTGGTGATGACAATTTGCCTGCACTATACAGGGATGTGTAAATTAGTTATTCTAGTCAAGGTTGAATATGGAAAAATAGGGTAGAGGAATGGGTCTGGGTGGTTTCCTCTTTGAAGGGTTGGCGTGGACTTGTAGGGCCAAATGGCCTGTTTCCAAACTGTAGGGATTCTAATCCTGAACCCCGTTTGAAATAGTCGACTTCGAACAGGACAAGAGTCCCCAGTTTGCTATGGACCAGACCAGACCGCCTTCCAATATTTTAAGGTGGTAGCCTGGACGCCAACCTTGTCTTGCAGTAAAGGGAGATGTGACGTGGGTGTTCCAAATGTGATGCGGCTGGTCAAACCACCCAACTTTAAGCAAAACACAATTTATTTAAACACTCTAGTAAAACCACATACGAAAGAAGAGGAATTCAGAATAACAACTACTGGAAACCTTTACAGAATAATAAATGCAGTACCTTCCACTAAATAACTGTTCCAATGAATTCCACAAACTCATCCCTTGGCAAAAAGACAGAACCAAGGCCAATCAGTCTTGCATGCAGTTCTCCAATCCAGGTTCAAGAGAGATTTCAGGGACAATACCAGGAAGAGGTCATTTACTGAATGGTCCAACCCTTCGCCTCCTAAATTATTTTGCAGTAGGCAGTTCTGCCTTTAAGAACTCTTTTTAAAGAAAAGGAGACAATAACATTTTTTTAAAAATAACAGCATTGTCAGAGATGTTAGATACCTGCTCTTTTACAATAATACTCAAGGGGCGTCCTCGTGTTACTGACTACATGATCAGCTCAGAGGGACAAACACTGACGTCAGACGTTAAGAGGATAGGCACAGACCAAGTTTCAAAAACGTGAGTCAAATCTGCTGACATCCCTATCCAATATGGACCACCACATTGAACACACTGAGAAGTGAACAACAGTCCAAGACATACCATTTCGCTGCTTCTGAGGTTCACAATGCCAGCACTCGATACACTAGGGAGCCACAAACCAAGACGAGGGAAAGATACAGTGGGACAGAGAAATTCACATTAAAGAGAGAAACAGACAATTAATTAACTGAGAACATGCTAGGGAAATATGGAGAAAAAGACTGTGTAGCGGGACGAACGGGAGAATTGACCCCTTAGAGAGTAACATTACAGGAATGAGAACATTGATTAAAGGTATTTTCAGATCAGACCAACATGGAGAGCTGTGCAGACTGTGCTAGTGCATTGCTCAGTAACCTGGATTATCTGCTCAGCAAGAGGAGTATTGCTAACCTTTACTATTACATGGGAACGATACACACATCAAATACACATAGCAGTGGAAGGTTTCTATCTCCATTGGACCAGTGTAAGGTGTGTGTGTGTGTGTGTGTGTGTGTGTGTGTGTGTGTGTGTGTGTGTGTGTGTGTGTGTGTGTGTGTGTGTGTGAAATCAATGCTTGAGAGAAAATGCATTTGAAGGAAACCAGGTTAAATATGAACTACTGGCAGGGATTTGGACAATCGACACAGGGAGACTGAGGGAAGTTTCATGGACAGGTGAGGTAAAGTGCTTAAGAATATTAAAATAAAGGCATTGCTAGACACAATAGCGATATAGCGCAGCGTGCACAGGAATATCTGATGAACGGGAGTTTGGCATGAGTTCGAATCAGATTTGTTTCTGCAAGTTTCAACCCGAGAGTGTCAGCAGCAGATTGTTGTCATCGTTCTGTCTGTATTTCACAGCTCAAGGTTCAAACAGCAGATGAGTTAAACCGATGAAGTAAAGTCTGGAAGGGTGAGTAGTTAAAGGTAGTAATGGTCAGGGCATGGTGTCAGGAATCAGCTCATGGCCAAAGGGATCACCAGTATTGTGATTCGTCAGTTTTAACCACCACCTGGAAGTTCGCCTCCAAGCCACTCACCACCCTGACTTGGAAATATACCGATATTCCTTCAGAGTCGTTGGGTCAAAATCCTGGAATTCCCTCCCAATCGGCATGATGAAACCGACAGCAAGTGTACTGCAGTGATTCAAGAAGGCAGCGCACCACCACCTTTTCAAGGCCCCGTAGGGATTGGTTTACAAAGCTGGCCAGCCAGCAATGTCCAAGTCCCACAAATGAATGAAAAATAAAATGGCCAGGGATGAGATGGAATCCCAGGAAGGAAAAGAAGTTTGTAAACATAATAGAGGACAATGACATCCACGCTCCCAATATTTAAATAACAAGGACAGGGAGACAAAGGTTCACATCTGAAACTGAGTGGGTCAACATAGAGACGCATGAGTAACACTGCCGGAAGGAAGGAGGGAGACAGTAATTGAACAAGTTCACTGATGCAGTTAGTCGTGATCTGCAGAGTGAATATCTGGATTCCGAGTCTCAACATGAACAGTAATAGTGGCATGAAGTGAAGACTATATGAAAGAACCGTAATGCAATCACAACTAGTTTATAGAGAAAAAAATATCTGGACGGTGTGACTTACCAGGAACACCAACGATAGACAGGAGAGGATAATAAAAATATTGAATAATGCGAAGAGAAATATTGATCCGTGAATATAATGGCAACCAACCATAATATGTAGAAAGAAGCCAAACATAATAGGTTAAACCCCTGCCCATTGTTGTAACATTCCAGTTCAATGTTCTCAGATTGTGATCCATTGTTTGAACATTCCAGTCTAATGTTCTCAGATTCTGATTCATTGTTGGAACATTCCAGTATAACGTTCTCAGATGCTTAAACATTGTTGTGACATTCAAGTCTAATGTTCTCAGATAATTATCTCTCCTCCCCCTCTCTCTGGAGCTGCTGATCCCTGTTGTGCTGTCGGTGATGCTCCCACTCATACTATGGCATTACACATTGAATCGAGCCCATTTATCACTCGAAGATGGAAAACTTCCACCGGGATAATTAAAATCTATGGAGACTGAGATTAATCACAGTCACTGAACAAACAGGTTCAGTTAACCCTTTCCTTACATCACATTTCAAATCATAATAAAATTTAATTCGTCTGGATGGAATGGATGAGGGTTACTGCCAGATGGACCATAAATATTTCAAAGTTTGTGAGAAGATTTGTAGCTCTGGTGCTTGTTGCTGTGGTTCTGTTCGCCGAGCTGGAAGTTTTTGTTGCAAACATTTCGTCCCTTGTCTCGGTGACATCCTCAGTGCTTGGGAGCCTCCTGTGAAGCGCTTCTGTGGTGTTTCCTCCGGCATTTATAGTGGCTTGTCCCTGCTGCTTCCGGTTGTCAGTTCCAGCTGTCCACTGTAGTGGCCGGTATATTGGGTCCAGGTCTATGTGTTTGTTGTTGTTGTCACATCAACTAGCCACGAAACGACACGACCAGCTATCCCTAGTAGTCACACACTCAGATGACAAGCAACATGAATTTGACTGGGACAACACTACCATTATCGGGCAAGCGAAACAAAGAACAGCCAGGGAATTCCTAGAAGCGTGGCACTCATCCACAAACTCCATCAACAAACACATAGACCTAGACCCAATATACCGGCCACTACAGCGGACAGCTGAAACTGACAACCGGAAGCGGAAGGCCAGGCCACTATATATGCCGGAGTAAACACCACAGAAGCGCTTCACAGGAGGCTCCCAAGCACTGAGAATGTCACCTAGACAAGGGACGAAACGTTTGTAACAAAAACGTCCAGCTCGGCGAATAGAACCACAGCATAAATATTTCAAATTTCAAAAACGTTTTTATTGTATGTGGGAGTATTTCCAGAGCACCGCAGGGCTGGAAATGTCCAACTCTGTTTATAGAGACAGAGATAAAATAAAAGACCAGCTACATAAGATGTCTAGTGAGAAAATTTCAGGATACATTAACTCAACGGAGAAAGTGAGAATTGCAGATGCTGAAGATCAGAGTCGAAAATGTGGTGTGGGAAAATCACAGCACATCAGGCAGCATCTGAGGAGCATCGACAAATATTGTGTAAGCCCTTCATCCGAATGAGGCTTGTGGCCCAAGGGTAATGAGAGATAAATGGGAAGGCGATGCGGTTGGGGGAAGGTAGCTGAAAATGTGATAGGTAGATGAAGCTGGGGTTGGAGTTGGTATGGCAGAGAGGAGGGTGGAGCGAATAGATGGGAATGAAGATGGACAGGTATGACAGGTCATGGGGTGGCGCTGAGTTGGAAGTTTGGATCTGGGATAACGTGTGGGGAAGGAATATGAGGGAATTGGTGAAATCCACACTTATCCCATGTGGCTGCAGGGTCCCAAGGCAGAAGATGACTCTTTCTTCCTCCAGGCATCGGGTAGTTAAGGTTTGGCAGTGGAGGAGGCCCAGGACCTGAATGTCCATGGCGAGTGGGAAGGGGATTCAAAGTGTTCAGCCATGGGGTGACGGGATCAGTTGGTGGGCTGTCCCAGCGATGTTCTCTGATGTGTTTCACGCGTTGGCATCCTGTCTTCCCAATGTAGTGGAGAGAACATTGGGAGCAAGGGATGCTGTAGTTGACTTGTGTAAGTGCAGGCAAAACTCTGGGGGGTGCGGAAGGATCATTTGGGGTCTCGGACGGAGGTGAGGGGGAGGTGTGGGTCCAGGTTTTTCAATTCTTGCGGTGGCAGGGGAAGGTGTTAGGAGTGAAGTGTGGGTTGGTAGGTGGCATGGACCAGACAAGGGAGTCGCAGTGGGCATGTCCTTTACACAATGCAAATAAGGATGGGGAGGGCATATATCCCTGGTGGTGGAGTCTGTTTGTAGGTGGCGCAAATGGGAGAGGATAATGCGTTGTATCTGGTGGTTTGGTGGGGTGGAAGGTAAGGAAAAGGAGTGTTCTTTCTCTCTTGCATTTGGAGTGGTGGGATTCTAATGTGGAGGTGCAGGAAGTGGATGAGATGCTCTGGATGGCATCGTTGACCACTTGGGAGGGGAAATTGCGGTCTTTAAGGAAGTCCACCTGAGATATACACAGGGTTCAGAGTGTGGTGCTGGAAAATCACAGCAGGATTCCTGAAGGGCTTTTGCCCGAAACAGCGATTCTCCTGCTCCTCAGATGCTGCCTGACCTGCTGTGCTTTTCCAGCACCACACTCTTGACTCTAATCTCCAGCATCTGCAATACTCACTTTTGCCTACACACTAGATTGAACCACTTCTGTAATAGTGCCATTCATTCAATCCCAAGGGAAAGTAACCTTGCCATTAACTTCATCTTCACTCCTCATGATTTTATGACCACTGGAATGCTACCTCTTAACTTCCTATACCTAAATGGAAAATGTCCCAGTCTATATATCCTCTCCTAAAACTCAAACACTCCATTTCTGGCCACAAGCTGGTAATTCTCTTGTGAACCCTCACCAGCTTAATAGTATTCTTCCTCTAATAGGGAGAACATAACTGGACACAGTACACAAGAAGAGGCCTCGCGAATGCCTAGTTACAACCTCAATATAAAGTTCCAACTCTGACATTCAAACGTCTGAGTGATGGAGGCAAACATGTTCAACATCTTCTTAACCAGCCTATCTATATGTGATGGAAACTTCAATCAGTTATATACCTGTTCGACTATATTACCCAGGATCTACTTTTAGTGGTGCAAGTCTTACCGTTGTTTAGATGACCACAATCATTACGTTGCATTTATCCATCTGACACTCTTCAGCCCATTTGATCCAGCTGATCGAGACTGCATTGCAATCTTGATTACTTCTGTACACCATACCACCAATCATGGTGTGATCTGTCGACTTACCAACCATGCTATCTGCATCCACATCAAAATCATTGATATAAATGACAAACAAAAGTGAACCCAGTACTGATCCGTATGGAATGCTGCTGATCACAGACCTCGAGTCTGAGAAACCCTGCTCCTTCACGCACCTGCCATGGAGCTATTTTAATTCAGTTGGTAGCTCATCCTGAACCCCATGTGATCTAACTTTTCTAATTGGTGTACCACGTGGAATGTTGTCAAAGGCTTCACTGAGGTCGAAATAGACAACGTCTACCACTCTGACTCGTCAAATTTCTTGGTTATTTCCTCCAAAAACTCAATGAAGTTGGTGAGACATGATTTCCCTCGTCAAAACATTGATGAGCATCCCTTACCATTCCTTGCCTCTTCATATGGGCGGCACGGTGGCACAGTGGCACAGTGGTTAGCGCTGCTGCCTCACAGCGCCAGAGACCTGGGTTCAATTCCCGCCTCAGGCGACTGACTGTGTGGAGTTTGCACGTTCTCCCCGTGTCTGCGTGGGTTTCCTCCGGGTGCTCCGGTTTCCTCCCACAGTCCAAAGATGTGCAGGTCAGGTGAATTGGCCATGCTCAATTGCCCGTAGTGTTAGGTAAGGGGTAAATGTAGGGGTATGATGGGTTGCGCTTCGGCGGGTCGGTATGGACTTGTTGGGCCGAAGGGCCTGTTTCCACACTGTAAGTAATCTAATATAATCTAATATACATGTAAATCCTAAATTTCAGAGTCATTTCCAACAACTTACCCACCACCGCGTCAGATTCACACTTGTATAGTTCTCAAGCTTCTCCTTATATCCTTCTTTTAAAAAGGCACAGCATTAATAACTCTCCAGTCATTAGGAACCTCGTCCGTATTTATAGTTGACAGAAATATTTCTGCAAGGAACCCGACAATTTCCTCCCTAACGTCATTCCCTCAGTCCTGGGATATATCAAATCAGGTCCCGGAGGTATATTGAAATTTATATTTTCTGAAACGTCTATGCAGGTAACTAGAGAAAGGGTTGGTCCACTAAAGGATAAGGAAGGAAGGCTGTGTGTGAAACCTGAGAAAGTGGGTGAGATTCTGAATGAGTACTTTGCATCAGTGTCCACTGAGGAGAGGAACATGATGAATGTTGAGATTAGAGATAGACGTTTGATTACTCTGGATCACGTTGACATAAGTAGGGAAGATGTGTTGGGTAGACTAGGGGTTATCAAGGTGGACAAATCCCCAGGACCGGATGGGATCCATTTCAGCTTGCTGAGGGAGGTGGGATAGGAAATAGCTGGGGCCCTGACTGATATCTTTGTGGAATCCTTAAATACAGGTGAGGTGCCAAAGGTCTGGAGAGTTGCTCATGTTGTCCCCCACGACAAGAAGGTTAGTAATGCTCTTCTGGATAACTGCAGACCAGTGAGACTGACATCGGTGGTGGGAAAGTTGCTGGAGAAGGCACTGCAGGATAAAATCTATTTATATTTGTAAAAGAATGGGCTTATCAGTGATAGGCAACACGGTTTTGTGCGGGGGAGATCGTGCCTTACCAACTTAATAGAGTTCTTTGCGGAAGTGACCAAGTTGATAGATGAAGGAACAGCTGTTGATGGACTTTATTAAGGCGTTTGATAAGGTTCCCAATGGTAAACTAATGGAGAAAGTGAAGTCACATGGTGTGCAGGGTGTCCTAGCTCGGTGGATAAAGAACTGGTTGAATAACAGGAGACAGAGAGCGGTAGGAAGGGAGTATCTCGAAATGGAGAAAGGTGACCAGTGGTGTTCCAGCAGGATCAGTGCTGGGGCCACTGTTGTTTGTGATATACATGAATGATCTGGAAGGGAGCACGACTGGTATGATCAGCAAGTTTGCAGATGACACAAAGATTGGTGGAGTAGCAGAAAGCATAAGGTTCTGTCAAAGATTATAGGAGGATATAGATAAACTGAAGAGTTGGGCAGAGAGGTGGCAAATGGAGTTCAATTCAGGCAAATGTGAGGTGATACATTTTGGGAAGTCTATTTCTAGAGCGCATTAAACAGTAAACGGAAGAGCCTTGGGAAAAGTTGATGAGTAGGGAGATTTGGGATTTCAGGTCCACTGTACCCTAAAGGTTGCCGCATAGGTGGACAGAGTGTTCAAGAAGGCATATGGTATGTTTGCCTTCATGGGACGGGGTATTGAGTATAATAGCTGGCAGATCATATTAAAATTATATAAGACCCTGTTTCATCCACGTTTAGAATACTGTGTACAGTTCTGGTCAAAAGGATGTGGACGCTTTGGAGAAGGTGCTGAGAAGGTCTACCTTGCCTGGTATGGAAGGTGCTAGCTATGAAGAGAGTTGGAATAGATTAGGATTGTTTTCATTAGAGAAAACGAGATTCAGTGGGGACCTTATTGAGATCTACTAAATCATGAAGCGTATAGACAGTGTAGATAGAGATCAGCTTTTTCCCAGGGTGAAGGATTCAATAGCGAGAGGTCACGCTTTCAAGGTGAGAGGTGAAACGCTTAAGGGGGATACACGCGGCAAGTACTTTATGCAGAAGGTGGTAGGTGCCTGGAATGCGTTGCCAGCAAAGATAGTCGAGGCAGGTACTGTAGATTCATTTAAGATGCGTCTGGAAAGACGCATGAGTAGATGGGGAGCAAAGGGATACATATGATTAGGAATTGGGTGACAGCTTTAGACAGTAGATTTGGATCGGCTCAGGCTTGGATGACTGAAGTGCCTTTTCCTGAACTTGAGATTTTCTTTCTTCTTTGTCCAACACTTTCTCTTTTGTAATGTGAGCTGTCTTCAAAACATCGTTATCTATTTCCCTGAGCTCTGTAACTACAATTTATTTCACCACAGAAAAACACGGATGAGACCTATTCATTCAATATCTCTCCCATCTCATGATCCTCAATACAAAGACAACCACACTGATATTTAGGGGGCCCTATTCTCTCTCTCTAGATGTTCTATTCCTTTACATTTACTTGCTGAATCTAATTGGATTATTCACAACAGTAACTGCCACGGCTATCTTATATAATCTATTTCCAATCCTGACATCGCTTCTAAACGTGTGCCTACAATTTTTATGTTGTTGAAAACTTCGTTTGAACCCAGTTGTTTATATCGAATATATGATACAATTCCTACATGTGGGAATAGGCCATTTGGCCCAACAAGTCCACACAGAACCTCTAAAGAGCATCTCACCCAGACTCACCATCCCACCCCATCCTATAAATCTGCATTTCTCATGACTAATCTGTCCGTCCCTGTACACCAGCTGGTATGAGACAAACAACAACTTCAAATTCGGCCAATGAGTTTAAATTACGCCTCAAAATTCCAAATATCAATCGAGTTTCACTTCGATATTTCGATAATATTAAAACCAATGAAACAATCTCACGGTTTGGAGGTATAAATATCAGATATTTTGAACAGATAGCCAGAGCAGAGAACGGCCAAGCCAAAACAAGTACAGAATGACAGCAAAACAGCTTTCTGAGAAGTACCTGGCTATACGTTTGTGCAGCAGAACATCGAGGCGAACCTGGAGAAAGAATCTGCAGAGGAAAATCGACAGAGGACACAAAACTGACTGCTTCTGAAACTTTTTTTTGTAAATTGTACTCGGGAATTTTTATCAGGCTCGTGCAGAGAATGGGAGGCAAAAGATGGGTTACGAGTGGGGAGTTGTAAATAGTCATTAGTTAATATTATCTGTTGAACTTAAGGAATAAAGTTGTTAATTTTTAATTTAAATAGTGACGTTTGGAATAGTTCTTTGCCTCAAGAATTTTAACAGATTACAGCACAGGGTGAATTTTTCCTATGTTGCTGGTTTAAATTAGCAGAGGGGATTCCCCCGTGTCATAACACTACGTCAACGGCTGAATGGACACGGCACAACAATCACTCACCAGGAGTATTCCCTCCCAGTTGGAGAACACTTCAGCCTTCTAGAACTTTCAGCCTCGGACCTTCAGGTGGCCATCCTCCAAGGCGGACTTCTGGACAGGCAACAACGCAAAGTGGCCAAGAAGAGGTTGATAGCTAAGTTCGGTACTTATGGGGATGGCCTCAATAGGGACCTTGGGTTTATGTCGCACTACAGTTGATCCCATTACACTACAATCCCTCTCTCTCTCTCTCCCTCACCACCACACAGAGACTCTTACATATTCGCACATTCACACAGACCCTCTCTCATGTGGATGCTCTCTCTCACACACACATACATCTCCATACTCGCACCCATGCATGTAGTCTCTCACAGGGTTATACCCCATCACACTCACATGCACTTTGCCAAGCTTGCACACACGCAACACACTCTCCTCACATTGACTCACGTGCACACACTTAAATGCACTGTCTCTCTCCGTCTCTCTCTTTCTCTCTCTCCTGCACATGCACACACATATAAGTCGATAGGGGAATTTGTATTTGCACAATTATATTTGCAGATGCATTCCATTTTTCTTTAAAAATGCGCAACCTTCGGCAGTTAATCCATTTAATATTTTGAAAATTTCTCTTTGGAAATAGAACCAGTCTGAATCAAGATTGTGATGCAGACATGCCCTAACCTCACGGCTTTAATGCATTGTCTGAGCTGAGATGTCCTTTCTTTGTAAAACCTTAAGATTTCCTGAGAATGTGACTTTAAAGTAATTCTGGAATTTACATTTTCATGAATCAAAACCTTAATCCATTCTAAAAGATGAAAGACTTAATAACAATCTGGGTTTGTTAAATGCATCATTTCAGTTACATGACACTAATTATTCGCTATAAATTCTATGTCTTATGGTCTTGCTCCATAGCTACCTGACGAAGGAGCAGCGCTTCAAAACTCAGTGCTTCCAAATAAACCTGTTGGACTATAACCTCGTGTTGTATGATTTTATTTAACACTGTCCACCCCAATCCAACACCTGCTCCTCTACCTGTGGTCAACAGTGTGAATATAAGTACGCAAAGTTTACAAATGGCCACTTACAGCAGTTGGCCTCTTCCTAAGACAGGCTCCAATGGGATGTAGGAAAGAGAAAGTTTTCTCAGATTTTAATGCAGTTTGGATCTCGACTAAAGATCATTCTCTTGGGTCAAAGTCTGCTTCTGCACAGATTGTGCTTCGTATTCTGACCTGCAATGTTACACCATTTTTTTCTGACTTGTCACCGATTCCACACTCGCCCTGGATTTTTAGTAACAATGAATGTAATTTACTCCATCAGAGTCTTCTCTGATCCCCTTCGTACAACGGCACTCACTCTCACACTGGTCTTTAAACTTGGGTAACAGTTTGATGATGTTTCAGACTGAGCCAATAGCCTGCATCAACATTGACTGACTGTCGGACTTGTGACTTGAACTCCAGACTCATCTGATTGTATTTTCATTCTTTGTCTCACTCTGTGTTCGAAGTTCGTGGGTTCAGGTCGTCTTCCAGGAGTTACACATAACAATCTAAAACTTCAGTATATTATCGAGCGAGTGCTGTAGTGCGAGAGGAGCTGTCTGCTCGCGAACAGAAACATTCGAAGGAAATAGTTTCAGTATCAGAACTGGTTAGATATTATGCGCATGAAATCAAGATTGAATTGCACACCTGACAGTGAAAACTGTCCCTCTCGCAGAATCATCATCGAATACAATATTAACATAGTCCAATAAAAAGGAAAGAAAGTGGGAAATCGGTAATCATTCATTCTCCCATTCACAACGAGAACACCGCGCACACCGTAACTAGATGAAATCTCAGCTTCACCTTGAATTCTTTTGCATTTAATGCACAGTGCAGCGCTTGTTACATTTAATGTCCATAAACTCTCTTTTCAAATAAACAGTTCAGTTGATAGTACACACAATTCCTAGTCCCGACATTACATTAACCAGATGTCCCAATGCAGTATAGATTGAGAAATAAAACCAAGATCATTTGAAAAGGATCATTTGCTCTACACTGTTGTTTCGAGGGACTGTATGCATCTGTTGCCCAAAGTTTCCTGTCATGAATAAGAAGGAGAGATAAGACGATCCATGATGGGAATTGTTAACTCGAATCCCTGATCAGCAGCACAAAACCTTTGCAACTAAAAACACATTAAAACAGCACATGGACAAATGTATGTTAAAAACTACAGAGCAATCCCTACCATTTTCATATTTTACTCATTTGAAATCTGTTGATGCAAGTCAGTCAATCTGATGGAAATGATAGGAAGAAATTCAAGCATCAACTAATTTCTAATTATTATTCATTATTTCATGAGCTGATGGAATTCATTCATTCCACAGAATAGCTCCCCACTTCTCAGAAATAACTTTTGAATTTTTTTACGGATATCAAAACATTTTAAAAATAGACTCGCGATAAAATCTCAGCACTGCAAATCTCAAATTTATAGATCTTCGAGATTTAGTTGTATGGTTTCACACTGGTGACAGTTGAGATAATAATCCAATCCTTTCTATTTTCAGCATTCAATTAAACAAATGTTGAAATCTGTCAAAACTCTAACCTCCAGGTGGAGATAGTCAAGGAGAAGTCATACCACTGACATACCAGGAACAGTAAAACAGTGAAAACGTTGTGTCTAAGTTTGAGGTAGAATACAAATGTAAGCATGGCTTTTCTTCTCTACTCCACACTGTCTCCTCCAGCCTCACCTAAAGCAATACAGCCGAGGAAATAATGGACTTTGTCTCAAGGATTAAGAGTCGGTTTAGGATGTTTCTGTTCTGTCCATCTCTTCCCCTATCCAGCACCTCTCCTACACAAGACAATCCTCCCCTGCTGTTCCTGCTCTGGCCCTGAACTCTAGGCTCTTTCCCATCTCCTGCTTTGCTCTCTCAGAGCTCAATGTGTCCCTAAGACCTATCTTCCGCTCCCACAGCCCAGTGGCACCAACATATCAACCAGCAAAATACTCAGCTCCGGAAATAAACTCCTGCCCGTGCTGGAAATCTGCAATAGAAACTGTTGAAAACACTCCATGTTCCTGGAAATAGCTGCTGAAAGACAATCTGAGATCAAGTTTCCGTGAATGTTAATGTTCACACTGTTTCCATATCCACAAATGTTGCTTGACATGCTCAGTGTTTCCGGGATTTTATGTCATTATTCCTTTGTTCACTGATAGTCCTAGACGGTCCATCTTATCCAGTGTTGGTCTCTGCTTAAACATCTCAAAACAAAAATCCCTTATCCAATGCACCTCATCTGCAATTGCTTTTTTGCACCCAAACATCTTTAAAGTGTTATAGACTTCCAAACCCACAACAACACTTTCCCATCATTCCATGCCACAAGGTTTCCAGTCAACCCACCGCACTGAAACAATGCTGGTCAAAGGCACAAAGGAGATGATGTGTCACAGTGACTGTGTTAAAGTCTCCATCCATACATCCTTCAATACATACCATACTCTTGCAATGTCTGTCCTTCAATTTCCAGCGTCTGGGCCTCTCCTTGCAATCAAATCATAGTTACAGAATTGCCTCTAATGGATTATCTTCTCATTTCCCCATCGTCATTTCTTCTGTTCTCCAAGAATCCGTCCCTCATTTTTCCTAACACGCAGGTCTTTCAATTCAACTCTACCTCAATGATATTAATGCCACTGACTATCCCACAGATAATGAAGGTATGTGTGCCCATGTGCAGGAAGCCCTGGGCAACATTCAGCTTGGGCGGATATGTTCAAGTTATACTTTATACCAGACAAGTACCTGGCAATGACCATATCTCATCAGAAAGAATCTGGCTAT
The DNA here is from genome assembly GCF_004010195.1 of Chiloscyllium plagiosum. NCBI lineage: Eukaryota > Metazoa > Chordata > Chondrichthyes > Orectolobiformes > Hemiscylliidae > Chiloscyllium > Chiloscyllium plagiosum. Next base: position 11,452,830 of record NC_057746.1, on the reverse strand, counting down.
CTTAATTTGGCATTTAATGACATCATTATTTTAGAATAGAACACATCTTCATAAGCATCCTGAGTTATCATTAACCAGAGACTAAACAGGCCCAACTAAAAAGTACTCTGGACGTCGACTTATATTATGAAAATGTTACACTGAATAACTCACTTTGTGACTACCCAAAGCCTGTTTACCGTCGACAAGGCATAAATCAGGAGTATGACGGAATACTCCCCATTTGCCTGAATAAATGAGGCTCCAACAACACTCAAGCACTTTGATACCATTCAATATATTGGCACCACATCCACTAGCTTCAGCATTCAGTGTCTCCGCCAACATTGCACAGTAGCAGCAGTGTATACCATCAACGTTGTTCATTGTAGTAAGTTACCAAACCTCGTTTGATATTACTTCCAAATGCATGACCCGCTCAATCTGTTAAGACAAGGATAGTACACATATGGGAACACCACCTTCTGCCAGTCCCCCTGTGACTCTCATATAACCTAAACTGGAATTGTATTACCCTGATTTTTCCAGTGATCACAAATTAATCAAAGGTTTCACAAAGGAGATACCTCTTATATGGCTTTAGTTACTTCGAGACTTGAATAATTCAAAGTCAAAAGTTACACAACACCAGGTTATCGTCGAAAATGTGTGTTTGAAATCACAACTCTTCGGATCACATTCCTTTCACCCGACAAAGCGGTTATGTTCCGAAAGCTTCAAATAAACCTGGTGGACCACATTGTGGTGTGGTGTGACTTCTGACCTTGCCCATCCCAATCCAACACCAACACTCCCACGTAATGAATAAGCAATATATGCCTGTCGGCTCTGTCACATTGTAAGCATGAAAAAAATCAAAAGTGATTTATCTGGAAGATGCTTTAGAAAGCTGGAAGAAGGATCTCTGAAGTTACATTCACTTATTATAGTATTATCATCAGAGGCTGAAAGGTAAAAAAGAATAAACACATCAGATAATAAGCGTAATGGATGATGTCAGAGACAGTGAGAGTGAGATAGAAGGTGGGTTAAGTTCTGATTTTATTCAATCTTGGGATATGGTCATCATTGACTGGCTGCTCAATGAGAGTAAAAAGACAATAAAACAAACAAGAAAACTTCAAAGAAAGAACATGTTGCTGAAATCAATAAGAGCTATCAGAGATAATTTCATGCACGCTTCTGCTCTTAACTTGTCATCTTCAGAATTTTGCGCCTTATCGAATTTCTTTTACCTATAATTTCATTGCGAAATAGTCTGTCCTCATTGTCAATAGGTGTCTGCGTATTTGGGATATTAAAGGGTGTGGCTATAAGTCACACAATAGTAGCTAACCCTTTTCTGTGTCAATTGTTGAAGTCAGTAACATTTAATAGTGATTTACCCATTAAGTATAAAACAAGGTAAGAATTATATCCGTGCCGAATAACAATCAAGCAGGCAAGTTGATCATCTTGGTGGTCCTATTGGGATTTTATACAGTCTGTGATGGCAATTCCAACAGGTGAACCATACTTATTGGTGCACCTTCCCCTGTTCAGTCATGGCATTGAGGCAGATAATATTTGCTGACAAGATTGCAATAATATATTTATGGAGTACCTCTGATATTGTGTATGACACTGACGAGAAGAACAGGCTGTTGTGCAGACCCCCCTTCTCCACATCTTCGTTCGTGTAAATATTTAATTCGGAGACATTGCAATTCATTACTCAATTGAGTCAACACATGGTTCACATGACTCATTTGAAATTTGCACCAATCTCAAATGCTGCGCTGGGAGTTCAGTTATCTGCACTCTTGGCTCCTTCAAGCAATTCCATCTTTATCTTCTTTGCCAATTCTATTAGCTATATCTTGTTACCCAATCGGAGTAGCAGCTTCTAATACCACTTTGGGTTTTTGATGAGAAACCTGCCCTTTTATCCTTACCAATTGCAATTATCCTACATCCAATTCCACATTGTTCAAATTCCTAGATGGACCGCCATCGTTAATTTCAACGCTGAAGGGAGAGGTGCATTATTATTCAAGGCGCATTACTTGAGAGGTTGTTGTTTAAATGTCAATATATCATTGAATTATCAAAATGACCATCTAAGTTGGGGGCAGAGGAGCAGTACTGGGTGAGGGCTCTTGACTGGAACTCATCCACCAGCACCTGCTTCTTTTATTCCTTTTCTTCTCTTTTTTGTCACTTTCATTTGTTTGTTTTGTTTTTCTTTTATCTAGTGAGTCAGTCGGCTTCATCAGCATGACAATGGGAGCAAGCCGTGTGAGGAATTGCAGCAGAAGCCAAGCTCAGCTGGTCACTGGAGATGGTGGGGACAGTGAACTTTTCAAGTTAGCAGCACGGGAAGGCGACATCTGTGGTCAAAGTGGGACCCTTGTGCTGTGGCAACCTGGTTTGCCAGTGGAGTCAGAGACACATGGTGGCAAAGATTAATTGCAGGACTCCTCGCCTTACAGTATAACCAGAGACACCTGGTGTTAGTAGGCACAGAGCAAGGACTCCTAGCCTTACAGCATAACCATGGATTCCGAATGTCAGTCTGCCAAGAGCAGGGACTCCTCACGTTGTAGTGTAACCATGCACTCATAGAATATAGAGCATAGAAAAGTACAGCGCAGAAAAGGTCCTTTGGCCCACGAAGTTATGCCGAGATTTAATACTAATGTAAAATATAATAACTTAACCTACGCACCACTCAACTCACTGCTATTCCTGTGCATGCCCACAGTCGCTTAAATGTCCCCAATGACTCTGCTTCCACCACCACAGCTGGCAACACATTCCACGCATTCACAACTCGCTGCGTAAAGAACCCACCCAGACGTCCCCTCTATACCTTTTTCCTAATATCTTATATCTATGACCCTTAGTATCAGTGAATCCTGCCCTGGGGAAAGGTCTCTGGCTATTCACTCTAACTATTCCTCTCATTATCTTGTATACCTCGATCAGGTCTCCTCTCTTCCTCCTTCTCTCCAGAGAGAAAAGTCCGAGCTTATTCAACCTTTCTTCGTAAGACAAGCCCTCCAGTCCAGGCAGCATACTGGTAAACATTCTTTACACCCGTTCCAAAACCTCTGTATCTTTCCTACAGTAGGGTGACCAGAACTGGACACAATATTCCAAGTGTGGTCTCACTAGGGACTTGTAGAGCTGCAGCAAAACCTTGCAGCTCTTAAACTCGATCCCCCTGTTAATGAAAGCCAAAACACCACACGCTTTCTTAGTAACCCTATCCACTTGGCTGGCAACTTTGAGGGATCGATGTACTTGCACACCTAGATCCCCTGTTCCTCCTCACTGCCAAGAATCCTGACTTCATCTTATATTCAGCATTTGAGTTCGACCTTCCAAAAAGCATCAGTTCGCATTTATCCAGGTTGCACTTCATCCGCCATTTCTCCGTCCTGCTCTGCATCTTGTCTATGTCACGCTGAAGCCTGAGGGAGCCCTCGATACTATCGACGACACCTCCAAATTTTGTGTTATTTGCAAATTTACTAACCCACCCCTCAACCATTTCATCCAAGTCATTTATAAAATTTCAAAGAGCAGAGCCCCAAGAACAAAGTCCTGCGGGACCCCAATCAACACTGACCTCCAGGCAGAATACATTCCAACTACAACCTCTCTCTGCCTTCTGTCGGTCAGCCAATTCTGAATTGAAACTTTATTGCTGGAACAGCACAGCAGGTCAGGCAGCATCCAGGTAACAGGAGATTCGACGTTTCGGGCACAGGCCCTTCTTCAGGCCCTCATTCCTGAAGAAGGGCCTGTGCCCGAAACGTCGAATCTCCTGTTCCCTGGATGCTGCCTGACCTGCTGTGCTGTTCCAGCAATAAAGTTTCAACTTTGATCTCCAGCATCTGCAGACCTCACTTTCTCCAGCCAATTCTGAATCCAGATAGCCAAATCTCCCTGTATCCCATGCTTCCTGGCTTTATGAACGACCCTACAATTGGGAACCCTGTCAAATGCTGTCCATATACACCACATCCGCTCCTCGACCTTCATCGACCTGTATTGTCACCTCTTCAAATAACTCAGTTAAATTTGTGAGGTATGACCTGTTTCTCACAAAGCTATGCTGACTGCCTTTAATCACACTATGCTTTGCCAAATAGTTATAAATCGTATCCCTCAGAATTCTTTCCAAAACTTTGCTGACCACAGACCTAAGACTGACTGGACTCTGATTGCCAGGGATTTCCCTATTGCCCTTCTTGAAAAGAAGAATAACATTCGCCTCCTTCCAATCCTCCAGTACGACTCCTATGGTGACTGAGGAGGCAAATGTTTTCGCCAGTGGCTGAGCAACCTCCTTTCTCATTTCCCGGTGCAAACTAGGATAAAGCTGATCTGGCCCTGCAGACTTATCAATCTTAATGTTTTCCAACATTACCAGCACATCAACTTCATCAATCTTGATCTGGTCAAGACTCTATCCCAACTCCTCAAAGTTTTTATTCACAACAAGGTCCCCTTCCTTGGTAAAAACCGAAGCAAAAAACCAATTTAGGGCTTTCCCTATCTGCTCAGACTCCACGCACAAATTCCCTCAACTATCCCTGATCAGACCTAGCTTCTCCCTGATCATTCGTTTATACCTGACATGTGAGTAAAATGTATGTGGGTTCTCCCTAATCTTTCTTACCAAGCCTTTTTCGTGACTCCTCCGGCTCTCCTCAATCCACTTCTGAGCTCCTTTCTATCAAGTGTGTAATCCTCTAAAGCTCTGCTCGATCCTTGCTTCCTCCACTTTACGTAAGATGCCGTCTTCCTTTTGACGAGAGGTTCCTCACTTCTCGTCATCCAAGGTTCCTTAATCTTACCACTTCTTACCGGTCTCAGAGCAACAAATTCGTGCATCACTCGCAACAAGTGCTCCTTAAGTAGTCTCCACATGTCTGGGATGCCCTTTCTGTGGAACAATTGCTCCCAATCTGTACTTCCCAACTCCTGTCTGATAGCGTCAAGATTTCCTTTTCCCCGATTAAATTTCTTCCATCGTTAAATGCCCCTTTCCCTCTCCAAGGCTACGGTAAATGTGAGGCAGTTGTTATCACTGTCACCAAAGTGTTCTCCATTGTGAGATGTGACACCTGTCTTGCCTCATTGCTGAGCACCAAATCCAAACTGCCCTCTCCCCTCGTCGACCTGTCTACATATTGAGTAAGGAAACCATTCTGAACATACGTGACAAAAATGGCTCCATCCAACCCATCTGCACTTCGGAGGTTCCAGTCGATGTTGGGAAACTTGAAATCACTCATCACAACAACATTGCTACTTCTGCATTTTTCCAAAATCTGCCCATCTCTGAGTTCTTCAATCTCTCTACTGCTATGAGGTTATCTGTCGAAAAACCCCAATGTGGTGGCTGTCCTCTTGCTGTTCCTAACCTCCACCCATAGTGATTCAGTAGTCAAACGTTCCTCAACAACCTTCGTTTCTGTAGCTCCAATGCACTCTATGATTAGCAATGTCACTTTCCTATTCTTTTTCCACCCACCCTGTTCTTTTAAACGTTCTAAACCTGGAACGTCAAGCAACCATCCCTTCCCCTATGAAACCCACGTCTCCGTTATGGTCACAACATATTTGCCTCAAGTAGTGATCCATGCTCTATGTTCGTCACTCTTATTTCAGACACTCATTGCATTATAACAGATAAACTTTAACAGATCCCTTTGTTTCATCGCATGAGAAACCTTCCTGATAGTTTCAAAGCATCCTGTCACTGCCCATCTGTAACTGCCCCCCTCTTAGGCATGTGGCTCTGATTCCCACCTCCCTGTCAAACTTGTTTAAACCCTCCCGAATCACACGAGCAAATATCCCACACAGGATATTTGTGCCCCTCCAGGTCAGGTGCAAATCGTCCTTCATGTACAAGTTCCATCTTCCCCAGTGGAACCAGGGGCCATGGTTGCTGTGTGCCCAGAGTGGGCACTCTGGCGCTAGTGAGGTGATGACTGCAGTGGCGGCAGCGTGGTGTGCCTAGAGATGGTTCAGATGAGGCGATGAAGAGGTGAAGTAACATAGGCTCAATTGGAATAGGCATCCAGTTGTCATTGGCTCTCAGCTTCTCTGTTCTTCAGCCTTCATAAACAAGACTTGTCGGCTCCGCTTCAGAGGCTAAGTAATTTTGCGTGATTCCATTCATAAGGTGAAGTGTTTTGGAATCCTTGAAGCATCTCCATTGTAGATTTTCTGGACATCTTCCACCTTCATGCCATCAACTCCTGCAGCACTCTTGGGTCAATTCTTCTGATGGCTTTGGGACGTACCCCTCCTCGTTAGGTCGCATGAGCAATCAGTGGTCCTTGCTACCGGTTTAGGGCATCAATCTGTTGAAGGTTTTGCTTGGAGAGGGGACATTCTGTAACAGATGGTGGTCCCATAATTTGCCAGGCCAGTTGTCTTCTTTCATGATTAGAGTTGTTGGACTGACCTAAATTTGACTTTCTTTACTGTCCAGCATCGTGTTTCTCCAGAATTCTTCTGGAAATTTCTTCTCTCCTTTTCGTTATTCTGCGGCCTTCTTCTTGGGATCTTCTTTTAATCCAATTTCCGCCCTTGGAGCGGGATCTTCTCTGTTGATTAGGAGTTCTGTGAGAGCCCTGGGACTGGAATTGAGAGGGGCTCTCACCTCGGTGCCATCTTCCTTATTAAAAGCACTTCTGCCTGTGATATTTGGTCATCTATGTTTCACTGTTTGGAAGGACAGGCGGATGGTTATTATTTTTTTGCCAATTTGCACCTGAGGATTTGAATTCAGGTTCCTTTCTGGCATTGATCTCAGGAGATTAGGACATCAAGATTTGGGATTCCATGTTGATTTTTCTGTAATATCCTCTCTTTATCAGACATTGTGTTAGGTGATTCACTGGCAAGGATCATGGCAATCTTCTTTTAATAAAAGTATAGCCTGCATATTGTTTATTCAACTCAGAGAAGTCTTGTCATCTTCCGTGCACTTGTAGATCTTCCTTCCTAACATGGACGTAATGTTGAGGACTTGCAGGCGTTTTTTATTGCGATATATGTTTGTGGCGTTCATGATGGCCAAGGAATGCTCATTCCTATCTCGAGCATGCAAAGGCTCCAGCTACTCGTGTAGTCCAGGTGCCGTTACATTTTACGTAATGTATTCTCTTGCATTTTGATCATATTGTATAGAAGTTCTTCACCTAATGTGTTTTGGCTAAGTGCCCTGTGTCAGTCCCCACGATAGGATGGAAGGCGAGAACACACAGAAATAGAGAACACACCCGGATCATCAACGCCACACTCACAGGAATCCGATTCACTAGAGAGGAAGAAAAGGGCAACCAGCTCCAATTCCGAGACGTGTTGGTACAGAGAACATCTAACGGAGAATTCACCACAAAGGTATACAGGAAAGCCACACACACAGACCAAGTCCTGAACTACGAAAGCAACCACCCCAACACACACAAAAGAAGTTTCATCAAGAGACTTTTCAAAAGGGCCACAACACACTGCAGTACACCAGAACTGCAAAAAAGATGGAGAAGAACACCTATACAATTCGCCAAAAACGGATACCCGCGCAATTTCATCAACAGATGCCTAAGGGAAAGACAACGGAATGAGGACATGCCACAAATCAAAGGACTAGCCACACTACCATACATCAAGAGCTTTTCTGAACTGACAGCCAGACGACTGCGACCACTAGGACTCATAACAGCGCACAAACCAACAGCTACTCTCAGACAACAACTCACCAGAACGAAGGACCCGATACCCAGCATGAGCAAACCAATGTAGTGTACAAAATCCCATGCAAGGACTGCACAAAACACTACACAGGACAAACAGGAAGACAGCTAACGATCCGCATCCATGAACACCAACTAGCCACGAAACGACACGACCAGCTATCCTTAGTAGCCACACACGCAGATCACAAGCAACATGAGTTCGACTGGGACAACGCTACTCTTATAGGACAAGCCAAACAGAGAACAGCCAGGGAATTCCTAGAGGAATGGCACTCATCCACAGATTCAATCAATAGGCACATCGACCTGGACCCGAAATACCGACCACTGCAACGGACAGCTGGAACTGACAACCGGAAGCGGCATATTCAAACCACTACAAATGCCGGAGGAAAGATCACAGAAGCGCTTCACAGGAGGCTCCCAAGCACTGAGGATGTCACCTAGACAGGGGAAGAAACGTCTGCAACACAAAGTCCCAGCTCGGCGAATAGAACCACAACAACAGGAAGACGAGAATTGCAAACTGTGCAAAACAGACAAACCGTCGGATAGTAAATCCTTGATAGCTGCTCTACCAAAATGGCGTCAATGATAACTGGTTCATCGCAGTTTGCCAATTCTGATCTTTCAATGCCTTGTTGTTCGTATGATTGTTCTTCCCTTTTATTATTTTCTATTATCGAAGTATTGCATTGTAAAGACTTATTCTGTAAGTTGGATAGCCCTCGTGTTCTCTTCTACAATAGGGTTTTTGCGTCTCTACGTTGAATCTGGGTTCTCCAATGCTGACCAGACCTTGACTTGTGTAATTGTGTAGTTGTGTATATCGGTCTCCTCATCATCTCCTCTGCCTGTGTATAAATGGATTCTCTTATGTGGCATCGGCATTTTTCACAGGTCACTGCCACTATTGTTCCTGCCGGAGGCTTTTCCTATGGGACGCATCCCAACTGGATTGATGAGAGCCCTTAACTGGCTCCATTTTGTAACAATTGGTAGAATGTGACACTGGCTGCACAAGCATTGTAATACACATGGATCAAACAACTGTCTCGCAATCTTTTTAGGCACAATAGCCAGGCAGGGGAGCTATTGCTATTTCCAACAGGAACATAGAATATAGAACATAGAACAATACAGCGCAGAACAGGCCATTCGGCCCTCGATGTTGCGCCGACCTGTGACCTATTCTCACCTCGTTCTCCTACACTATCCTAAAATAATCCTTGTGCTTATCTAAGGACTGTTTAAATCTCCCTAATGTGGCTGAGTTGACTACATTAGCAGGTAGGACATTCCACGCCCTTAAAACTCTCTGCGTAAAGAACTTGCCACTTTCATCTGACTTAAATCGATCACCCCTCAGTTTGTACTTGTGCCCTCTCGTACAAGCTGACGTCACCATCCTAGGCAAAAGTTTTTCACTGTCTACCCTATCTAATCGTCTGATCATCTTATATGTCTCTATCAAATCCCCTCCTTAGCCTTTGTCTTTCCAATGAGAACAAACCCAAATCGCTCAGACTTTACTGGAAGGCCTTCCCTTCAGACCAGGCAACATCCTGTTACATCTCCTCTGCACCTTTTCCAATGCTTCCACATCCTTTCTGTAATGGGGCGACCAGAACTGTACACAATATTCCAAGTGTGGTCACACTAGCGTTTTGTATATTTGCGGCATGATATTGCGGTTCCGGAACTCAATCCCTCTACCAATGAAACCTAACACACCGTATGACTTCTTAACAGCACTATCCACCTGGGTGGCAACTTTCAGGGATCTATGCACATGGACTCCAAGATCCCTCTGCACATCCACACTACCAAAAGTCTTTCCGTTGAACCAGTACTTTGCATCGAACTCCATTTGCCACCTCTCAGCCCAATTCTGCAGTTTATCCAAGTCCCCATGCATACTGTAACATTCTTCCAAATTGTGCACTACTCCACCGACTTTAGTGTCATCTGCAAATTTGCTAATCAATCCACGTATGCTTGCATTTAAGTCATTTATAAAAATAACAAACAGCAGTGGTCCCAAGAAAGATCCTTGTGGCACACCACTAGTAACTGGACTCCAGACTTATTATTTTTCATCAACCACCACTTCTTCCACAAAGCCAGATTCTAATCCAAAATGCTAAATAACCCTCAATTCCATGCCTCTGTATTTTCTCCATTAGCCTACCATGCGGAACCTTATCAAAGGCTTTACTGAAGTCCAAGTATAAAACATCAACCCCCCTTCCCTCATCTACATGCTTGGTCACCTTCTCAACAAGTTCAGTAAGGTTTGTGAGACACGACCTGCCCTTAAGGAGAAAGTGAGGTCTGCAGATGCTGGAGATCAGAGCTGGAAATGTGTTGCTGGAAAACAGGCAGCATCCAGGGAACAGGAGAATCGACGTTTCGGGCATAAGCCCTTCTTTAGGAAGGGCTGCCCACGACCTGCCCTTAACGAAACAATGCTGAGTATCTGAAATCGAATTGCTGCTTGTTAGATGATAATAAGTCTTATCTCTCTCATAATCCTTTCCAAAACCTTTCCTACAAGAGAAGTAAGGCTCACTGGTCTCTCATTACCCGGGGTCATATCTGCTGCTCTTCTTGAAGAAGGGCACAACATTTGCAATCCGCCAGTTCTCAGGTACTAAACCTGAAGACATTGACGACTCAACTATCAAAGCAAAAGGCTCTGCTATCTCCTCCCTAGCATCCAAGAGAAGCCTCGGATAAATTCCATCCGGCACAGGGACTTGCCTACTTTCACTCCTTCTCGAATTGATAACACCTCTGTGTAACTAACTTTGGTCCTTCCTAGTCTAATATCGTGTACCTCATTCTTCCCCTCTACAATGCCCTCCTTTTTCTGAGTGCCCACCGATGAGAAATGTTCATTTAGCACCTTTCCGAACTCTACAGGTTCCACACTCAAATTCCCACTTCTGACATTGACTGGCCTTATTCTTATCCTAATCATCGTTTTATTCCTCACATACGTATAGAAAGCTTTAGGGTTCTCCTTTATTCTATATACTAAAGACTGCTCATGTCATCTCTTTGCTCTTCTTAACTCTCTCTTTAGATCCTTGCTAGCTGATCTGAAACTCTCCATCGCCTCATTTGTACCATCTTGCCTCATCAAAACGTAAGCATCTTTCTTCTTCCTAACAAGAGATGCAATTTCTGTAGTAGACCACGGTTCCCTTACCTTATCACTTCCTCCCTGCCTGACAGGGTCATACCTATCAAGTGCACGCAATTTCTGTTCCTTAAACGAGCTCCACATTTCGATTGTCTGCATCCCCTGCATTTTGCTGGCCTATTCTATTCATCCTAATTCTTGCCTAATCGCATTATAATTGCCCTTGTCCCATCGATAACTCTTGAACTGTGGCATGTACCTATCCCTTTCTATCGCTAAACTAAAAGTAACAGAATTATGATCACTCTCTCCAAAGTGCCCACCTACGAATAAATCAAACACCGGGCCTAGTTCATTACCAAGCACCAGATCCAATGTGGCCTCCCCTCTTGTCGGTCTTCAACATACTGTGTCAGGAAACCCTCCAGCATACATTGGACAAAAACTGATCCATCCGACGCACTAGAGCTATGACATTTCTATGACCTGTTCCTTTCAGTCCTACCCAGATTAATGTTGCTAATCCTCTCTTCCACCTTCCTGGAACTCTGCGGAGGCCATTATAAAACTCCAAGTAGTGTGACCTCTCCTCTCCTGTTTCTAACCTCAGCCCACACTACCTCAGTAGACGAGTCCTCATCAGAAGCTTTCTCAGCCACCGTTATACTATCTTTGACTAACAAGGCCACGCTTCCCCCTCTATTACCTCTTTGCCTGTTTTTAATGAAAGATCTAAACCCTGGAACCTGCAACATCAATTGCTCAACATGCTATATCCATGTCTCCGAAATGGCCACAACATCGAAGTCCCAGGTATCTATTCAAACTCACCTACCATATTTCAGATACTTCTGGTGTTGAAGTCGACACATTTCAAACCACTTCGCTGTCAGCCAGCACATTCCTGTGACCCAGAAATCTTCTCCCTGGCCATCCGACTCTCATCGTCTTGTGCACTGCAGCTATACCTTCGGTTCCCATCCCCCTGCTGAGCAAGTTTAAACCCACCCGAAAAGCACCAGCAAATTTCCCACCCAGAATATTAGTACCCCTCTGGTTCAAGTGCCTCCACATCCTTCCTATAGTATGGCGACCAAAACTGCACACAATACTCCAGATGCGGCCGCACCAGAGTCTTATACAACTGCAACATGACCTCAGTACTCCGGAACTCAATTCCTCGACCAATAAAAGCCAGTACGCCATATGCCTTCTTCACCACACTATTTACCTGGGTGGCAACTTTCAAAGATCTGTGTACATGGACACCAAGATCCCTCTGCTCATCCACACTACCAAGTATCCGACCATTAGCCCAGTACCCCATCTTTTTGTTACTCTTACCAGAGTGAATCACCTCACACTTAGCTACATTGAACTCCATTTGCCACCTTTCTGCCCAGTTCTGCAGCTTATCGATATCCCGCTGTAACCTGCCACATCCTTCCTCACTGTCTACAACTCCTCCGACTTTCGTATCATCCGCAAACTTGCTCACCCAACCTTCGAACCCCTCCTCCAGGTCATTTATAAAAATGACAAACAGCAATGGTCCCAAAACAGATCCTTGCGGAACACCGCTAGTGACGGCACTCCAAGATGAACCTTTACCATCAACTACTACCCTCTGTCTTCTTCCAGCCAGCCAACTCCTCATCCAAACGATATAGCTTGATCATAGGTGTGAGTGATACCCTTTGTAATGGAAAAGCCAAAAAAATGTCCTGAACCTTTTCCCAGACTGTGTGGTACAAGATCCAATAAATTAAAACAAGAAGGGCAAACAAAAGAGAAAGTTGGAGGAGTTGAGGTCCAATTAGCTGACACTCTCATTACAACATGGCAGTGAATCCTTCTGCTAATAAAACCAAACACCCAGGAAAGCTCACCTCACCTCGTAATATGTTAATGTATGAATGACAGAAAAGTCCCAAATTCCACTATTTGATGAAATTAATATCAATTTATTCTTTAACTCTAAAAGTGAACATTAAACAATAGCTATTCACAGCTCTAACACTTCTCTTAACTGCTTATTACCTGCATCCAAATCCACAACAATATACTGTTCCAATGTAAAAAAAAACATTATAATTACATGAACTTAATTTCACAGCCGTAAAGCGGCTGTCGTCATCGGTGTGTCTCTTCTTTCGGCTTAAGATCTCCCTAGGTCATTTTCTTTCATTTTGCTATGAAGCCGTTTCATATGAAAAAGGATACCATTTGATAGAGAGTGTCTTTGAATGGCAGTCTTTCTCGATGGCAATTACTCTCTCAATGGCAGTTATACTGTCTGACTTTCAAAATACCTGCTATTTTTATCTCTACAACATCGAATCGTCTCATTAGTTTCATGTTGGCAAAACCAATAAATTCAAACTCGATTGGCTTTTAGTATTCTGATGCATAATTTAAACTGGTTTAATTCGATTTGTCAAAATGGCAGCAAAAAGATATCTATTTACAGCCAAATGTGACATATTTTCAATTTTCCAGTACACTCTGAGACTGATAGTTAGTCATATACACAGGCGTTTGTAAGGTTTCAGTTCAGAATAGCATTCACTCCCTCTTAAAGGTCTTAAACGGAGTGAAAGTATTAGATTAGATTACCTACAGTGTGGGAACAGGCCCTTTGGCCCAACAAGTCCACACCTACCCTCAGAAGAGTTACCCACCCCGACATCTTTCCCTCTGACTAATGCACCTAACTCTATGGGCAATTTAGCATGGCCAATTCACCTGAACTGCACATCTTTGGACGATGGGAGGAACCCAGAGCACCCAGCGGAAGCACACGCAGACACACGGAGAATGTGTAAACTCCACACAGACAGTCACTCAAGGCTGGAAATGAACCTAGGATCCTGGTGCTGTGAGGCAGCAGTGCTTACCACTGAGCCACCATGTTCCTTCAGTTCGTCTACCTCTCGCCATTGACATGGGCACGCGAAGACTCATGTATACCATCGGGAATTCTGCTATAGTGGAAAAAGTATAAATATACCCAGCAGCTCCCTACTGAGGGAAAGAAAATTGCATTCACATTATCCATCGCATGTGTCCTCCATCGCCGCATGCTGATATTGATGTTGACATACTGTGAGATGATGGATATGTTTCCCACTCCTGCCTGAAAATTTCCAGACCATAGAAGCTCAATGCACCTGTAAACTTAACAGCCAATGGCAGCACTGCCCTTACCCTGGTGTGAAGCTGCAGGTTATGTTACCAGCTCCTAGTACAATTAGGATTTCCTCACACTCTGCTCCTGGGTTAAGGGTAACTTGGGAAGCTGTACTTCGAAAAGCCGGAGTGCATACGGCGAATCCCTTTCCCCACGCAAACACACGCGCCATGGTTTTAGAGCTCCCCCTCTGTGCAGCCTCTGCTCCATTGTTGTTCATGCTGTAGTTCCAGATACACTAACTCCAGTCACCGTGCTCTCTCCAGAGCTCAGTGACCAAATCCTGAAGCATCACTGAATGTCTGGAGCTGCTCACAACAGAACCTCCAGCACGGAACCCGCAGCATCTCAGCTTACTCTTCAATAACAGGAGTCATTCTGAAGCCACTGAGTTAAATATTGCATGTCTTGTCTTTCTGAATAATAATAAAGGGGCTTCCTCATGTTACTGACCACACGATCAACTGAGAGGGAGGAAACAGGAATTCAGTGGACAGGCACAGATCAAGTTTCAAAGACGTGAGTCAAAGCTGTTGAAAACCCCCGTCCAACATGGAGTCCCACGAAGAAGTGAACAACAGCGAGGCACAATCTCTTTCACTGTTTCTGAGCTTCACAATTCATACAGACAATTGATTAACTGAAAACATGTGGTAGATGTACAGGGAAAGAGACAGGGCAGAGGCACAATTTAGAGTGACCAGAATTTCATGAGTCCAAATCACAAGAAAGAGAATGTTGAATAAAGACGTTGCCAGATAAATTGAACTGGTTCCTCATTCTGAATCCGCCGCATTGAACCAGCAAAAAGCCATAAATTGGGACAGGGTAACCGTACAGCATGAAGCGCTGCAATGACTATACTGGTGTATTGTTCAGTAAACTCGATTACCTGCTCCTATGAGGAGCATTGCAAATCTTTGCCAGTATATTGCTACAATACTTACATGCGCTAACTAGATAGCACAGGGCAATTCACAGCCCATGCTGTGAGTGATAGTATCTGGGGCTCACACAAATGGATGTCTCTATATGGTCGTTGCATCAGTACAAGGCAAGCGGCGTGGTCTGTTTGTGAGTTTGGTCGGGATGGGCGAGCGGTGGTGGTGGAAGTCAAGCAATGTGGTAGATGCGAAAGTCATTGCGAGAGAATATGCATGGAGTTATTCAGTTCAAATGTTAACAACTAGCATAAGTTTGGATAATGGACAGGGAGCCTGAGGGACATTTCATGGTCAGATATGAATATGTTAGAGATTATTATAATAAAGGCATTGCAAGATCCAATTCCAGTATAGGTCGGTACGCACGAGAAAGACAGGTGGATGAGGTTTGGGTTTGAGTTTGGATGTGAGGCGTAGAGTATGAACTCAGACCGGCTTCTGAAGGTTTGAAGCTGGGAGAGGCAGCAACAGATTATTGTCATCATTGAATCATTGTCATCTTTTCATTACTCAGGGTTCAAATAGCAGATGGATGAGCCAGTGAAGTTTATGCTGGAGACATTAGTAGTTACAATTAGGAACTGGCAGGGTATGGTGTCAGGAATCAGCTCATGGCCAAAGGGATCACCACTGTTGTGACTCATCTGTTTCAGCCTCAGATATCAGCCAGTAATTGGATGGAGCCAGAGGATCAATGGCATTTGTAGAGTGAATATCTAGATTCAGAGTCTAAGCAGGTACAATGACAGTGACAAGAAGTGTAGATTAAATGAAAAGCACAGTAATACATTAATTATAGAAATACTAACTGGACAATTAGACTTGCCAGGGACATCAACAAGAGCCAGGAAATGATAGTAAAAACACTGACCAATGAAAAGGATATAAGTGATACACTGTAATAATGACAACCAATCTGTTGTGGAAAGATACCAAATATACCACGATAAATCCTTTCTCATTGTTGCAACATTGCAGTCTAATGAACTCACATTCTGATCTATTGTTGCAACATTCCACTCTAATGTTCTCAGATTCTGGTCAATTGTTGGAACATTCCACTCTAATGTTCTCATATTCTAATCTTTCCTCTCCTCTCTAGGGCTGGTTGTACCTGTTACTACTGCAGGTAATGCTCACACTCATACTATGGGATAACACATTGAATGGAGCCCATTTATCATTTACACATGGAAACACTTCATCAGGAAGGTTTGAATCCGTGGAGACTGACATTAATCACAGTCATGGAACAAACAAGTTCAGTTAACCAGCTTTGACCAAGGGTCTGTTAGACTCCAAACGTCAGCTCTTTTTTCTCCTTACAGATGTTGTCAGACCCTCTGAGATTTTCCAGCATTTTATCTTTTGGTTTCAGATTCCAGCATCCGCAGTAATTTGCTTTTATCCAGTGATTAACACACTGCCACCTCTCCTCCAGGAATGCCTACCCTGAAGAAGTACTGCTCTTCTCTCCGACAGGATTTTTGTTTGTCTCTCTCCCCGTCCACCTTCACTGCTTTCCTTTTCTCTCTCAGTGTTAGAGAAGGTATTTATTCAGACTCGCTTCCACAGCCATATTTCCTTCCTCAGTGACTGTCTTCGCCTCCGACTTACTCCACGTGGATTTCAACTCAAATGCCACCCTGATGCAGCCTCCAGCTTTGACAAAGGGTCAGTTAGACTCGAAACGTCAGCTGTTTTCTCTCCTTACAGATGTTGCCTGACCTGCTGAGATTTTCCAGCATTTTCTGTTTTGGTTTCAGTTAACCTCTTCCTTACATCACTTTACATATAACAATTAAAGGGAACATTCATTCGCACTGTATACAATGCATAAGGTTTGCTGAGCGACGGCCCATAAACTTTCAGTCTTTTTAATCTTTCACTCCTGTGTGTGGAAGTAGATCGAGAACACTGCAGGGTTTTGCATCTCCCCCCTTGTTTGTAAAAGGGGACGGGATATTACAGATCAGCTGCATAAAATGACTGATGGGACAATTTTTAGAGGCCATAAACCAAGTTATCGTCATTCATTGTTCATTAATTTTGTGTAAGGCTGCGGCTGTTTTTAAGTGTCTGTAATCAAATTCTTTCATGATTTTGTAACAGGAGACCATTCAGCTTCTCAAGCTTTTTTTTGTTTCAGCAGCTGGAAGAGTTGGAGCGTCGATCGAGGGTTGCTGGGAAGGTGAGTCAGTGATTTTAAAATTTAGATTAGATTAGATTACTTACAGTGTGGAAACAGGCCCTTCGGCCCAACAAGTCCACACCGACCCGCCGAAGCGTAACCAACCCAGACCCATTCTCCTACATTTATCCCTTCAGCTAACACTACGGTCAATTTAGCGTGGCCAATTCACCTAACCTGCACATTTTTGGATTGTGGGAGGAAACCGGACCACCCGGAGGAAACCCACGCAGACACGGGGAGAATGTGCAAACTCCACACAGAGAGTCGCCTGAGGCGGGAATTGAACCCGGGTCTCTGGCGCTGTGAACGTTGAACGTTGGGGCCCTTAATCTTTCTTAATCAGCAGGAACAACGGGAATATCGAGCGGGAGCTGACGAGAAGGTGAATCACTGCTTAAAAACTTACTTCATGAATAAGCGGAGTGCACACTGAGCAGGAGCAGACACGGGACTGCTGAGTAAGTGAAGTAATATGTTTGGGCGGTTTCGTTACCTGAAACACTACTTAGGTAGTGTCTCCCACCCATCCTACTCCTGGAACCAAAATAATAAAGGTTCTGTTGGCTGGATTGGTAAGGTAACTAGGCTTTTTTTATTCCTTGTTTTTCAACAGACTCTTTGGGAATTTAGAACATTGGGAATGGAGGTTAGGGCAGTTGAATGTTCCTCCTGCAGCATGTGTGAAGTAAGCGTCACCACTAGTGCCCCTGCTGACTACATCTGGGGAAGTGCACCCAATTGCAGCTCCTTGAAAATCGTAGTAGGGAACATGCGTTCAGGCTGAAGTAACTTTGGATCATTCAGAAGGCAGAGCGGGTTATTGAGAGGAGTAACAGAGGTAGTCACACCTCCGAAGCAAGAAAAATGCAGAAGGACAACAGTCAGAGGACGGAAGGGGAACCGGCAGACAGTGCAGGAACAACTGTGGCCATTCCCCTCAATAACAAGTACACCATTTGGATAGTGTTGGGGGATGAGCAAGGGTAAGCCATGGGGTCCCTGGGAATGGGGGGAGATGAGCAGAGCATTAATCATTGTGGACTCCACAGTTAGGGGGACAGATGGGAGGTTTGATGAGCGAGACTCACAGTTGGCGTGTTGCCACCGAGGTGCCAGGATTCATAATGTCTCGGTCATGTTTTCGGGATATGTGAGGGGTGACGAGCAATCCCAAGTATTGGTTCACATGGGCAATAACGGCATAGGTAGGAAAACGGATGGGGATTTAAGGCAGAGTTTCAGGGAGCTAAGGTGGAAGCTCGGTGCTAGAACAGAGTTAATATCTCTGGCTTGTTGCCCATGTCATGTGCTAGTGAGGCAAGGAGTAGGGAGAGAGACGAGTTGAGCACATGGATACAAGGATGATGCTGGAGGAAAGTTTTCGGATACCTGGATAATTGGGGCTCATTCTGGAGTAGATGAGACTTCTACAAACAGGATGGTCTGCATATGCACTAGAGGGGTACCAATATCCAGGGGAGGATGGAAATTTGCTAATCCTCGACAGGAGGGTTTAAACTAATTCAGTAGGGGGATGGAAAGCTAAATTATAGTTCCTATGTCCAGGAGGTTGAGAGTAATGACGTCAGAAATGTGGTTCAAAGGTCGCATGAATTCACAGGCAAGCAGGAAGGTTGTTTGAAGTGTGTCTCCTTAACGCCAGATCATCCAGAATAAGGTGGGTGAACTAGCAGCATGGGTTGGTACCTGGGACTTCGATGTTGTGGCCATTTCGGAGACTTGGGCAGAGAAGGGATAGGAATGGTTGTTGCAGGTTCTGGGATTTACATCTTTCAGTAAGAACAGTGAAAATGGGAAAAGAGAGCGAGGTGTGGCATTATTAGTCCAGGAAAGCATTACGGTGGCAGAAAGGACGTTTGAGAATCGTCTACTGAGGTCGTATGAGCTGAGCTTAGAACAAGCAAGGAGAGGTCACCCTGTTGGGAGTTTTCTCTATGCCAATAAAATGTTCCAGAGATGTAGAGAAAAGGATGCAAAGATAATTCCATATAGGGGTAGTTATTATGGGGGATTTTAACATTCCAAATATTGAATGAGAATTCTTTGTTGGAGTACTTAAATGGGTTACTTTTTGTCCAATGTGTTCAGGATGGTTTGCTGACACTGTGTAAAGAAGCCAACAAGGAGTGAGGCAACTTTGGATTTGGTACAGGGTAATGAATCCGGCCAGGTATTAGATTTGGAGGTAGGTAAACACTTTGGTGGTCGTGACCACAATTCAGTTATGTTTACTTGAGTAATGGAAAGGGGTAGGTACGTAAGTAGGGCACGAGTTATTGCTGGGGGTGAGGCAATTATGATGCGATTAGGCAAGATTCAGGATGCATCGTTTGGGGAAGGAAACCGCAGGGATGGACACAAGTGAAATGGGGAGCTTATTCAAGAAACTGCTCCTGCATGCCCTTGATAAGCATGTACCTGTCGGACAGGGAGGAGGTGGTCATGTGGCAGAACCATAGTTTACTAAAGAAGTTGAAACTCTTCTTGAGGGGAAAGTTTTGGAAAGGGTTATAAGAGATGGGGTTATAACCATTTAGAGAGGAATAAATTAATTCGAGATAGTCAGCACGGTTTTGTGAAGGATAGGTCGTGCCTCACAAAACTTATTGAGTTCTTTGAGAAGGTGACCACACAAGTGGCTGAGGGTAAAATTGCTGATGTGGCGTATATGGATTTCAGTAAGGTGTTTGACAAGTTTCCCCAATGTAGGATATTGCACAAAATATGGAGGCATGGGATTGAGGGTGATTTAGAGGTTTGGATCAGAAGTTTGGCTAGCTGAAAGAGATCAGAATAAGGTGGGTGAACTAGCAGCATGGGTTGGTACCTGGGACCTCGATGTTGTGGCCATTTTGGAGATTTGGACAGAGAAGTGGTTGATGGAAAATATTCATCCCGGAGTTCAGTTACTAGTTAGGTACAGCAAAAATCGATTTTGGGTCCAGTGTTGTTTGTCATTTATATAAATGACCGCAATGAGGTAATGGAAGGTTGGTTTAGTAAATTTGCGGATGAGCCCAAGGTCGTTAGAGTTATGGATCATGTTGAAGGATGTTGTAATTTCCAAAGAGGCATAGATAATCTGCAGACATGGGCTAAGATGTGGCAAATGGAGTTTTGTGCGGAGAAGTGTGGGGTGATTCATTTTGGAAGGAGTAACATGAATGCAGAGTAGTGGACAAATGGTAAGCTTCTTGGGACTGTCGATGAACCGAGAGATCTCGGTGTCCAGGTACATAGATGCTTAAAAGTTGTCGTCCAGGTTGACAGGGTTGTTATGAAGGCATATGGTGTGTTAGCATTTATTGGTACAGAGACTGAGTTTCGGAACCATGACATGATGCTGCAGCTGTACAAAACTCTGATGCGGCCACATTTGGAGTTTTGCATACAGTCCTGGTCACTGTATTGTAGGAAGGATTTGGAAGCTTTGGAAAGGGTTCAGAGGAGACTTACTAGGATATTCCCCGGTATGGAGGGAAGGTGTGATGAGGAAAGGCTGTGGGACTTGAGGCTGTTTTCGTTCGAGAGAAGAAGGTTGAGAGGCGACTTAATTTATAAGATAATCATTAGGGATAGATAGGTTTGACAGTGAGAGCCTTTTTCCTTCGATGGCGATAGCTATAACGCGTGGACATAGCTTTAAATTGAGGGGTGATAGATACAGGAGGTAGTTTTTTTCGTACTCAGAGAGAAGGAGCATCATGGAACGCACTGCCGGCAACAGTAGTAGACTCATGAACTTTAAGGGTACTTAAATGGTCTTTGGATAGCCATGTCGATGATAATGGAATAGCGTTGGTTAGATCAGCTTAAGATTGGTTCCTCAGGTTGGCGCAACATCGAGGGCCGAAGGACCTGTATTACGTTGTAATGTTCTAAGTTCAAAGTTCTTGTCAAGCAGGAGAAGAAAGCTTATGTTAAGATGAAACATGAAGGCACAGTTAGGGCGCTTCAGAGTTACAAGTTAGCCAGTAAAACCTAAAGACAGAACTAAGAAGAGCCATGAGGGGAGATGAGAAGTCCTTGGCAAATAGGATCAAGGAAAACCCTAAAGCTTTCTTATAGATATATATGGAATAAACAAATGAGGAGAGAAAGATTAGGACCAAGCAAGGATAGTAGTGGGAAGTTATGAATGGAGTGCAAACAGATGGGGAAGCTTAAAATTAATATTTTTCATCAGTGTTCACACTGAAAAAAGACAATTCTTTCGAGGAGAATACTGCGATACAGGCTACTAGACGAGACGGAATTGAGGTTTACAAAGAGGTGTTAACAATTCTGAAAAGTGTGAAAATAGGTAAATGACCTGGGCTTGATGGGATTTAAGCTTGGATTGTCTGGAAAGCCAGGGAGGAGATCGCAGAGCCTTTGGCTGTGATCTTTATGTCGTCATTGTCCAAAGGAATAGTGCCAGAAGACTGAAGGATAGAAATGGTGTCCCTTTGTTCAAGAAGGAGAATAGATACAACCCTGTTAATTATAGGCCAGTGACACTTACTTTGGATGTGGGTAAAGTGTTGGAAAATGTTACAATAGATAGGATTTACAATCATCTTAGGGAGGTATACGTTGATTCGGGACAGTCAATATGGTTTTCTGAAGCGTCAGTTTTTGTTCAGAAATCCTATTGAGTGATTTGAAAAGGTTAGCAAGCAGATGGATGAGGGTAAAACAGTTGATGTGGTATGTATGGATTTCAGTAAGGCGGTAGGATATTGCACAAATTACAGAGGCATGGGACTGATAGTGATTTAGTGGTTGGGATCAGAAATTGGCTAGCTGAAAGAAGACAGAGGATGATGGTTGATGGGGAATTTTTATCCCGGAGTTCAGTTACTAGTGTGCCACAAGGATCTGTTTCTGGGCCATTGGTATAAATGACCTGGATGAAGGCGTAGAAGGTTGGGTTAGTAGATTTGCGGATGACACCAAGGTTGGTACAGTTGTGAATAGTGTGGAAAGCTGTTGCAGATTACAAAGGACATAGATAAGCTGAAGTGTTGGGTTGAGAGGTGGCATATGGTGTTTAATGTAGGAAAGTCTGCGGTGATTCACTTTGGAAGGAGTAACAGGAAAAAGACAACTGGGCCAATGGTGAGATTCTTGGCAGTGTAGATGAGCAGAGAGTTCTCGGTGTCCATGTATATATTTCCCTGAAAGTTGTCATCCAGATTGATTGGATTGTTAATAAGGCATATGGTGTGTTAGCTTTTAATTGTGGAAGGATTGATTTTCGCAGCCACGAGGTCATGCAGCTGCA
Source organism: Chiloscyllium plagiosum (assembly GCF_004010195.1). Taxonomy (NCBI): domain Eukaryota; kingdom Metazoa; phylum Chordata; class Chondrichthyes; order Orectolobiformes; family Hemiscylliidae; genus Chiloscyllium; species Chiloscyllium plagiosum. The sequence continues at coordinate 11,430,301 of NC_057746.1, read as the reverse complement.
CAAGACTCTGGTGCGGCCACACTTGGAATATTGCATACATTTCTGGTCACTGCATTATAGGAAGGATATGGAAGCTTTGAAAAGTGTTCAGAACAGATTTACTAGGATACTGCGTGGTTTGAAGGGAAGGTCTGATGAGGAAAGGCTGCTGGATGTGAGGTTGTTTTTGTCAGAAAGAAGAAGGTTGAGAGGTGATCTTAATTGAGACATAAGATAATGAGAGGGTTAGATCGGGTAGGCAGTGAGACCTTTTTCTTAGGATAGTGCTGGCTAGCACGAGGGTACATAGCTTTAAATCGAGGGGTGATAAATACATGCCAGATGTCAGAGGTTGTTTCATTACTCAGAGAGGTCTAGGGCGTAGAACGCACTGCCTGCAACAGTAGTAGACTTACCAACTTTACGGTCATTGAAATGTTAATTGGATAAAGATATGGATGAAACTGGAATATTGTAGGATGGATAGGCTGCAGATTGGTTCCACAGGTCAGCACAACATCGAAGGCTGAGATATTGAGCTGGAATGTTCAATGTTCTATGTTCTATGTTCTGTGTTCTAAATCTGTCATGCAAAACCACAGCCAATCAGTTTGATTCCTTAATGGCAGGGAGAAAGAAAAACAGAAATACGTCATTCAGATTTTGGTGATGTTTTACAGAAACTGGAGAAAGTCTTTGAGTCAATAGAGGCTGCAAGGAATATGACGAGGCCATTCAGTTCCTCAATTCCCTTCCACAGAGCAGGAGATCACACAGCTATTTGAGCCTCTTACTCACTCCGCACCTGTCTGGAAGGAGAATTGGTTTGTTACTAACAGGCATATATGAACAACCTTCATGAGTGGGCCTTCAATCCTGTCCCACCATTCAACAAGGCCATAGCTGATCTAATTGTGACTCTTCATTCCATTTTACAGAGATGCCCTTCCTTGCAGCCTCTGCTCCATTTGTTGGTCATGTCTCAAAACTGCTGAAACTCCCTCTCTGACACGGTGAACTGCGCAGGACACCAGGGAGTGAACGAAAGCACGAGATACGTGTTTGTTTAATTAGCTTCTTAAAGGTGGTTACCGATGCTCCAGGATTAGCAATACCAAACGCTAGAGAAAAATGCAACTAGTTAAAATTGGACAATTATTTAATGGATGACAAGTTGCAGAAGTATAAATGTAGTCACGGGGATGGGACTCGCTGGAGAAGTCAGACTTTGTATGGCCCAATCAGAGAAATTGTGGCTAGTTATCTCTCCAGAAGGGGGAGCTAGGCAGACCACTCAAGTGCATTGATCTGTAAATCGAGATAAGTCCAGCATGGTTCCTGTAGTCTTTGTCTGGAAACAATGTAGGTGCAGCTTTATTCATGATCTAATCCAGTGCTGTCCTTGTGCTCAGAGTGTTGACGGGGACAATGAAGTGAAAGGTTTATGGTGTAACTAACCCCATGCTGTCCCTATTCTGGGAGTGTTTGTTGTGGATAGTGTAGAGGGAGACTCACACTATCCAGCCATTTATTGTTGATGTCTAAAGAGGACAGTTTGGTGTGGTGAGATTTATTCTGTTTGTGGCCTTTATGTTTGACTAGAGTCAGTGTTGTTGAAGATTTAATTTGTGCTGAAACCCGTCTGTCTTTGCGCTCGAAATGCTTGATGGGGTCAGGGGAGATGGAGCTTCAATTTATATCTAATTCCGTGCTGAACCTGTCTGATGGGGACAGTGTAGAGGGCGTTATTAATCTGCATTAACTCTGTGCTATACTTCTCCTTCGCTGGTTGATGCGGGTTGATGGAGGGGTGATTTAATGAATGTAAAACCCCATTTTATACATGGGTTAGAAATTTGATGAGGGCTTATTCTGTATCAAACCACCTAAAGTACTTGTCCTAGGAGTAATTGTTGGACGACAGTGTAAATAGCGATTTAATCTATATCCAAACGTTATTGTACCTGTCCTGGTAATATTAGATGTGGACAGTTTAGAGGGAGCTCAACTTGAATCTAACGTTGTACTGCATCTGTCCTGGAATTGTTGATGGGTGACTTGTCACATTCAGATTAGAACAGTAAAGTTCTAATATGGTAATGAAAAGTCTGAAAATGAAACTTCCAGCTCTGAGAGCAAACCTACATCCAGAAAATCAACCTGAGCTACAAATCTTCTCAAAACTCACTAACACATATGGGCACAATATAGTAAAACTGGCCCGAAAATGGGAAACGAATGCCAGCCGACAGAGTGCTACCCCCGAACAGCTGAACTTCTTGCACAAATGTCTAAGAAAACAGGTACTACCTAAATATCTTAAATACAAACTTTCCCTTAACACCTCACTAGTCCAAAGAATAGCAGAACAAAACGGCCGCAGAATGCTTCGACAAACGATTAATGATTCCCACCACAGACTCCATGAATACAACGGGGAAAATTTGCACCAAAAATCTTTACTCACTCATGCAACAGACCAGAAGTGCACAAACACGGTGTAACAAGCCATAGATATTAGACAGGGACAAACAGAAAATGAAAAAAATAACGAGACAAACTTACAAAAGTAACAGCACTGACAAAACAGAAACATGGATTAAAAAAAACTTACCTGACCGACCCTTAACAGACATTGAAAAAGTCGCCTTAGTGAGAGGATTGAATTACAACTCCCAGGATGTGGACAAGAAAGATTTCTTAGCAGCATTAGAAACAACACTGAAAGACAACCAACTCACTGAAGAAACTCAGCAAACGGTCAGAAAGGCAGTCACACCAATATTAAGCGGAGAAAAGGAAGAAACCACACTCAATACAAAAGGAAGGAAAGCACAAGAAGGATTAAAAAAAGAAGATAAAACCATTGTTATCCTACTTGCAGACAAAGGACGCTTGACAGTCATTTTAACTCAGAGACGACAATGAAAAAGTGAACGCACTACTTGCAGATATCTACACATACCAATAAGTGACGATAAACCCAATCCACAACTAGAGAACCGAACCACAGCCCTACTCAAAACAAAGTCAGAAATCTGGAGAAATAAATAAGACTGATTTCAAAAAATGAAGCCAGACGTACCGAAGACACCACTCTTCTATGGATTACCCAAAGTTCACAAACCGGGAGCCACCTCAGACCCATAGTTTCGCTACCTGGAACATGAACTTACAGATTGGCCAAGGAGCTACACCAAAGACGAAAGCACTTAGTACAAGACTCACGTCAATCCATCCACTCCAGCCAAGAATTCTTGAAGGTCATCAAAGACACTAAGATTAAAGATGTTGGAATAATGGTCTCCTTTGACGTAACAGCTCTCTTCACATCGATCGACATCAACCTGGCCAAGGAAACACTGACTACACAATTAAAAGACCCAAAGACACATACACCACACACCAGCAACCACATCAGCAAGGACAGTATCGTCAAGCTAGTGGACCTGTGCCTTACCACCCACTTCAACTTCAACAACAAACCCTACAGATAAACCAACTGAACACCCATGAAAACGCCGATATCACGGTTCTTAGCAGAGACAGTAATGTAAAGACTCGAACAAATTGCTCTGCCAACCATCCAACCCAAACTTTGGGTACGCTATGTGCATGACACCTTTGTTGTCACTAAACGAAATAAATTAGAGGAAACCTTCAAGATCATCAATAACACCCTTGCTAGTATAAACTTCACGAAAGACAAGGAAAACAACAACAAACTGCCATTCCTAGATGTCACGGTAGAGCGAACAGTCAATGGGGAACTTCAAACCAGCGTCTACCGGAAAACAACACACAAGGACCAAATACAGAACTGCAGAAGCAGTCATCCTAACATCCACAACGAAGCTGCATCAGAACAATATTCCAACGATCCACAACACACTGCAGCACAAAGGAACTACGCAGAGCAGAGGAAAATTAACCTATACAGTGTATTCAAAATGAACGGGTACCCAATGGACACAGTCCGCAGATTTCTCAGCAACAAACCGAAATAAGCAGACAAAACGCGTCCAGAAACGTTAGCCACTCTCCCCTACATCAAAGACATCTCGAAAATGACTGCCAGACAACTCAGACGTCTTGGCATCACGATAGCCCACAAAGCCACCAACACACAAAGACAGCAGCTAATGAACTTGAAAGACTCTACGCAGATAACAAGCAATACTAACGTAATTTAAATAATCTCTTCGAAGAGCTGTAACAAACACTAATTGGACAAACAGGCAGAAAACTAGCGACATGACCCTCTCTCAGTAGTATTCTTGCATACAGATGAGGAAGGACACCACTTCGACTGGGACAACACATCCACCCTCGGACAAGCCAAATACAGACACGCACGAAAATTCCTAGAAGCATGGCATTCCAACCGGAACTCTATAAAAAAAAAACGGTAGCACGGTGGCTCAGTGGTTAGCACTGCTGCCTCACAGCACCAGGGTCACAGCTTCAATTCGAGCCTTGGGTGACTGTCTGTGTGGAGTTTACACATTCTCCCTGTGTCTGCGTGGGTTTCCTACGGGTGCTCCGGTTTCCTCCCCCAATCCAAAGATGTGCAGGTCAGGTGAATTGGACGTGCTGAATTGCCCAAAATGTTCAGTGTATTAGTCAGAGGGAAATGGGTCTGGGTGGGTTACTCTTTGGAGGGTTGGTGTAGACTGGTTGGGCCAAAGGGCTGTTTCCACACTGTAGGGAATCTAATAATAAAAAAACACATTGACTTTAACCCGATCTTACACCCCCGAGAAAAAGAATAGGAAATGACATCACCGCAGGAAGTGACATCACCAACCCAAAGAAACCCAAACATATAAATAGAAAGCAGGAATCATCAGTAGTACTTCGTCAGGAGTCTCAGTGAAGAGGTTTCCTAGTATAGTGATGAAACGTCTGAAAATGAACCTTCCAGCTCAGCGGGAAAACGTACATCCAGAACCTCAACCTGAGCTACAAATCATCTCAAAACTCGCCAAAGACCAAGATGGACACAGAGAGAGAGGGAGAACATGGTGGGGACTAGAAGGGAGAGACAGAGAAGGACAGACAGCGTAAGTAAGGGAAAGAGGAAAAGGGAGACAAGGGACAAAGAGAGGGGGCACAGAGAAAGACAGGGCAGAGACAGAGATGGACAAACAGAGACAATGTGAGCAACAGAGATAGTGAGAAGGAGAATAGACAGACAGCGAGAGAGAAAGAGACTGTGGGAGAAATTGGGAGAGAGAGAGACAGAAAGGCACAGAGAGATGGAGAGGGCAGATGTGAGAGAGGGCACAATAGATAGGGAGAGGGACTGAAAGAGAGACGGGGACAAGAGTGCGAGAGAGAGTAAAAGGGATGGGAAGGAAGAGAGAGAGAGAGAAAATGGGAGAGGTGGAGAAGCAGCGAGAGGGACACATCGAGACAGTCGGAAGCAAGAGAGGGACTGGAGGAGAGAGGGATATGGACAAAGAGAGAGGGACAGAGGGCGCTATATGAACATAGAGAGTGAACGGGACAGAGAGAGAACGGCATAGAGACAGATGGTGGCAGGGGCGACAGAGTGGCATAGATCACTGAAAAGAGAGGGGGAGAGAGACTTCTGAACCCATCCTCACTCTATTCCATCAACGGACAGTATGGAAAATGTGAGTGGCGTGAAAGAGAGGGAGATTAGGAAAGAGAGAGTGTACGAGAGAGAGAAGGAGTGAAGGCAAATTGTGGAGGTACCCACAGCAAAAAAAAGGTGTACAAAGAAGGAGGAGGAGGAGGAGAGAGAAGACCATTGTAAAATTCTGAGGGAGATACAGAGGGAGAAGGAACAAGGAAGAGAGAAAAAATGCACCGAAGCCAGTTTAGTGTGGGTGACCCAGAGGTGGAAGTAAGGACACAGTGAATTAAAAACAACTCCTGAGCTCGGACCAGCTGTCGTCCCCATCTATGAGGACCAGGACTTGGAATGGGAGGGGGAGGAGACAAAGAGAGAGCGGGACAAGGAAAGAGAGAGATGGACAGAGAGTGAGAGGTCCAGCGAGAGCGTGAATAGACAGACAGTGATAAAGTGACAGTGGGAGAAAATGGGGCAGAGAGAGAGAGAGAGAGAGTGAGTCTGAGAGAGGCTCTGGCGCAGCTGCATCAACACAAAGACAAACAACAATGTCGTTCACTTTGTTGTTTAACACTGTTTAATGAACACTTTTATTATTTACAAAATGAATTGATTAGATGCAAACAGTGGGATAGTGCCTTTCTTTGATTTGTCCCAGAGTTGAGAGAAACATTGAAATGTGTCCCAGTGACCTCCTGTGGGACAAGGTTGGATATACCAGCCCTACCTTCAATCTGTTATGATAGCGACAGGCTGCTTCATTGCTGAAACACTGAACTGTAATGAGAACACCCTGGATGGACTGAGTAATGAGTGAACTTGATTGATTGGTGGATTTGCGTAAAGGTTTCAGAACGTTTTTCAGCTGCTGTCTGAGTCATGCAATAAATCACGGTGTTTGTGCAGCAACTGAGGAGTTGTAGCTTGAAGCCCAATTCCTGCACAAAGGCAAGGAGAGATATAGACTTATACCCGATATTATTCATCTGGTTATATAGAATACAGCATTGATGTTGACCATAACAGGATGAAATTTGCTGAGATCACAAGTAATAAAATTTGGATATTTTTCGATTCTTTATTTCTTTGTCAGACTGTGCGTCCGCATGGGTTACCTCAGATTACAACAGGATCTTGACCAGATGGTTCAATGGGCTGAGAAGTGGTAGATGCTGTTTAATTCAGATAAATGTGAGGTGCTGCCTTTTGGTAAAGCAAATCTTAGCAAGACTTATACACTTAATGGTAAGGTCCTAGCGAGTGTTGCTGAACAAAGAGACCTTGGAGTGCAGGTTCATAGCTCCTTGAAAGCTATGTCTGGACAAGTCCGGACAAGTCAAGGGGACAGTGCGGAGTTGGAAGTTTAAAACTAGGATGAGGTGGGGGGAGGAGAAATGAGGAAGCTGTTGAAGTCCACATTGATGCCCTGGGGTTGAAGTGCTCCGAGGCGGAAGATGAGGCGTTCTTCCTCCAGGCATCTGGCGGTACCTGCACATCCACTAATATAATTTATTGTATCCTTTGCTCCCGATGCGGTCTCCTCGACATTGGGGAGACTTGGCGCCTCCTCGCAGAGCGCTTTAGGGAACATCTCCGAGACACCTGCACCAATCAACCAAACCGCCCCGTGGCCCAACATTTCAACTCTCCCTCCCACTCTGCCGAAGACATGGAGGTCTTGGGTCTCCTTCACCGCCGCTCCCTCACCCCCAGACGCCTGGAGGAAGAACGCTTCATCTTCCGCCTGGGAACACTTCAACCCCAGGGCATCAATGTGGACTTCAACAGCTTCCTCATTTCCCCTTCCCCCACCTCATCCTAGTTTCAAACTTCCAGTCCCCTTGACTTGTCCGGACTTGTCCGACCTGCCTAGCTCCTTTTCCACCTATCCACTCCACCCTCTCCTCCCTGACCTATCACCTTCATTTCCTCCCCCACTCACCCATTGTACTCTATGCTACTCTCTCCTCACCCCCACCCTCCCCTAGCTTATCTCTCCACGCTTCAGGCTCTCTGCCTTTATTCCTGATGAAGGGCTTTTGCCCGAAACGTCGATTTTGCTGAAGCTCCTCGGATGCTGCATGAACTGCTGTGCTCTTCCAGCACCATTGAACCAGACTCTGGTTTCCAGCGTCTGCAGTCATTGTTTTTACCATGGGTAATTTCTTTCCACCTCCTGATATGGAGTGTGAAAAGTTTGCTGTCCCGTAGGATTCTCTTCCAGTTCCTTCAAATCAAACTGAGTTTGGGAATTTCTGTCTTTTAGTCTAAATTGTGATCAATCCACTATTGTGAAGAAATACAAACGCCGACAAATCATATTCACCCTTTAACTTCATGAGGGGTCTTTGAAACAGTGTCTCCTTCTCCATGTAATGGGATCTCTTACCTTGGGATCTCATCTTTTGTTCAATTCACTGATGCCCGGACGTACACAGATAACGTCACTGATAGAATGTTCCAGGGACTGTCGGTAATAGGATATGATAGAGTCATAAACATCTACATTCCAAAGTCCTTCTGTCCAGTAAATTTGTTGAAATCCCCATGTATGCAAAAACAATATGTCTGCGCAAATACCTCCATCATGTGATATAAGATCCTCTTTAATTCATACAGATGCTCTCCCTTATTCGGAGATTGCCCCCACCTTGTTCTTTTTCATTTTTGTACAACACTCTGAGCTGGAAAATGTTCTGCGTATTCAGATTCCTTTACTGGTCACCCTGTAGCCATGTTTCTCGAAAGCCATTAAATCATATCCATTTCTCTTAGTGTATGCACTGTATTACTCAACATTTCTTGAGAATACAACGCACATTCAGATAGAGTGCCTTTCATTCAGCTTTTAAACCATTATTCCCCGCACCATTGTCACCTTTATTCCTCATTTTAAGTGATCAGTCAACAGTCTGACATAGTCAAACGCACAGAATCACACCTGCTGGTTAACGTTTCATGACGCTCCCTCAACATCCCTCGGCATACCTTATTCCACCAACAGGACGGACTCCATCAGTAGCGGTTGCACCGTTGGATACAGTCAGCAAGAGTTATCCTGGAATTCCCCAACATTTATTCCAGAACCCGAGGCATCGTCTGGCAATAGGTTAATGATGGTCATGGAAATCGCCCAATGATGGGCAGCTACTGCACGCCACACAATCCCTTAATGATAAATAAGTTCTCCTCCAAATTGAAACCAAATCGGAGGAAGCACTGAGTGTGACAAGGACACAGAACATACTCTGGGTGTGGTACTTCAATGTCCATCACCAAGAGTGTCCTCACAGGCCCATCACTGACTAAGCAGATTAGGGCCTCAAGTACAGAGCAGCCAGATTGTGGGAAGTGATGAGTGAACCGAGAAGAGGGAAGCATTCTCACCGAACTACTTGTCACAGATGGATCTGTCCCTAACATTACCTGCAGGGGCACCTAGCGCATAGTCCTGGCAGAGGGAATGTCAAAGCCCCATATTGCCTTACTTCTGTTGTTGGAAAGATTTTCGAAAGGATTATAAGAGATACGACTTATAATAATCTAGAAAGCAACAATTTGATTTCAGATAATCAACATGGTTTCATTAAAGGCAGGTCGTGTCTCACAAGCCGTATTGAGCTTTTGAGAAGATGACCAAGCATGTAGATGATGTTAGGGCAGTTGACTTGGTATGCATGGACTTCAGTAAAGGCTTTGATAAGGTTCCACATGGTAGGCTGTTGGAGAAAATGAGGAGGCATGGAATTGAGGGTGATTTAGCAGTTTGGATTAGAAACTGGCTTCTGTAAGAAGGCAGCGGGTGGTGGTTGATGGAAAATATTCAGCCTGGAGTCCGGTTACTAGTGGTGTGCCACAAGGATCTGTTTTGGGACCACTGCTGTTTGTCATTTTCGTAAATGACTTAGACCACAGGCATAGGTGGATGGATTAGTAAATTTGCAGATGAGACTAAAGTCGGTGCAGCAGTGGACAGTTTGAAAGAATGTTACAGGTTGTAGGGGGACTTGGATAAACTGCAGAATTGGGCTGACTGGTGCCAAATGGATTTTGTTGCAAATAACTGTAAGGTTATGCACTTTTGGAAGAACAATAGGAAGGCAGAGTACTGAGTCAATGGAAAGAATGTTGGTAGTATGGATGTGCAGAGTGACGTTGGATGCCATGTACATAGATCCCTGAAAGTTGCCACCAAGTTTGATAGTGCTGTTAAAAAAAAACATACGGTGTGTTAGGTTTCATTGGTAGAGGTATTGAGTTCCAGAGACTCAAGATTACGCTGCAAGATTACGCTGCAACTATACAAAACTTGGAATGGCGGCCACACTTGGAATATTGTGCACAGTTTTGGACGCCATATTTCGGCAAGGTCCAGGAAGCATTGGAAAAGGTGCAGAGGAAATTTACGAGGATGTTGCCTGGTCTGGAGGGAATGTCTTATTTGGAATGACTGAGAGACTTGGGTCTGTTCTCATTGGAATGAAGAAGGCTAAGAGAGGATTTGTTAGAGACACGCAAGATAATCAGTGGGTTAGATAGGGTAGACAGTGATAGTCTTTTTCCTAGAATGATTACGTCAACTTCTACGAGGGGGCATAATTACAAATTGAGTGGTGATAGAATTAAGACAGATGTCAGAGGTAGGTTCTTTACTCAGAGAGTGGTACAGACGTGGAATGTCCTACCTGCCAATGTCGTTAAATCAGCCACATTAGGGAGATTTAAACAATCCTTGGATAAGCACATGGATAATGATGGGACAGTGTAGGGGGTCGAGCTGAGAATAGTTGACAGGTTGGCGCAATATCGAGGGCCGAAGGGCCTGTTCTGCGCTGTATTGTTCTATGTTCTGTGTTATACATTGAAAATCCGAATATCATGTCATATGGCCCCATTCCCTACAACGTGGGACATGCATTCTAAAGGATCGAACAAATCAAAACTGTCTGCATATTGTATCAACATTTTAGATAAACGGACAAATGTATGACAGATGGAAAAGACCCAAGGAACTGATCAGGTGTACCTTCGAACTCTGTGGGAAACTAGGGAAGTGATTACTGGGCTCTATGCTGAGATGTTAGTATCACTGATAATCACAGGTGATGTGCCAGAAGACTGGAGGTTCGCTAAAGTAGTACCACTGTTTAAGAAATTTGTAAGGAAAATACAGGCAAGTCCAGGCAGTGAATCTGAAATCTGGACAAGTTGTTGGAGGGAATCCTAAGGGACAGAATGTACCTGTATTTAGAAACGCAAGGACTGATTAGGAATAGTCAACATACCTTCGCTCATGATCTTATATTCTCAGGATTTATGCAAATAATAATAAGGCCCTGAGCGTGTTGTTGAACAAAGAGTCCTTGGGTGCATGTATATTGTTCCTTGAAAGTGGAGTCGCAGGTAGATAGTGTAGTGAAAAATACGTCTGGTAAGCTTTCCTTTATTAGTCAGAGCGTTGAGCATAAGAGGTGGGAGGTCATTTTGCGGCTGTCCAGGACATTGGTTTTGCCACTTTTGGAATAATGTGGGCACACCTGGTCTCCTTGCTATCGGATGGATACTGTGAAACTTGACAGGGTTCAGAACAGGTTTACAAGAGTGTAGCCATAGTTGGAGGGCTTCAGTGTAAGGGTGAAGGTGAATAGGTTGGAGCTGTTTTTCCTTGATCCTCGGAGGCTTGGGGTAACTTTATAGAGGTTGATAAAATCATGATGCATGGATAGTGAAATAGGTCTTTTCCCAAGGGTGGCAGAGTACAAAACTAGAGCATATAGCTTTACGGTGAGGGGGCAATAAATTACAATGCACCGAAGGGCATTTTTTTTCTCCAAGAATATGGTGCGTGTATGTAAAGAGCTGCCAGACGAAGTGGTGGAGGCTGGTACAATTACCACATTTAAAATACATCCGCATGAGTATATGAATAGAAAGTGTTTAGAGGGCTATGGGCCAAGTGCTGGCAAATGGGACTCGATTATTTTAGGGCATCTGTTCTGCACGGGGAAGGGGAACGAAGTGTCTTTTCCGTGCTGTATATGTCTATGACTCAGAATAAATTCGTGGATAACACTAACATTGTCATGAAACTATGTTACGAAGAGGAGGAAGCGAATCTGTAAATGGATAAGCAGTGGACAATTTGGCAGAGGGTATAATGTGGATAACGGTGAAGCTGTGAATTTTTAAGGAAGAACAAACCGCTGTATATTACATAAGTGGAGAGAGATTACAGGATTTAGTGATACAGTGTGTACTGGATGGTTCACTCTGACCCTTTCAATCATTGAGAGTGTTGCTCCATCTCCCTGATGGTCTGCTCCCTGATGTTCCCAGTGCTCCAATGCTCACAGGACACACGGGATATTTTGGTGTTGTTGTTTGCGGTGGGGAGTGCTTATGGGTAAGGTGTTTTGAACCATGTATCAAGGGAACGGCTTTTTTTTCTGTGAGGGTAACTTTCTTGCTACGTGAAGACCAGAACGTGATGACAACGGCTGACTGCTTATGAAAGAAGAGGCTGTGGCTGCTGAAAGGGTAGTGTGTATTCACTATCATGATATACTGCATGGTCACACTCCAACATTAATTGTGTGAGGGTCTGGACTTTCCAATCAGAAGAATAAGAACAGCAAATAAAGGCATTGTCTGATCAACTGAAAAGGTTAGTTACATCGTATTCACAATTCACCTCAAGAAACAGCCCAGGTACCATAAACCCGGATGAGATACCTATTCAGCATAAAGCACTGCAGACCAGGCCAACGTATTGCTCAATACATCTAGGCAATGTGGAATGCTGCGCAGATCACACACGTGCATCGATCTGAAAACCCAGATCAGGTATCTGGCCACAATGGAGAGTTGTGTACAACACCCCAATGCCTTAATTGTTAACACTGTGGTAGATTGCTGTCCAGCATCGGAAACGTGGAGACCATTCTGGAAGTGATGGGATGTGAAGCTCCCATTCATTTACAGTATATAGCAAAGGGTGCCGTGGTTATAAAAATACCAACAAATGGGAGAGATTCGGGAAATATACAGAAAAGGAGAGATTGAGAGGCACTGTCATGGAGGATGTGTTCACAGATTTCAGAATACTGAAATGAAATGTTTTCCATAGTGTTGAGAAGTCGAAATGTTATATGTTCACGTTGAAATAGAGAGTGCTTTCTGAATATTAACGTAAACGTAAAGTACAGGCTCTGCCTACGGAATGGAAAGGCTGGGAGACAGGCTGTTCCAAAATACAGCATAGAATATAGATCAATACAGTCCAAAACAGGTGCTTCGGCCCTCGATGTTGAGCCGACCTGTGAACTAATCTCGGCCCATCAGCCTACACTATCCCATCATCATCCATATACTTATCCAAGGATTGTCTAAATGCTCTGAATGTGGCTGAGTTAACTGAATCAGCAAGCAGGGCATTCCACGCCCTTACCATTCTCTGATAAAGAGCCCGCGTCTGACATCTGTCTTAAATCTATCACCCCTCGATTTGTAGTTATATCCCCTCATACAAACTGATGTCATCATCCTAGGAAAAAGACTTTCACTGCCTACCATATCTAATCTTCTGATCATCTAGTATGTCTCTGTCAAATCCCCTCTTAGCCTTCTTCTATCTCTTGAGAACAGACCCAGGTCTCTCAGCCTTTCCTCATAAGACTTTCCCTCCAGACCAGGCAACATCCTGGTAAATCTCCTTTGCATTTTTTCCAATGTTTCCACATTCTTCCTCTATTGGGGCGACCAGAACTGTACAAAATATGCATGTCCGGTCGCAGTAGCGTTCTGTACAATTGCAGGATGGTATTATGGCTCTGGAACTCAAACCTAACACATCGTGTGACCGTCTTAACAGCACTATAAACCTGGGTGGCAACATTCTGGAATCTACTACATGGACACCAAGAACCCTCTGTACATCCACACTACCAAGAATCTTTCCATTGACCCAGTATTCTGTCTTCCTGTTATTCTTCCCAAGGTGAATCACTTCAAATTTGTCAGCATCGATCTCTATTTGCCACCTCTCAACGCAGTTCTGCAGTTTATCCAAGTTGCCCTGCAACCTGCAACATTCTTCCACACTGTCCACTACTCCATCGACTTTAGTCTCATCTGCAAACTTTCTAACCCATCCACAGATGCTGGCATCCAAGTCATTTATGAAATTGACAAACAGCAGTCGTCCCAAAACATATCCATGTTGCACAACACTAGTAACTGGACTCCAGGCTGAATAATTTCCATCAACCACCACTCGTTCCCTTCTTACAGAAAGCCAGTTTCTAATCCAAACTGCTAAATCACCCTCAGTTCCATGCCTCTGCATTTTCTCCAACAGCCTACAATGTGGAACCTTATCGAAGGCTTTACTGAAGTCTGTGTACATCATATGCTTGGTCACCTTCTCAAAAAACTCAACGAGGTTTGTCAAGCATGATCTGTCCTTGATGAAACCATGTTGACTCTCTGCAATCAAAATGTTGCCTGTTAGGTTATAAGAAATCCTAAATCTTATAATCCTTTCCAAAACTTTTCCTACAACAGGCGTAAGGCTCACTGGTCTATAATTACCTAGGTCATCTCTACTGCCTTCTTGAACAAGGGCACAACATTTGCAATCCTCTAGTCTTCCGGTACTAAACCTGTAGACAATTATGATTCGATGTTCAAGGCCAATGGCTACAACGCCTCTTCCCTAGCTTCCCAGAGAATCCTCAGATAAATCCCATCCATCCCAGGGGACTTGTCTACTTTCAATCCTTCTAGATTTGAGAACACCTCTCCCTTACTAACCTCAATCCTTTTGTGTCCAATATCTCGTATCTCATTCTTCTCCTCTACAATATTCTCATTTTCCTGAATTAAAACCACTGAGAAATATTCGTTTAGCACTCTCCGATCTCCATAGGGTCCACACACAACTTTCCATTTCTGTTTATGGCCTTATTCCTACCCTTATCATCATTTTATTCCTCATATAGCTAGTGAAAGCTTTCTCCTTTATTCTACCTGCTAACGAGTGCTCGTGTCCTCTTTTAGCTCTTGCTAACTCTCTCTTTAAATCCTTCCTAGCTAATCTGTAATTCTCCGTCGCGTCATCTGAACCACCTTGCCTCATTGTCACATAAGATTCCTTCTTCTGCTTAACAAGAAATGCAATTTCTGTAGTAAACCACAGTTCCCTTACCTTATCACGTCTTCCCTGCCTGACAGTGACATACCTATCAAGGACACACAATATCTGTTTCTTAAACCAGTTCCATATTTTGATTGTACTCATCCCGTGCATTTTGCTACCCCAATCTATGCATCCTAAGTCTTGCCTAATTGCATTATAACTGTCCTTGCCCCATCGGCAAATCTTGCCCTGTGGCAAGTACCGATCGGTTTCCATCGCTAAACTAAACATAACTGAATTATAGTCACTCTCGCCAAAGTGCTCACCTACAACTAAATCAAACACCTGGCCTGGTTCATTACCGAGCACCAGATCCAGTGTGGCCTCCGTTCTTGTCGGCCCTTCGACATACTGTGTCAGGAAACCCTCCTGCACACATTGAATGAAAAGTTATCCATCGAACGTACTGGAGTCATGGCTTTTCCAGTCAATGTTGGGGAAGTTAAAGTCCCCCATAATGACCACCCTGTTCCTTTCACTCCTGCCCAGAAACGTTTTGCAAAACCTCTCATCGACATCCCTGGAACTCTGTGGAAACCTATAAAAAAACTCAAAGCAGTTTGATCTCTCCTCTCCTGTTTCAAACTTCAACCCATAATAACTCAGTAGATGAGTCCTCGTCAAAAGTTCTTTCAGACACTGTTATACCATCCTTGACTAACAAGGCCATACGTACCCCTCTTTTACTGCCTTGTCTGTTCTTAATGAAAGATCTGAACCCTGGAACCTGCAACATCCATTCCTGACCATGCTCGATCCACCTCTCCAAGTGGCCACAACATCGAAGTCCCAGGTACCTATCCATGCTGCAAGCTCACCCACCTTATTTCGGCTACTTCTGGCGTTGAAGTAGATATACTTCAAACCAGATTACTATCTGCCAGCACATTCCTGTAACCGTGAATTTCTGTCCATGTCCTCCCTTCTCTCATCCTCTTGTGCACTAGAACTCCACCTTAGGTTCCCAGCCCCTGCTGAGGTAGTTTAAACCACCCGAATAGCAGCAGCAAATTTCCCACCTGGATATTAACACCCGTCTCGTTCAAGTGATGACCGTTCTGTTTGTATAGGTCCTACCTTCCCCAGAATGAGCCCCAATTATCCATGTATCTGAAACCCTTCCTCCTGTAATATCCCTGCAGCCACCTGCTCAGCTGATACCTCTCTTTATTCATTGCTTCGCTATCACGAGGCATGGGTAACAAACCGGAGATAACAACTCTGTTTTAGATGTCAGCTTCCACTTTAGCTCCCTGAGATCCTGTCTTACATCCCTATCCCTTTTTCTACATACGTCGTTGATACCTATTTGAACCACGACTTGGGGGTGGTCATCCTCTCCATTCAGTATGTCAAGGACGCGCTCTCCCATAGTATCAGCGGCAGCAGCATCCCGAAACAATTGGGATCAGCAACTCCAGAGAGATGGAGACGAAGAGAATCTTAGAACATTAGGCTGGAATGCTTCAACAATAGATGAGAATCTGAGAACATGAGACTGGAATGTTTCAACAGTGGGTGAGAATCTGAGAACATTAGACTGCTATGTTACACCAATGGACAGGAGTTTATTCTGGGGTCTATACTGGCTTTCTCAGGCTTGGCCACGTTTAGAGTTTCCGATTCGAGGCGTACTGATGAATATTCGGGGGTGTTATTATCCCATCCTCGCTCTTGTTGGCGTTACTGGTAAGTCTATCTCTGTCCATTCTCTAAACTATCGTGGAGATTATCACTATTTCTGTTATTTGTATTTAGCAAAGACATAAAATATTATCTTCAGTTTCAGTTGCAAATTTCACTTCCTTTCCACGAATTTCAGACTCCTCACTCAGAAACATCTAAGAAGGAACAAAATTGTTCAGAACCCCGACTCTGCCTTTTGCCCTGAACTGCTTCATGTCTCTTTATCCTCTCTGACATCAAACCTGCCTACACCCACCTCGATAATATCCTCAGTCTCCACCTATGCCTCAATTTTGTTGCTAAATAAGCCATAATCTACCCCTTTGATAACTTCAGGTTTTATGGCTCCAGTTCTCGTCCGACTACTCTTCCCTGTTACAAATAATTTGATCACAAACTTGTCTTGTGCCTGCAGCTACTTCACAATAGGAACTCCAAATCAGAGTAATGATTGCAGAGGCACAGGATTTGACTCTAAAAACGTTGTATGAAATCCTACCACAGTCAATGACAGAACTTAAGCTCGAATGACAAAAAATGGAATGTAACTTAATTTCGCGAATATAAGCCATAAACCATTGGGATTTATTTTATTGATTCACAGATGGCCTTTGGTAAAGAAACTTAACAGTATTGCCCAGTCTGGACTACATGTGACTTCAGACCGACAGCAAAATGTTTGGCTTCATATTGTCCTGACAAATGGACTCACAGTTAAAGGCAACTAGGGATGGACAACAAGTGTTGCCCTTGTCAGTGAAGCTAACATTCCGTGAAACAATGACATTAAAGGTGAAATAAACCAAGAAAATGTGGATGCTGAAGATCTGAAATACAACTTACCAGCATCTGAAATTGTTCGAGAATCTAACAGGTATGGCAGTCTCAGTCAGGAGAAAAACAGATAACTTTTTGAGTCCAGTGAGTCTTCATCAGAACTGAAAGCAACTGGGAAATAATATTATTCATATCAGGGATGGTTGTGTTGAAGGTTTGAGTTGAATGGATGTAGAAATGCCCAGCAAGACGGAAGGAGAGAGAGAGAGAGAAAGTAGTGGAGTTGGGGGTAGCAGTGAGAAAGGAGAAGCAAGCATAAGAATTGTTGATGATGTACTGAAAGAAACATAAAATGGGAGGTTATTCTAAAATTTCCATTTTTCCCATATTCCTCAAGATCACGTACACTTAAGTCTGTCCCTGTTGGACCGGAGTTATGTTCCCTCTATCTCTCTTTTCTGAGTGTGGTGATCAACTGAATCGGCAATATTGGTGCTTCCAATACAGTTGCTGAGATCCAGAGAAACGTAATGTTACATTGTCAGCTTTGGGGAGAGGAACATTTACTGTGGGACTGTGCAGATATGTTGCAGCGTTTTCAGCCAGGAAGAGAAACTGAGGAGAGGCAGGACTTTTCAAAACAGAGTGAATGCGTCATGTATATGGGGATTTAACTTTCCTGTCATTGAAAAATCAGTAGAGGTCCTGTGGATGGTTTTCTTGGGTTTGTGTTGTCAGCTGCTGGGTTCATTCAGGGAGACGCGAGAGTCTGTTGACCTTACTCTGGACACTGCATTTACAGAGCGTCTTGGCCCATATTAATCAATTCGAGCAGAGACTACACAGAAGAAAAGCTCTATAAACAAGAAGGCGCAGGGCACTGCAGGATCCTCCCTGGGTTTTCCGGCTGCACCTATGCCAGGTGAAAAGTATCAAACCAGTTTGCTTCAAACGTTATGTGGTCACTGAACTGTCTTCCATCTTTCAGTATAACCTGTGGCCTCACCCCAGGAACAGGACTGTACTGGTACTCACCAGGAATTGAACTGTTCCATTTTGGAAATTGCCAGTCGGGAGAGGATGACATTTCCATCATCTCCAGAGTGCAGTCCGACAATGTATTCACTGGCCAACAGAAGGCCACCTGGCTGCTGAGAGGAACCCATTGCGTCTATCTCCTTAGAGGGAGGTACAAATATAAACTTCGCACAATACGAGAGAACAGGGTGAGTGGTGAAAACGAGCAACTTCTGGAAATTGGAATTAATAAAAATTATTGAAATGAAGGTTCATGAGTTGCTGCATCTGGTAAGCTAAGTCCCACGGTATTGAAGAGGAGGCGATACAGCGAGTGAAAGACTTACTGTTCATTCTTCAAAGTTGTTTAGATTCTGGAATGCAGTTATTGTGAACCTAAATATTTAAAACTGGTCAAAGAGGCAAAACGGAAAACTAAATAGGATAGCTTAATGTCAGCTGTGAGAGAAACATTGGAACTTTTAATCAGAAATGTAACAACTTAACTCTTGGAGAGTAATGGTCTGATTTGTTAGAGTTGATCTAGATTTAGCAGAAGGGAAATGATCTTTGGTAAAACTGATGGAGGTTGTCCGTTGTGACATTGACAATTGAAAACCACTGGGAGTGGAGTATTTGCATTTTCAGAAGACATCTGACATGTTTGAATGCAGTTGAGTGGAGAATGTTAGAGTCCATGGCAGTTAGGGGTGGAATATTCCATTTTGATTAAAAATTGGATAATGGAGAGAATGAAGAGTGTAGTGGATTTTTTTCTCTGAATGAAGGCTTGTTGGGTATCAGAAGGGTCAGTGTTTGAGCAATAGCTGTTCATAAATTATAAAAATGGTTCAGATATGAACAACAAGTATAATAATTCACAGTTATGCTTATTAAATGGTATGAGGTTAGGAAGTGCTGTGGCTGAAAAGGACCTGAATTTGCTTGACCACAACTCAACGACAGCATTCAAGTGGGGCAATGAGTAATTAGGACTGTAAATGATTTGTGGTCCTTCATGCAAAATAATTGATGTACCAGAGTAAATATATCTTTCCTAATGATCATATCTTGTTGAGAGAGTATTTGGGTTATTGTGTACAGATTTTTTCTGTTTTATAAATAATGATCTCCTCGTCACCAAGACAGTGCAAAGGGGTTTCAGCAGACTAAGCTCTGCTGATGGTAACATGAGGAGAGAGTGAAGAAGCAATATATTTAATCTGTAGCGCAGTGGGAGGCAAAGAAGTTGAAACCTGATGGTTATGGACGGACACCCATCATGTCCCAAACATCCATTGATAAGTTGAGAATTCCATACTTTCCTGAGGATGCTTGACTCTGGATCGAGTGCATGCATCTGCAGACATCCTCATGTTGATTCACAGAGTGGTGCAGGCTCTGAATGAACTCTGAACACTTTAATGTGCAGTTACTGGGTGACCCTGCACTGAATATCACATTGTACACAATCCTGTCAGCATTCTGAAACAGTGTACCAATCCCACCAGCTTCTGACCTCCATGTAGACCATGGGTCTGCCTTCTTGGAGATGGAAGGCATCTTGGAGAATGGTTAAAAATGTTGGCTTTATTCATACTGTCAGAAAACCTTGCTAATGTAACACGTATGCAGTATGAGTAATGAAGCCACGATGAACAAGGTGGAGCAGTCTGTGCAATTCCTGTTCCATTTGTGTGTGATGTTGGAACATCTCTGACACCTTCCTGTTTCTGTTAGTGTTCTGAGAAGCTGAATTACTTCTTCCTGATCCTTTGTAAGAGACTACAGGTGTGAAATGGTCTCTTTCTAATCTGTGTAAGTGACGCATGGGACTGAACAGATCCTCGTCTTCCTGTGTAACAGGCAGGAGGGACTGAATAGGGCATCCATCTTCTTGTCCAATAGTTTTGATAGACTGAATGACTTCCCATTATTTTTGTCAATCTAGATTGAGATGCTGAATGAGCATTTCAGTGGGGGAGTGAGTGTGATGGTGGGGGAGTAAGTGGAGTATTGTGCATGACCTTCAGGGTGTGCGCAGAGGAGGAACAGTGACTGTGAGGGAGAGTGTGGTGGCGTGAGCATGACTGTGGGGAGTGAGTGTGACAGTGAAGGAATTTGTCGGGGACTGAGCGTGATCGAGGGGGAGTGTGTGCACGAGTGAGCATGACAGTGGGAGAGTAAGCAGGGGAGTAAGCATGATGGTTAGTGAATGTGCAGGGAAATGAGTATGACAGTGGGGGAGGGTGCAGGTGAGTGCGCGTGATGGTGGGTGAGTTTACAGAGAGTGAGTATGGTGGTGGGGGAGGGGGCGTGGGAGTGAGTGTGACGGTGGAGGAGAGT
>NC_057746.1:11404922-11406950 GCF_004010195.1 Chiloscyllium plagiosum | reverse complement strand
GAGATTGGTGGTATCAGCATGATGGTGGCGGCGTGTGTGGGGAAGAGAGCATGACAGTGAGGGAGTGTGTGGGAGAGTGAATATGACAGTGGGGGATTGTGCAATGGAGTGAGTATGACGGTGGGGAGAGTGCGGGGATGCGAGTGTGACAATGGAGGAGCTAACCGGGGGTGAGCATGACCGTGGAGAAGAGTGCAGGAGAGTGAGCATGATGGTGGGGGAGAGTGCGGGAGCGTAAGAGTGACGTGGAAGAGTATGCGGGAGAGTTAGCACGATGGTGAGGGAGAGCGTGCGGAGGTGGCATGACGGTGAGGAAGTGTGCAGCAACATATGAGTGGTGGTGAGTGAGTGTTTAGGGGCATGAGCGGGACGGTGGAGAGAGTGTGGTGTGTGAGTGTGACAGTGAGTGAGTATGCGGGGAGTGAGCGTGATGGTGGGAGATTATGCGGGGGATTGAGTGTGATTGGTGGGGAGCGTGCAGTGGAGTGAGCATGACGGTTTGGCAGTGTGTGTGGGATTGAGCATGACGGTGGTGTGTGTGCGGGGGAGTGAGCATTGAATGCCAATTTCCTCGTATTATGATTTGATCTACTCACCTTGGTAAGCCCTGGACCCATGCAGAGATCTGTGCCATGTTGCAAGATGCCACAGACCCATTGTATTTTACTTGTTTCTACTTAGGCTTATTGTATATAATTGTTATAAAAAAACTGGCTTCATCCTCAGCTCGAGGAATAGAAATTCTAGACATCCTGGGCAAACTATCTGTTCTGTTTCAGCTTCGACAGATTTTCTTCCGTGATATCGCTGAAATAAACTTTGAAACGTGCTTTGTGATCTCTAATTTATTGGGGACATTTCTCCGACACATATTCCCTGTTTTTACACTGTCAAACCTCTTAAGAATCCTATCTGATTCGATGAGATCACATCTTAATGTTCTAAATTCAAGGGCGGAGACTCCCAGGCTGTTTATTGCTCATAAGGCAATCCCACCACACCTGGGATCATCTAGTGAACCTTCTTAGAGCTGCCTACAGCAAAATGCTATCTTCTAAATAAGATGACAAAAACTGCTGATATACTCCATGTGTTGTCTCTCCAGCACCTTGCACATTTTCAGTAAGACCTCCCTAGCTTACACTCCAACCCCTTTGAAATAGCGTTCGATTAGACTTCCTTTTTACCTGCTGCACTAATGTGCTCGCTTTCTGTGTTTTGTGCACAAGGGCCCGTAATTCCATGTGTTAAAGACTTATGCTTTTCTTTCTCCACTTGAATAATATTTATTTGTATACTCGCTTCCAAAATTTAACAACGTTGCATTTTCCCACAATATACTGTATTTGCTAAATGTTTATCTAAGCATTTGTTTCTGAACCATTTCTATCCCTCTTGCAACCGTTTTTCCTTTTTTTTGTGCTGTCTGCAAATTCGACCCCAGTACTTTCTCCTTCCATCCCCCAACTCTCAGCAGAGAGCGGCGCGAGCTGGGCAGAAGTGAGGTTGGTGCGCAGAGCTGGTCGGGAAGGTAAGTGATTGATATATAAAGAACTTACCTCGACGCCAACGGTCTTTTCTCAGCAGAGAGCGGCGCGAGTTGGGCGGAGGTGAGGTTGGAGCACAGAGCGCAAGTGATTGATATTAGAGTGGGTGTGTTCTAGACCCCAGGCCCTACAAAGTAGGGCCTCCCTCCCATCCTCCTCCTCTAACCTAACTTTAAAATTCACAGGTGAGCTACTCAGTGTTCTTGTTTTGGAGACGAAGCGTAGAGTAATGGCAGCGCAGGCAGTGGATTGTTCCTCCTGCAGAATGTTTGAGGTAGGGGTGATCACCGATACTGTTGCCGACTTCATCTGCACGAAATGCAGTCAGATCCTGCTCCTCACAGAACGAGTTAGGGAACTGGAACTGGAGTTGGATGAACTGAGGATTATTCGAGAGGCTGAGAGGGTGATAGATAGAAGCGACAGGGACATAGTTACGCCAGAGAACAGAGGTAGCTGCGTAACAGTTAGAGGTGGGAAG
>NC_057746.1:11403170-11404917 GCF_004010195.1 Chiloscyllium plagiosum | reverse complement strand
AAAATAAATATACAGCTTTGGAAACTGTTGGGGGGGACAGCGTTGCAGGTGACCGGGTCTGTGACTCGTGGTCTGGCTCTGAGACTCAGAAGGGAAAGGGGGAGAGGAGGAGAGCGCTAGTTATAGGAGACTGTCTAGTTAGAGGTATGGACAGGCGGTTCTGTGGGCATGGGCGAGACTCTCGGATGGTTTGTTGCCTCCCGGGTGCCAGGGTCCCAGAAGTCGTAGTGCACGTTGGCACCAACGACAATAGGTAGGAGAGGGGTGGGGAGGTCATTCAAGAGCTCAGGGAGTTCGGCTGGAAGCTAAAAGCTAGGACAGACAGAGTCGTCATCTCTGGGTTGTTGCCGGTGCCACGTGACAGTGAGGCAAGGAATAGGGAGAGAGTGCAGTTAAACACGTGGCTGCAAGGACGGTGTCGGAGGGAGGGCTTCAGGTATTTGGACTATTGGACTGCATTCTGAGGAAGGTGGGACCTGTGCAAGCAGGACGGGTTGCACCTGAACCAGGAGGGCACCAATATCCTGGGGGGTAGGTTTGCTAGCACTCTTCGGGGGGGGATTTAAACTAATTTGGCAGGGAATGGGATCTGGACTTGTAGTCCAGCAAGTACGCGAGCTGTTTGTCAGGATGTCCAAGAATGTAGGGAGGCTGTGAAGAAGGTAGCACTGACAGTGAATACTTGCGGGCACAGAGATGGGTTCAAGTGCGTATACTTCAACACAAGGAGTATCAGTAATAAGGTGGGTGAACTTAAGGCGTGGATCGGTACCTGAGACTACGATGTTGTGGCCATTACGGAAACGTGGATAGAAGATGGACAGGAATGGTTGTTGGAGGTTCCTGGTTACAGAAGTTTCAGTAAGATTAGGGAGGGTGGTAAAAAAAGGAGGGGGGGGTGGCGTTGCTAATTAGAAATGGTACAACGGCTGCAGAAAGGCTGTTCGAGGGGGATCTGCCTTTGGAGGTAGTATGGGCTGAAGTCAGAAATAGGAAAGGTGCAGTCACCTAGTTGGGTGTTTACTATAGACACCCCAATAGCAGCAGAGATGTGGAGAAACAAATTGGGAAACAGATTTTGGAAAGGTGCAGAAGTCACAGGGTAGGAGTCATGGGCGATTTCAATTTCTCAAATATTGATTGGAAGCTCTTTAGATCAAGTAGATTGGATGGGGCGGTGTTTGTGCAGTGTGTCCAGGAAGATTTTCTAACTCAGTATGTAGTTTGTCCGACCAGAAGGGAGGCCATGTTTGATTTGGTACTCGGTCATGAACCGGGACAAGTGATGGGCTTGTTAGTGGGTGAACATTTTGATAATGGTGACCACAATTCTGTGACTTTCACCTTGGTTATGGAGAGAGATAGGTGCGTGCAACAGGGTAGGTTTTACAATTGGGGGAAGGTTAATTACGATGCTGTAAGACATGGTCTGAGGAGCATAAGTTGGGAGCATAGGCTGTCAGGGAAGGATGTCGTGGAAATGTGGAACTTTTTCAAGGAACAGATACGACGTGTCCTTGATATGTATGTACCTGTCAGGCAGGAAAGAAATGGTCGTGTGAGGGAACCTTGATTGACGAGGGAGGTTGAATGTCTTGTAAAGAGGAAGAAGGTGGCTTACGTAAGGTTGAGGAAACAGGGTTCAGACAGAGCAGTGGAGGGATACAGGATAGCCAGAAGGGACCTGAAGAAACGGATTAGGAGAGCTAAGAGAGGGCATGAAAAATATTTGGCGGATAGGATCAAG
>NC_057746.1:11264524-11401582 GCF_004010195.1 Chiloscyllium plagiosum | reverse complement strand
TTGGAGTACTGTGTGCTGTTCTGGTCGCCTCACTTTAGGAAAGATGTGGGAGCTTTGGCCAGGGTGTAGAGAAGATTTACCAGGATGTTGCCTGGAATGGAGAATAGGTCGTACGAGGATAGGTTGAGAGTGCTAGGCCTTTTCTAGTTGGAACGGCGAAGGATGAGGGGTGACTTGATAGAGGTTTATAAGATGATCAGAGGAATAGATAGAGTGGACAGTCAGAAACTTTTTCCCCGGGTACAACAGAGTGTTACAAGGGGACATAAATTTAATGTGAAGTGTGGAAAGTATAGGGGAGATGTCAGGGGTGGGTTCTTTACCCAGAGAGTGGTGGGGGCATGGAATGCGCTGCATGTGGGATGGTAGAGTCAGAATCTTTGGTGACCTTTAAGCGGCAATTGGGTAGGTACATGGATGGGTGCTTAAGCTAGGACAAATGTTCGAGACAACATCGTGGGCCGAAGGGCCTGTTCTGTGCTGTATTGTTCTATGTTCTATGTTCTAACTCATCCATCTATGTTGCATATTATTGTAGTTCCAGTAATTATCCATGTGAAACTGCCAGTGGCTCCATTTCACCAGCCTGAAAAAGAACATCATAACCCTGCTCATTGTCTCCTGGCTGTTAACTAATGTTCTATCCACTTAAACATGTCACCTCCGATAACATGGGCAATACCAATATCTTAAGACTTAAACTTTTGTGAGGTACCTTGTTGAGTGCCTACTTAAAGTCCAAATACAAAACGTATATGACCAGTGGAGTGCCAGAAGAATCGGTGTTTTGTACAACAACTTTCGTCCTTTAAATAACTAATTTGATGCGAGCATCAGGGATATAGTTTGTAAGTTTGCAGATGACATTGAATTTGTCGGTGTAGTGGACAGAGAAGAAGGTTACCTCACATTACAACGGGTTCTTGATCGGATGGGTCAATGGCCTTAGAAGGGCTCGATGGATTTTAATTTCAGTAAATGTGAGGTTCTGCATTTTGGGAAACCAAATCCTATCAGGTCTTATGCACTTAATGGTATGGTCCTTGGAAGTGTTGTCGAACAAAGAGACCTTGGAGTGCAGGTACATAGCTCTTTGAAAGTGGACTCCCTGGTAGATAGGATAGTGAAGGAGGCGTTTGATGTGTTTTCCTTTGTTGGTCGGAACATTGAGAACAGCTGTTGGGAGGTCATGTTGCGGCTGCACGGCGCATTGTTTAGGCCACGTTTTGAATATTGCGTGCAATTCTGGGCTCCTTCCTATCGGAAGAATGTTGTGATATTTGAAATGGTTCGGAAAAAAAAATAAAAGGGTGTTGTCAGGGTAGGAGGATTTGAGCTACAGGGAGAGGTGAATAGGCTGGGGCTGTTTTCCCTGGAGGGTTAGAGGCTGAGGGTGACCTTATATAGTCATTAAGGGCATGGAGTTTCTCTGGGGTTAACGAAAGTGTAGAGGTTTAGGGTGAGAGGGGAAAGGTTTAAAAGACACCTAAATGGCAACTTTTTGAAACAGTGTGCTACGTGTATAGAATGAGCTGCCAGAGGAAATGGTAGAGGCTGGTACAATTACAACATTTAAAATGCATCTGGATGGGTATATGAATAGCAAGGGTTTGGAGGGATATGGGCCGGGTACTGGTAGGTGGGACTAGATTAGGTTTGGATATCTGAGTCAGCATGAACGGGTTGGACCGAAAGTTCTGTTTCTGTGCCGTTCGTCTCTATGACTCTATGACGGATGAAGATACCAACCACTGAAGTGCCGATTACTTCCATGCAGAAAGGAGCCCCCAGCCTACGTGTCAGTGCTGGTCAAAAACTACTGCTGAACAATCCTAACTCCATTTTTTTAAATTCACTTGGCTCATAGCCTTCTATACTTTGGTATCACAAATGTCATTAGAATATTTCTTAATTTGATGAGGGTTTCTGCTGCTGCGACACGTCTAGGCAGTAGGTTCAAGATCCCAACCACCTGCCCAATAAAAACGTTCTTCCACATAACTAAAATCGACTATTCCCTCGTGATCAATCCCCCCCATCAAGTGGAAACGTTTATTCTGTTTGCCCTATCCATATCCCTCATTATTTTGTACAACTCAAACAGTCTCCTCTCAATCTTCTCTGCTCAATGAAAAGCAACACCCCCAGGCTCTCCAAACTCTCTTCACAACAGAAACATTTCAGCCCAGAAAAATAACCTGGCAATTCTTTTCTGCTAGTGTCTCCCTGCTAGAATATGAAACATGAAACTGCATATAATACGCTAGCTGGAGCCGAACGAGTAAGTGAAATAAATGAGATAGAAAGCAGCAGAAACAGACCTTTTGCTCAATACCGCCTTCTGGCCTTTTCGTGAAACCGAAACTGCAATGATCTCTTGTTCGTATCAGCAAAAACTCTGACATGAAGATTGATCATTGATTTCATAACCACGGTATCGAAATGAACTGATTAGTTTCATTCCCTATAGTTTGCAGGCAGGCCATTTGGCCCAAAACGTCCACACCGATCCTCCAAAGAGTGACCCACATAGACCTATCCCTGTACCACATATTTAACCATAATGACTGCACCTAGATCTTTGGCAACCTAGAATGATCTTAATCTGCACAGCTTTGGATTATGGGAGGAAACCCACACAGACATGGTGAGCAAGTACAAACTCCACGCAGACAGTCACCAAACCTGGCACCCTGGTGCTGTGAATCAGCAGTGCTAACCACTGAGCCACCATGCTGCCCTCGCACAGCTTGTCAGTCTGGGCCATGTTCACACAGCAACAGCGACTGCGACAGCACAGACAGAACGCTGTCAACGTGAACGTAAGTATTGGATTGTGCAGTACTTCAGTGATATGGGAGGAGCGGCGTCAAGGTGTTTTCGTGATTTTGTATGAGAATACAACATCTCTGAGAAGACATGTGTTTGAACTCTGATATATGAAATGTAAAGATGCGAGCGAACAGGGTTTGAAGCAACAAAGTCACCTGCTTGGGGAATATTTCCTTGTGAAAAGAAAATTATAAATGATTTTGACACAAACAAAAGTGGATGGGTTACTAAGTTTGCAGATGCCACGAAAGTCGGTGGTTTGGTGGACCGTGTGGAAGAATACTGCAGGTTGCAGGAAGACTGAGATGAACAGGACAACTGGGCTGAGAGGTGGCAAATGGAGTTCAATGCAGATGAATACGAGGTGATTCACTTTAGGATGAATAGCAGGAAGACAGAATACTGCGTCAATGGAAAGATTCTTGGAAGTGTGATTGACCAGAGGGATCTTGGTGTCCATGTACATAGATCCCTGAAAGCTGCCACTCAGGTTGATAGTGCTGTTAAGCAGGCATTCGGTGGGTTGGTTTTATTGGTAGAGGGATTGAGTTTCGGAGCCAGGATATCATGCTACAACTGAACAAAACGCTAATACGGCCTCACTCGGACTATTGTGTACAGTTCTGGTTGCTCCATTAAAGGAAGAATGTGGAAGTATTGAAAAAGGTACAGAGGAGATTTACCAGGATGTTGCATGGTCTGGAGGGAAGGTCTAATGAGGAAAGGCTGAGGGACTTGGGTCCGTTTTCATTGGAGAGAAGAAGGCTAAGAGAGGATTTGATAGAGACAAACAACATAATCAGAGAGTTAGATAGGGTGGACAGTGTGAGAGTCTTTTCCCTAGGATGATGATGTCAGCTTGCACGAGGGGGCATAGCTGCAAATTGACGGGTGATAGATTTAAGACATATGTCAAAGGCAGGTTCTTTACTCATAGAGTGGTAGGGGGATGGAATGCCCTGTCTGCCAATGTAATTAACTCAGCCATATTCGATGAATTTTAACAGTCCTTGGATAAGTATATGAGTGATGATGGGATAGAGTGGGGGATGTGCTTAGATTAATTCACAGGTCGGCACAACATCAAGGCGGAAGGGCTGTTCTGCGTTGTATTGCTCTATGTTCTATGTTTGCTCCTTACCCCTTCAATCCGCCCTATTTTCTGAACATCAGCCGATATTTTTATCGCAATATCTGCTTTGAGAAAGAGTCACTGGACCTGAAACTTGAACTGTGGTTTCTCTTCGCAGATGCTGCTTGACCTGCTGAGCTTTCCCAGAAACTTTTGTTTCTGTTTCTGATTTACAGTGACTGCAGTTCCATCAGGTCTTCTTTTTTAGAATTTCGAGTCATCGTACTCTCTGAGATGGGAGCATATATGGAGTTATCAAAGGGAAGAGAATAATTTCGACAATGAATTGACAGATTCAGATATGCAAGTAATTCGGTTGGCTTCAGATATTGTAGATAATTGGGATGCCTTCTGGGGAAGGTGGTACCTGTAAATGAAGGACGGGTTGCACCTGAACTGGAAGGGGACCAATGTCCTGGGTGGAAGGTTTGCTCGAGTGGTTCAGAAGGGTTTAAACTAGTTTGGCAGGGGGGGTGGGGGGGGTGGGAACCTGAGCTATATACCGGTGGTGAGAGTTGATGGAGATGAGGCAATAGCAAGAAGTAGCGCAGCCAGTGGGAAGGAATTTCCTGGGAAAGAATCAAGATATCGGTTAAAGTGTGTTTGCTTGAATGCAAGGAGTATCAGGAATAAAAATGATGAGCTTAGAGCGTGGATCAGTATCTGGTGCTATGAAGTTGTGGCCATTAGAGAATCATGGGTTTCTCAGGGGCAGTAATGGTTTGCTGGATGTTCCAGGGTTTAGACCATTTAAGAAGAATAGGGAGGGGTAAAAGAAGAGAGGTGTAGCACTGCTAATCAGAGAGGAAATCATAGCTCCAGAAGTTACCATTGTCGAGGAGGGTCTGCCAACTGAGTCAGTATGGGTGAAAATTAGGAACGGTGGGGAGCAGTCACCTCATTAGGGGTTTACTGCACGGCCCCCATTAGCAGCAGGTACATTGAAGAAAGCATAGATCGGCAGATTTTGGAAAAGTGTCAATATAGTAGGTTTGTTGTAATGGATGACTTCAACTTTCCTAATATTGATTGGAACCTCCTTCGAGCAGACGGTTTCGAAGGAGCTGTTTTTGTAAGGGTTCAGGAGGGTTTCCTAACCCAGTACGTTGACAGGCCGACGAGGGGAGAGACCATTTTGGGTTTGGTGCTCGGCAATGAGCCGGGGCAGGTGTCAGATCTTGCGGTGGGAGAGCATTTTGGTAATAGTGACCACAACTGCCTCACTTTCTACATAGCTATGGAGAATGGGAGAAGCAGGCACAATAGGAGGATATTTAATTGTGGAAAAGGAAACTATGATGCTATCAGAAGTGAATTGGGAAGCATGGACTGGGAGCAATTGTTCCATGGAAAGGGCACTTTTGACATGTGGAGACTGCTTAACGAACAGTTGTTGCGAGTGATGCATAAATGTGTTCGTCTGAGACAGGCAAGAAGGGGTAAGATAAAGGAAGCTTGGATGACGAGAGCGGAGGAGCTTCTCGTCAAAAGAAAGAAGGCAGCTTACGTAAGGTGGAGGAAGCAAGGGTCTTGCTCAGCTGTAGAGGATTACAGGCAGGTGAGGAAGGAGCTCAAAAATGGTCTGAGGAGAGCAAGGAGGGGGCACGAAAAAGTCTTGGCAGGAAGGATTATGGAGAATACAAAGGCATTTTACATGTATGAGAGGAATAAGAGAATGATCAAAGAAAGATTATGGCCTATCAGGGATAGCATAGGGAACTGTGTACAAAGACTGAGGAGGTAGAGGAAGCCCTAAATGAGTATTTTACTTCTATCTTTACTAAAGAAAAGGACATTGTAGTGAATGAAACCATTGAGGAGCAGGTACGCATGCTGGAACGGACAGAGATTAAGGAAGCTGATGTGCTGAAAATTTTGACAAACATTAAGAGTGACAAGTCGCCACGGCCAGACCAGATTTGTCCTCAGCTGCTTTGCGCTGCCAGAAATGTGAATGCCTCGCCACTTGCGAAGATCTTTGCATCCTCGTTCTCCACCGGAGTAGTACCTGTGGATTGGAGGGAGGCAAATGTTATTCCTCTCTTCAAGGAAGTGAATAGGGAAACCACCAGCAATTACAGACCAGTCAGTGTCACGTCTGTCGTCTGCAAGGAGTTAGAAAGGATTCTGAGGGATAGGATTTATGACCATCTGGAACAGCATGCCTTGAATAAATGCAGTCAGCACGGCTTTGTGCCGGGCAAGTCATGCCTCTCAAATCTGATTGACTTCTTTAACGAAGTTACTCTACAAGTCGATGCGAGTCGAGCGGTGGATGTGGTGTATATGGACTTCAGTAAGGCATTTGACAAGATTCCCCATGGTAGGCTCGTTCAGAAGGTCAGGAGGAATGTGATACAGGGAAGTTTAGCTGTCTGGATACAGAATTGGCTGGTCGACAGAAGACAGCTGGTGATAGTGGAAGGAAAGTATTTTACCTGGAAGTCAGTGGTGAGTAGTGTTCCACAGGGCTCTGTTATTGGGCCTCTGCTCTTGGTAATTTTTATTAATGACTTGGATGAGGAGATTGAAGGATGGGTTAGCAAGTTTTCAGACGACACAAAGGTTGGAGTGTCGTTTACAGTATAGAGGACTGTTGTAGGCTGCAGTGTGACATCGATAGGATGCAGAGATGGTCTGAGAGGTGGCCTATGGAGTTCAACCTGGATAAGTGCGAAGTGATGCATTTTGGAAAGTCGAACTTGAAAGTTGAGTACAGAATTAAAGACAGGATTCTTGGCAGTGTGGTGGAACAGCGGGAACTTGTTGTGCAGGTACATAGATGCCTTAAAGTTGCCACCCAAGTAGACAGGGTTGTCAAGAAAGCATATGGTGTTTTGGCTGTAATTAACAGGGGGATTGAGTTTAAGAGCCATGACATCTTGTTGCAGTTCCATAAAAGTTTGGTTAGACCGCACTTGGAATACTGTGCCCAGTTCTGGTCGACCTATTATAAGAAAGATATGGATGTTTGGAGAGGTTTCAGAGGAGGTTTACCAGAATGCTGCCTGGAATGGAGGGCTTATCTTATGAAGAGAGGTTGACTGAGCTGGGACTTTCTTCATTGGAAAAAATGAGGATTGGAGGGGACCTAATTGAGGTGTACAAGATAATGAGAGGCATAGATAGAGTTGATAGCCAGAGACTTTTTCCCAAGGCAGAAATTGTTAACACGAGGGGTCATAGTTTTAAGCTGTTTGGAGAAAGTATAGAAGGGATGTCAGAGGCGGGTTTTTTACGCAGAGAGTTGTGGGAGCATGGAATGCGTTGTCAGCAGCAGTTGTGGAAGCGAGGTAATTGGGGATATTTAAGAGACTGCTGGACATGCTTATGGTCACAGAAATCTGAGGGTTCATACATTAGGTTTACCTTACATGACGATCAATGGTCGGCACAGCATCGTGGGCTGAAGAGCCTGTTCTGTGCTGTACTGTTCTATGTTGTATGTTCTAGAAGCAGAAGTTAAGAGCCATTCGTAGCTTCGGTAGGTATTTTGCTGCGATCGATAATGCGACAACTCTTGAGCGGGATTGGTCAACTGATAGAATATGTGGCTCAATTTGCCCCAAAATCCAAAAGATTTGGGCTAAGAAAAGATAGGATTATGCACTGATGGATACTAAACCCGGTCACATACCCGGCTGGTGTCAAAAGCTGCAAAATCATAGAGGCACCTGTGCTTCTTCGGGTCCTGAAGACCACCATATCCAAAACTAACTCACTGATTAGAGTCAGTCAGGAAGCCACATGGATCACATTTGCTGTGAATTGTTTAAACTGAATTAAATAATGTAACTTCGAAGTAGCTAGCCCGGCAGCAAATATTAATAGGATAACACCTGAGAATAAAGATCTTTGCAGTTTTGAATATAACAAAGAGATTCTGGTCAATTCTGCTTGAACAACTCCCAGGACAAATTCGCATTTACTGCGAGCAGACGGAAGTCAAAGTGAACAAGATTACCACTGCGAGTTCATGTTAGGAATAATATTTTCCCAGGATAATGAGTGAACTTAAGGATTATGCGTTGTAACTCTGCACGTTAGCACTCTTTTCCAGTATGTCCTCATACTTATTGATCTTCACACTGTAAGAAACAAATGAAAACGAATTGAAGCTTGGAAACGCAGCTCCACATGACATGCACATGCAGAGAGAATGTTGTCACTGACCGGACCGTTCATATTAGTTATACGCTACTTTATTTCGAAAATATTTTACACAGTATGATCAGCGGATATTTCCCACCATTCTTTAACTCAGTCCTGAACTTACTCTGTGTCCCAGCATAAATAATCGGGTTTATGCAGGAACTCAATAACTGAAGCGCCATAGCAGTTTCTTGCAGATAATATGTTGAATCATTGACTTCAATACTTGAGGAATAATTAACATTTGCAATTCGGACATAAAGAATTGTTCTAAAAAATAATGCATATAACAAGAGGAAATTGGCAGAAATGGCAAACAGTAGAACAATGGACTTCCTTCGTTTCTCCATTTCTGGGTCATTCTGACGCTCCATATTGCTTTGTTCCCGGAGTCTCCTGCGAGCTCTATTGGCTACAAGAATGTATCTGACAGTCAGTGCATTGAGGAGTAATATAAGGACAAATGGGAGGAATGGTGTTAAAATGCAACGAGTCCAGTCATATATCGTCCAGGCAGGTGAAATATAATATATCACTTTTATAACACAGAACCAGGGTATATTGTTAATTATGTACCTAGGATCAAACATAAAGTACATGAAGATATTTTTTACACATGTTAGTGCGCAGACAACTCCTATAACCCGTGCTGCCGCATCTGTTGTACAGTATTTTGTTTTCAGCTTCTGACATGAAATGGTCACAAATCGATCAAATGTGAAAGCGACTGTTAACCAAGCAGAACTGTCTATAGCTGCCATATTTAAGGCAGCACGAATACTACAAACGGGTGTAATAGACAAAAAACTGAAGGGGAGGTAAATCCCAGCGATCCGGTTTAAAATGACCGCTGTGATCATGACCAGAAGATCTGTCATTGCCATAGACACCAGATAGTATGTGATACGTCCAGAAAGACCGCACCTTCTTCGAGATAGGATCACAATTACTATGACATTGCCTATATGTTGGCGGGGAGGGGAGAATGAGAGAGCAGAGAAAAAATAGGAATATTACTTTCTGTAGTGTCAACTGAAAAATCAGTTTTACAAGATAATACATGAAATTTACAGATTGGATCAATGAAAACATCCCTAATATTCAGGACAAATGTTGATTAGCTTCAATGTCATCGTTCAGATTAAAAATAATGCATATTCTTTGCACAACAATAAATTATTTACTGTAGTATTTTGCAAAACCAGTGCAGTGTACAAAATCCCATGCAAGGACTGTACAAAACACTACATAGGATAAACAGGAAGACAGCTAACGATCCGCATCCATGAACACCAACTATCCACAGAACGACACGATCCTTAGTAGCCACACACTCAGATGACAAGCAACATGAGTTCGACTGGGACAACACTACCATTATAGGACAAGGCAGAAAGAGAACAGCCAGGGAATTCCTAGAGGCATGGAACTTATCCACAGATTCAATCAATAAGCACATCGACCTGGACCCAATATACCGGCCACTGCAGTGGACAGCTGGAACTGACAACCGGAAGCGGCAGATGCAAATCACTATAAATGCCGGAGGAAACATCACAGAAGCGCTTCACAGGAGGCTCCCAAGCATTGAGGATGTCACCTCGACAGGGGACAAAACGTCTGCAACACAAATTCACAGATTGGCGCACAGAACCACAACAACGAGCACCTGAGCTACAAATCTTGTCCCAAACTTTGAATTAGGCACTTAATTCCAGATTTTTGTTGGATTCAGATTCCACCATCTACCCTGGTGGGATTTGAACCCACGTCCCCAAAACAGTACATGGGTTTCGAACTTAGTAGATGCAGTGATAACATCGCTACGCCAGCGCCTCCACAGGAGCATGCAACTGCATACGACAGTATGTTCTGTGGCAGGTACAACTCAAAAATTAATATCTCAAAGCAGTTATTAAAGTAGCTCGGAAAAATGTATAATATTTTACCTGGGACCCCAATAGCTGCAATGACCGGATAGAGAACGGCAAATGCAAGACCTTTCGGGACTCCGTGCATTGCGCTCACAGGGCCTATCAGCAGTCTGTAATTCACTCTACAATTGAAATATTTATGTAGTATTTCAGGCTCTGGGGACATAATGCAATGATTGGATCTTTTGCATAATCTCAATTAATGATAACAAGCGAAGTTGCGCAGCTGCAATGCGACTGCTGTCTTTGCATCCGTGCGTGTGTGGGGTGGGGTGTGGGAGGGGTTGATGGCGAATTGAATCAAATGCTTTTGATGACTCTTAACATATCAAAATACTCACAGACTACATAATGCTCCCCCAGTGATGTTTCATGATAAAAAATGTCATTAAACTGGAAATTGAGATTAGACATGAGCAATGGCGTTATTACCTGCCTCCACTGAACAGTGTAAGTTTTCTTTCTGATACCAAGGGTGCCGATCTTTGTCATTTTACAGCCTGCATGCTAAGAAATGGTAGCAACGTTGTTCCAAGTATGGATGCTGCACAACTCCAACTGAGTTGGCTGTTAAATAATAAAGGTTAAGTTCAGTCTGGTTGTGTTTGTTTTGTGCAGACCCGATCCTACATGATGTCGTCTGTTGTGGACTTGCTGAGCCACCATCATTATGGACAGTTGTGAACAGTTACAGCTTATAATGAACATTTGCAGTAAAGCAGAGTTGGGACAGTCTGATGTCAACATGGCTGTAAAAGTCCTAATCTTTGGATGGTCTAAGATTGGTTTAACAGTCTGTGTTCACGGTTTCCATCGAATTTGTTTTCAATGCAATATAATCAAGGTTTATTCAAGCAAAGCCACCAAACATTCATCCAGAAATGTGTTCACCATGGTAAGAGTGAACGTGTTCAAGTGCATTCCATGAGGTTTATGTAATTATTGCTTACTTTAAAGAAACGAACGTTAGATCATAGGAATTAGGAGCAGAACTGGATCAAGCCTGTCATGTCGGCTCCACGATTTAGCATGATTTAGAGTGTCGGTTTGCTCGCTGAGCTATAGGTTTGATATCCAGACGTTTCATTACCTGGCTAGGTAACATTATCAGTGGCGACCACCAAGTGAAGTGAAGCTGTTGTCTCCTGCTTTCTATTTATATCTTTCTCCTGGATGGGGTTCCTGGGGTTTGTGGTGATGATCACCACAAACCCCAGGAACCCCAGCCAGGAGAAAGATATAAAAAAAGCAGGAGACAACAGCTTCGATTCACTTTGAGGACGCCATTGATGATGTTATCTAGCCAGGTAGCGAAACGTCTGGATATCAAACCTACAGCTCAGCGAGCAAACCTCCACCCTAAACCTCAACCTGAGCTACAAACCTTCACAAACCGTGCAAAACTTTAGCAAGATATTGTTTGATCTTATCATGGTCTCCACTCCGCTTTCCTGTCTGTTCAGCATAGCCCTTTTCCTGATATCATCAGAAATAAATAGATTTTTTTCTTTTCTTGAATCCGTTAATTTGATTCTGTCTTTACTGCATTCTGTGGCTGTCAGTTCCTCTCACTTTATATCTATGATCACTTGTTCCATGCTGTCCTACAAGGGCAAAGAATATTTAATCATCTGCCATATCACTCCCTTTCATCATTTTACGTTCCTCAATCAGATTTTTTTTCTGAACTCCAGCGAGTACAAGACCAAGCTCTTCAACCGCTTCTTGTAAATTAAACTATATGGAGGATAGTGGGTTAGTATAGGTTAGATGGGCTTGGATCGGCGCAACATCGAGGGCCAAAGGGCCTGTACTGCGCTGTATTCTTCTATGTTCTATGTTCTATCCCTTGAATCAAACTCACCTAAACAGCCTCCAGTAACACTACATCCTTCTTCAAGTAAAGAGACAATCAACATTTCACATGTTGTCTCACCAACCCACATGCCATTCTAATTATATGTCATATGTGCATATCCGCTTTCTGTGATTCATGCACAAAGATCCCTCTGCACTGATCCCCTTTGAATCTGATTTTCATTTAAATAATAATTCACCCCCCCCCCCCTTTAATGTTTGGGCCATTATGGATAATCCCACATTATCTATATTAATGCCCATCTGCCAGTTTCTGACACATTAACCTTATGTAAACTTCTTATCTCATCAGCACTACCGGCTTTCAGATCATCAACGAGGTTTGTTATATTCTACTCTGTCCCAGTAAGTATATCGTTTAAGTAAATTGTAGACTGTTAAGTTCTGAGAAATGAAACCTGCAACACCCCAATACTTAGAGTTTATCATGCAAACAATGTCAAATTTATTCCAACCCTCAAAATACAGTTCCAGAAATTTATTAATTAGTGCAATGAGATCTAGTTAATCACAATTTAGACAGTTGATGTGATCCAATTCAACATTCTCGAAGTCGTTGCTAGATGGACGAGTCCATCCTGTAACACATTAGAATTAAAATTAATTTGATTGTCACATGTACTCAAACGATTACAGTGAAACATATAAAAGCCTCTGCTTTTGGTACCAACTTAAGTATAAGATCCCTGGGTACAGCTTTCTCCATAGAGTTCTTAGAAAAACAGAGAAGTTAAAAAGTCCAACATTGCAGATTTTAGGAGCAAATTATAAAATGGAGAAAAGAAAAGCTTCAGTAAAACGGTCTTCCAACTCAGTCTATCGTTTCAACCGGCCTCCAATGTGCACGAAACCTTGACTCCAGACAGTGCAGGGCTTTACCTCACTGTTTCTGCGGGCAGGAGATTGCTGTCGAATCACTTCAACACCTGTATTCCACGCTATGCTGAGAGAGTGTCACACCCGGCCGAGAGACCGCTATGCTTGGCCGGGAGGCGTTCACACCAGACCCCTATGCCAGGGCATAAGGACGCCTTGTTGGATCTGCAAGGAGGGCGGCAACTCGGAATTCGGGAGCAGCCATGAGTTCTGACATCGGAGGCTGGGAGGCTGGAGAGCAGTAGACTGAGAAGAGAGAAGAGAAAAAGACAAAATAGAAACAACGTTAGAGTATAAATGGAAAAGAAAACACAGAGCAGGTGCTTTCAATCTTCCTACACCACAGCTATCCTTGATCAACATGTCAGATAGATTTGCAAAGAAAGCGAATATCAGTACTATCACATCCACAGTGCTTTGTACAATTTTGCCGGTTTTCTTTCAGTTCTGACATATCAAAGTTTACTTATATTCATTTTACACATAGTCGGTTCTAAACTCTTAATTAAAGGGATCAATTTAAAGAACTTTAGCTCACCAGTACGTTCACTGTTCGAATGGGAAGGCCCACTTTGGGAAAAGTATCTGAGTCGGAAAGTGTGGTGCTGCATACACACAGACGGTCAAACAGCTTCCAAGGACCAAGAGAGTCGACGTTTGGCTCTTCATCAGGAAGGAGGAGGAGGCCCAAGGGAGATGCGAGATAAATGGGAGGGAGTGGGTGGAGCTGGGGCGGACGTTATTTGGGAATGTGAGAGGTAAATGCAGGTGTGGTGTGGTGGTGATAGGTCGGAGTGGAAGGTGGGAGGAAGATGGACAGGTAGGACAGTTCAAGAAGGCGATGCCGAGTTGGAATGTTGGCTCTGGGATAAGGTTGGGGGAGGGGAAATTAAGAAACTGGTGAAACATACATTGACACAGTGTGGTTGCAGTGTCCTAAGGTGGAAGATGATGTGTTCTCCCTTCAGGCGTTGGATAGCTGAACTTTGGAAGTGGAGGAGATCCAGAACTTGCATGTCTTAGGAGGAGTGGGAGAGTGAGTTACAGTGTTCTGCTACAGGGGGGTGGTGCGGTTCTTTTGTGGAGTTAAAGTGTTAGGCCACCGGGAAGAGTATGTTCGGATTATGACAATTGCTGCAAGTGATAACATGCCAAATCATTATTTCCAATGTTTTTGTTTAATTTGAGGTTACAGCTGCTGTATTTAGATTTTGTGCTTCATATTTGGAAGGATGCGATAGCCCTACCGGTATTATTGCTGGGAATTAATTTGGAAACACGAGTCGTGTTCTTGGCTCCTAGGTTGAAATCCCACCATGACACATGGTGGAATTTTAGCTGACTGAAAATCTGGAATTAAGAGTGTAATGATGTACTGAAATCTATTAGGAAGTGTTGTAGAATCCCATCTGTTTTGCAAATGCCCTTTAGGGAAGGAAGCTGCAATTCTTACCTGCACTGGACTCCATGTGACACAGTTCAAATCTTAACTGACATCTGGGCAGCTACTTCGGTGGAGTCGTGGGGATAAACGTTCCTGGAATCAATCTGCCTGGAAATGCCTCTCCAAGTACAGAGAATCTAACTGACTCCCTTTAGAAATGGGCAATCAATGCTGGCCTAATCAATAACCCGTTCATCCTGTGAATGAATAGTTTTTTTTGAAGAAGTGGGATCAACGAAACGCATGTACCAGCGATGAAAGATTGGCAGTACATTTCAAACTGAGGTGACATTGTGATTTAGAGAACAACTTGCAGGTGACGGCTTTCACTTGTATCTTCTTTTGGTCTTTTAAATACTGCGTTTCGTTGGTGATGAGTATTGCAGTCGAAGGACATTTGTAATGTTTCTGAAATGTATATGTTAACCACAACATGTTTTTGTTATTCTGTGTTATTGTCTTTGGAAGGAAACGCAAAAAATAGTGGAAATTTTACCAAAACCGATATTTTTGCTTTGGGTGCATGTTGAGCGACTTCTGAATTGTATTTTCAGGCATTTGAAGAATATTACAATGTTTAACTTGTGTGATGTAAATGACGTTTAGGATTGAGCGAATCAGGAGGTAAGTTACTAACCAGACATGTTACTGGTCACTCTCCGAGTTGCCTTGGAACTCTAACTCATATTAGATTAGATTACTCACAGTGTGGAAACAGGACCTTCGGCCCAACAAGTCCACACCGCCCCGCCGAAGCGCAACCCACCCATACCCCTACATTTACCCCTTACCTAACACAACGGGCAATTTAGCATGGCCAATTCACCTGACCTGCACATCTTTTTGGACTGTGGGAGGAAACCTGAGCACCCGGAGGAAACCCACGCAGACACGGGGAGAACGTGCAAACTCCACACAGTCAGTCGCCTGAGGAGGGAATTGAACCCGGCTCTCTGGTGCTGTGAGGCAGCAGTGCTAACCACTGTGCCACCGTGCCGCCCACATATGGTGGCTTCCATTTCGTTTGTGATCAATGGTCATCCTAAGAAGTTTTGATAGCAGTGGTTTCATAACTTGGAATTTTTAAGGGAGCCAATAGATTCTCTATACTTGGAAATGTGTATTTCCAGGCAGATTGATTCCAGTAACATTTATTTCCACTCCTCACCTAAGTAGGAAAATTGTATATTTGAAAATATGTACAAATTATTTCAGTGTCTGCGTCTAGACAATAATCAGTATGACAATACCATGCTTTTAAAATATTTATTTCGTCCTGGGAATTTGGAAAAGTGGTTTTAAGGCACAGATACCCAGATATATATTAAAAACATGTAAAGGTGACAGTTTATGAGGTCTTGTTGTTTTACTGGGAACAATAGGAGCAGCCTGTATTGGTATGTTCAGTCTTTCACAGAACCCGGATGTTTGGGTTTTGAATCTTCATTAGCAACAGTTTTTGATGAAGCCTCAGCAGGATTTGGAAGCTGCAGGACATCTCCCTCTGCTCGACTTGCTCAGAGTTGCACCTTGCAGCTTTTCCTTCCGGGCAGATAGAATTGAATGTGACCAAATCTAATTTGTTAACTTTGGCTTTGCCAAGGATGTGTTTATTGGACATGACCACTTTGGAACGGTGAATTGGTAATCATTTCTGCATCAATTGTTTGTGTTAATCAATTCAATAGAGTTATGGCTACGCCAATTCTGTTCTTTATTCTTTCTTTGTTTATGTATGTTAACTATAGATTATGAATAAGGTGTGTTTTGCTTTGAGTAGAGACATAGAGTCATTGATATGTATAGCATAGAAACAGACCCTTCGACCCAACTCATCCATGCCGACCAGATATTCTAACTGAACTGCATCTGAAACTCAAGACCATACAATTGCCTTAAAAATAAGGCATATAAAGCCAGACTATCTTCTTATCATATTTGGGGGTGTTGATCTATTCTACAACAAACTGGACCTGGTCCTGGATGAAAATCGTTAATTCCAGCTTGAGTTTATGATCATTGAACTCAAAGGCAGCGAGTGGTAAGTATTAGATTGTTTTATTTTGGTATTGAATTCGATTGTTTTTTGCAGGATGTGCTTTGTTTAATATTGGTTCTTTCAGTCAGCAAGAGTTTTCTGGGGCTGCACGACGTCAAGCCGGAAGTTTTATAGCAACTGTGCAAAGCAAAACTTTTAGAATCGGTAATGAACTTGGAGTTAATGTTGGCTGTATGCGTGAGGAAAGGGGAGATAGTTGTGGCTATCCTGCAGCAATTACAATTGACAGCAATGCCATCAGAATCTTTGGAAATGGCTAAATGCAAATAAAAATGAGGCAGTTGATCCTGAAAATGAAACGAAATCGTCTCAGTTTCGATTGATAGCAGAGGAAAAGCAGAAAGACAACATATCTCGATGTGTAATAAGAAAACGAACGATTAGCATTAGTACAAGCAAACGAAAAGTCAAGAATAGCCCTGGCAGAAGAAATGAAGAAAGACAGTGTGTTTTGAACTTTGGAGCTTACAATAAAAACTCAAAGACATTTTAAAATGTAGGAGATATAGAGGTGACAAGTAAGAGCATTGATGAAGATAGTGATGCAGAGAAATCTCATCGTAGCCAAAAGCCTGGTGGGAATCTGCTCTGTGTCCAAGTGTTGCCTAGGTTCGATGAGAACGATATAGAAGTATATTTCATTTCATTTGAGCAAATGGCTAGACAAATGAATTGGCAAGGGACAATGCGGCTGCTGCTGGTTCAAAATAAAGCTGGTAGGTAAACCTTATGAGGTATTTGCATTACTATCAGAGGAGGTATCTGAGGAGGATAATGAGGCGAAAATCCCATCTGAAGTACAAATGAGCTCGTACCAGAAGCCGACAGACAACGTTAATGATCTGAGAAGGACACCTGGTCAAAGATACGTTGAGTTTGAATCAATAAAACACAATAATTTTGATAGGTGGATAAGGATGTTGAAAAAAGATCAAACAGAGAACACTTAGAAAGACAATTATTTTGAAGCATTTCAAATATTCACTTTTTGAAGTACTGAGAACTCGTGTGGAAGAGCAGAGAGTTAAGACTGCAAGATTTGCAGCTGAAATGTCAGATTATTAAGGATTGGTTCACAAATAAATGTTTGGCCTCTGACATAAATTTTAATATGTGCGAGAGAGAAATTGGGGGTGGGTGGAGAGAATTTTCAGTTGGTAAGTGAAAACGAGAAGTCATTGAAGATAACATGTAGTTTACTACAATGTGTTTTACTCTGTAGTTTACTACAGAGTAAAACAGAAAAAAAAATCTGGTGTTTTCATTGTATTAAAATAGGCTACGATAAGTCATAATGTTAGTGGTTTCGAAAAAGCAATGGGTAGATGTACATCGGAAAATATAATAAGCCAATGAGTTTTGTTGAAGTGGTAATGGAAAACACAGTGGAAGCTAAAACGCTGCCCTCAGTGGGTGGTTGAGAAGCAAGTGCCAGATCTCCTTCTCGCATTTACTTGCAAGGGTAAAGTTTAATAGCGTATGCCAGGAGTAGCAAGTAAAGAAATCTTTCAGAGATACGAGAGCAAGTAAATCTTTGATAACGAGAGACAAGAAGATTCTGCCAGGAAAAAAAAAATGCGATGTGGAAATTGTGGTGAGAAGAGCACTGTTACATGATATGAAATGATGTTGGAGAGCCCGGTGAAATGTATTGAATGATGGTATGAGTAACAGAAAATTCGCAGATCCATTAATACAGTTTATCCTTGCTCATGATGTTGCTGGATCACAGTCGGCTTGATGGCTACATGGTTGAGAAGCCATTGAAAAATCAGAAAACTGAGCTGTTTCAAAAGTATGGCCTGGCAGTTTTCTTGCCTATGGGGAAACAAGATCACAAGTCAAAAAATAAAGATTAAAAAAATGAAGTTGAATTTTCAGAGACTATATTTGATAGTCAAGAAGAAGAAACAAGAAACGGTGAAGAAGAAACAAGAAACGGTGGAGGACAAAGTGGATGCTCTTAGTTCAGAGAAACTAACTTAATTATAATAGAAAGGTGAACAACTAAAATATTTGTATCAAATATCATGCACAGAAAAACTTCAGCGTATATCAGAACGTTACTACTTTAATAATAAACTCTTGATGACGAAATAGAGGCCATTACATATTCAAAAGGACGAGAAATGGACCAAGTTCATCAGGTGGTCGTACTCGTGTTCTTACAGAAAGGAAGTGTTGCAGGTAGTAATCCTCACCAATAGGAGGTATGTCGAAAGTGAGAAAAACTCAAGCCTGAACAAAAAGAATATTTTTTTGGACTGGACTGCATCCAAATGTGGTTGAGATTCACTGGACATGTCATATGTGTCAAGTAATTGGAAATCATCAGGCACTTATAAAGTTAGCATTTACATTCGAGGATGCGTTCGCAAGGGACTTAATTGATTGTGTACGGTGCCTATCTAAATTAAAAAGTTGGAATCAGGACTTGCTGACCACAATAGACCCGTCTATTTGATTTCCAGAGGACCTTACATTATGTCGTATCAGGTCTAAAAGGATTGTAGAAGTGTTAATCATTTTAACTAAATACAGATGATCCACAGAGAAACAATCAGAACACGGGTCAAATTTTACATTACATCAACGAAAGTAGCATCAAACCTTAAAGAGCACGTTGTGGGTATGTAGTC
This sequence comes from Chiloscyllium plagiosum, assembly GCF_004010195.1. Classification (NCBI taxonomy): domain Eukaryota; kingdom Metazoa; phylum Chordata; class Chondrichthyes; order Orectolobiformes; family Hemiscylliidae; genus Chiloscyllium; species Chiloscyllium plagiosum. The sequence goes on along the minus strand of NC_057746.1, from coordinate 11,382,636 downwards.
AAGCCTTCCAGGGGATTGCATTCGTACTTTTTTGCAATAAATGATGCAACTAATAAATCAACCTATATCAATTTGAATTAGTTTTTGGGCATGAGATGAGAGCATCACTGACAATAACTAAAACGAATTTGGTGAGTCAGAGGTTAGAGACGTTGTGGTAAATGTCAAATTTTCGGAAAAGATTGCATAGAGTAGGTGACATGGCGAGACAGCACTTGAAAGTTGCCCAACATGCCGTGAAACAGGAAACAGACAAAAAAGCAATCATTCACGAATTTGTGAATGGAGGTAAAGTGTTGCTATCAGTGGCAGGTGAACCTTTAAAGGTAACATTTATTGGACCTTATCAAAGTTAAAGTAAATTGAATGAGGTGAACTACTTAATAAGAACACTAGACACAAACAAATCTCAGAGAAAGTGTCATGTGAACATGTACAATTTTTTTGATAGGAAGAAATGCAAAAGGACAATGTATAAATCGTTAGAACACAGTGAGGAAGCAAGTTCAGATGATTCTGATTTTTATATTCATCAAATCAAATTAGACAATGAGAAAGTTTTGAAGAATTGGGAAAAATGACGAAGTCACCCTTTGGAGGAAAATCGAAAAAAACCTTGAAAAGTGTAAAACAGTCTGGAGCAGAGATATTTAGGAATAAACTGAGAAATAAAGTTGTGGATGGCATAGACTTAGAAAATCCTGTTCCAATAAGCAGCATCCTTATAGACGTTTGCACTGTTTCAAAAACAGATTGAACATATGCTCAAAGAAAACACAATCATAGTGAGTTGCAGCCAATGATGCTTACCCATAGTAATGGTGCCAAAGATGGTTAGTCCCCAATTATTATGTATGAACTATCAAGAAGTCAATGCCATTAAAAAAAATGTCTTATTTGTTTCTTATTCCACAATTGAAAGACTGTATTGAAAATGTGGGACAAACAATTTAACTTTCTAAGTTGGACTTACTAAGAGGATAGGTAAAAAACAATTACTGCAGATGCTGGAAACCAGATTCTGGATTAGTGGTGCTGGAAGAGCACAGCAGTTCAGGCAGCATCCGAGGAGCAGTAAAATCGACGTTTCGGGCAAAAAGCCATTCATCAGGAATAAACTAAGAGTATACCAGGTGTTAACTTGATCCAAAACAAAAAAATTCATTTCAGCTTTTAAAAATTGTGTACTATTTTACTATTTTAAAATCATGCTATATGGTATGAAATATGCTCCTGCCATATTTCAAACAATAATGAATAAAGTCACTTCTGGAATACCCAATTTTGCGGTATGCACCATTGATCTGGTGTTTTTAGTCAAGCTTGGAAGGAACATTTGGAACATCAATCAGAATTGTTTGATTGACTTTGTGAGGCAGGTGTGGTGATAAACCTGGCAAAGAGCGAGTTTGTATGATCGCAAATCACGTTCCTGAGCCATTTTATTAGACATGGACAGGTGGCCCCACGGCATGTGAAAAACTAAATATTATTGGAGAATTTCCCATCGGCAAAGAGGGTATTACAATCTTTTCGGGGTTTGAGTAGTTTCTGTAGTACATTTGTACCGAATTTTAGCAGTGTGGTTGCTCCACTGAATGACTTGTTGAAGAGGCGCAGACAATTTTGTTGGACTGAGGAATTTCAGAAAGCATTTAACAGTCTGAAAGCTGGGTTCACCACTGTGCCAGTCGTAGCCACATATAATTGCACAAAGCCATTCAATGTGGTTATCGATGCGAATGGTCTGATGGCAGTGCTGCATTCTTGCATGAGGACAATGAGAAAATACAAAGTCCGATAGAATATTTTACCAATGCTTAAATAACCACCAACAGAAATATTCCACCACTGAGAAGGAGATCTTGGGCTTGGTATCAGCATCGCAAACTTCCCAGTAAAATATTCCAAGTCATGTGCCTGAGACAGTTGTTCTGGATGTAAATTTGCGCGCTGAGCTGGATGGTTTGTTTTCAGACATTTCGTCACCGTACTAGGTAACATAATCAGCGAGCCTCCGGTGAAGCACTGGCGGTATGGCCCAATTTTTATTTATGTGTTTACGTTTCTTTGGGTTGGTGACATCATTTCCTGTGGTGAAGTCATTTCCTGTGCTTTATCTCAGGGGATGGTAAATGGAATCTTGCTATGTATTTGAAATAGAATTCTGGTGGGTTTGGCATGCTTCTCGGAATTCTCATGCATGTCTCTGTTTGGCTTGTCCTAGGATGGATGTGTTGTCTCTGTCCTTCTTCATCAGTATTTAAGGATACTGCTGAGAGTGGGTCATGTCTTTTTGTGGTTTGTTGATGTTCATGTATCCTGGTGGCTAGTTTTCTGCCTGATAGTCCAATGTAGTGCCTGTTACAGTTCTTGCAAGACATTTTGTAATTGAAATTAGTTTTGTTTGTTGTCTGTATAGAGTCTTTCAACTTAATTACCTGGTATTTTATTGTGTTGGTGGGTTTGTTGCTAAGAGTTCTGAGTAGTCCAGCAATTATTTCCGAGATGACTTTGATGTAGGGGAGAGTGACTAAGATTTCGGGATGCATTTTGTCTGCTTGTTTGGTTTTGTTGCTGAGAAATCTGCGGATCGTGGTAATTGAGTACCTGCTCGTTTTGAATACACATCCATCAACATCAACCTGGCCAAGGAAGTATGAACAACACTATTAGAAGAACCAAAGACTTCATCACCAAGGACAACATCGTCAAACTAGTGGATATATGCGTTACCAGTCTTCTTCAGGCTGATGGTCAAGCTGAAGTCCTGTTAGGCTCTTGAGAAGCTGTCTATGAGGCGTTGCAGTTACTCTTGCCAGTGTGTTGTCAGTGCCGTGTCATCTGCAAAAAATCATTGCCCTGATGATGACTTCACGAACCTTGATTTCTGCCCTCAGCCAGGCCAGGCTGAACATCCTCCTCTCCAATCTGGTGTGGAGGTAGACAGCATAAGTTGCTCCAACTTCGTATGACTGCAAAGAAGATGCCGACCCAGGGTGGTGGGAGGGGGGATTGAACACAGACCTGCTTTACTCCGCTGCAATAGTTGAAGGCCTCTGGCGAAATGCCGTCAAACTGAACGACACACTTTTTGTCTATTTGCAATGGCTGAACGATCCTGAGGGACCTTCGGGGATAGCTAATCCTGGCAAGGATTTTGAACACGCCATCTTTGATCACGGGGCCAAAAGCCTTCCTGATGTCTATGAAGGCAATGCTTAATAGCTGTCTTTGCTCTCTACATTTCAATTGTGGCTGTTGAAGGGACAACATCGTGTCAACTGTGGGGCATTCTGAACTGAAGTTGCACTGAGACCCGAGATATACACTTTTGGCGGTTTTCTGCAGTCTCTTCAGCACCAAGTGGGCGAAGACCTTCCCAATGATGTTCAGAAAAGAGGTTCCCCTGTAATTGTTACATATGCTTCTGTCCCCTTTATTCTTACATAGGGTGACAATATTGCAGTCTCTCATGTCTTGCAGCACTGTTCCCTCTTTCCAGCACTGGTGCAGCAGTTCATGCAAATGGTTTAGCACGATGCCCTTTGTGCACTTGATGACCTCTGGTGGAATGACATCCAATTCTGGTGCGTTCCCAGAGGGTAGGCTGTCGATTGCTTTACTCAGTACTTCGGCCATGTGTAATGCAATTCCTCCATGGCAGGCAGGAATTCCGTGGTCTCCAGCGCACTGTCTGAAATGCTGTTATCTTTGGAGTAGAGTTCAGAGTAATGTTCCACCCATCTCTCCAGCTGCTTGCCTTTGTCTTTGATGGTCTCGCCTATTATGGTTTTCGGTGTTGCTGTCTTGCTCTGGGTTGGACAGATGGTTTTCTTGCTCCCTTCCTACACTCCACAGATGTTGCTGCTGTAAAATGACGACTGAATACTTTCACAGAGGTATAGCCAGTAATCACTTGCGCAACGTCTGGCTGTTTTCTGGGCCTTGCCTTTTGCTGTCCTTTGCACTTGCACTGTTGCCTGGGTGGAGTGGCGTTGGTGCTCTACTAGGGCAAGACACTCTGCCTCAATGACAGCGGCAAGCTTACTTGAGGTTGCTTCAAATCAGTCTGTGTCCTGCCCTGTTTCTACTCAAATGCTTTGATTGCAGTGCTGTGGATAGCGACCCTCAGAAAGTCCCATCTCTGTTGAGCATCTCCTTCTGGTGGGTCTGCAAGGAGCACATCTTCCAGTGACGTGATGAAATCCGCCACTTTGTCTGGATGTTTGGTCTTACTGGCTTCGATGCGTTGCTTGCCTGGAGGCTTGGCGTAGTTAATCTTCTTTGGCCGAAGAGTGATCTTGCAGCAAACCAGAGAGTGATCCGTGTCACATTCAGCACTTCAAAAGGAGCACGACATGGGTACGTTTCTCAGGTGTCAGTGTCTGGTGATTATCAGGTCTATCTGGAGCCATTGTTTAGAGTAGTGATGTCGCCTAGACACTTTGTGTGGAACTTTAATCTTGAAAAGGGTTGGTGACGCAAAGTTCATGGATCATGCAAAGCTTGAATAGTTGTTGCCCGTTGTCATTCATACAGCCAATACTATACCGCCCCAGGCAGCCTGGCCTAGAGTTGTGGGCGCCAACTCTGGCTTTGAAGTTGCCAAATGGCAGCAACTGCTTCTGACCTGGGATCCCATGTATTATCATTGACAGCTGGTCATAGAACGCGTCCTTTGTGTTTTATGTAGAGTAGAGGTTCGGGGCATAGACGCAGATGAGGTTGGCAGGCCGGTCACAGAAGTCGAAATGTGATAATCCACTCCGCCCCGTTCTCGCTGGTCTCTACTACCTTCAACAGCAAGTTGTTTATGGCAAACCCGACACCACGCTCTCTAGGTTCGGCTGAGCTGTTCCCCTGCCAGTGTTTTGTTTCACGTAGGGTTCCCATTTCTGTGAGGCTTGTCTCTGGAAGAGTTGCGATATCCACTTGGAGTCTCAGCAGTTCATTGTCAAATACTACTGTATTGCATGTGTCCCGAATGTCATCTAGTATACCAGTGGTCATGGTCTGTATCTTCCAGCATCCGAGTCTGAGTGCTGGAGTCTTCCTTAGTCTTCTTGCTGTGCTTGGTGCAGTGTTTACAGTCTGCAGTTCTGGTTACTAGTATCGCTAAGTCCCACACACCCAGCAGAGTGGACAGACTGGTGCAGGACAGCACCTAATTGCCTGGGGGCTTCCCGCTTGAGGCGGACTGGAGCTGTGCATTGAGGTGCGATGCCCTCATACTCCATCGAGAGGAACACCTGGCGCTGTGTTATATGCCAGACGAGCGCAGCCATATAACCAGTTGACTGCTACTTCCCGTGTTATACCATCACGGTAAAGGGACACTGGAGTATCCTCTCCAGGGCAGACCCTGGTAGAGTTGCATTGAACACCAGCAGTTTCCTATGCAGCAGACCTCTCCCCTCCATGGCACCGGTGCTGTCCAACAGCAGGGCAAGGGCCGATGCAGCGTGGCAACAGTGTCATTGCAGGAATTGCCAGAAAAAGGTTGAAGACAACGTCCAAGTACCTTAGGGCCAACAAATCTGCAGTTGTCTTCAGGGTTTACTGACAAAGCCTTTCCCATGACGAGATATGCCCACACGGCAGTGGAGGTTTGAAGTCAGAGTTTTCAATCTCTGGTGAGTATATAAGGGTGTGCTTATGTGTGCGATGATGGGTATATGAAAGGTGGTGAGGGATGGGGGCGAATGGGGACATATGATGTTAGTATATGAGGGAAGAGGATGTGAACGCAGGAGGATTGGTGTTTATGAGAGATGGGAATGTGGACACAGGAGGATTGGGGATATAGGAGGGATGGGGATATATAAGGGGAAGGGATGTGAATGTAGGAACGTCGGGATAAAGAAAGGATGGGGAGAGTCCGGAGTGTGGATTTGTGGACTGGAGAAGTGGCCTTGGCGTGGGCCTCCACCTGGAGGAGAGACCACTGATAGACAGTTAAGTGTGGATTATGTGAGGAGGGCCGGAGGGAAGGAGGAAGTGCGGCTTTTAGGCGCAGGCCTGAAGCCCCAGCTCTGGTCCTGATCAGGCCCAGCCTTTCAAGATAAGTTTGCAGGTTGGGACCGGAGCAGCATTGGCTGCCGTGATTAACCCATCGCAAAGTTATTAACGAAAAGTGAAGAAACACCGACAAAGGAACAATAGATAGAAAAGAGCAAAGGTAAAGAGAAAAGTAAAGAAAATAGAAGAAAGCAGACTGGAGCAGATGAGCACCAGGCCAAAGAGCCCACACGCATCCCTGCTACTCCCCCGCCATCCTTTTTTTAGCATAGTGTAGAATACCTAAAGTTTTCCTTACTCCTAATCGCTAAGGCTTTTTCATGCCCCATTCCAGATTTCCTAAGTTCATTATTCGGTTCCTTCCTGGTTACCTTGTAACACTCTGGAGTCCTGTCTGATTCTGGCCTCCTGAAACTTGAGTAAGCATTGTTCTTCCTCTTGACTTGATTCCATGATGGCCTCCCCTCTAGTCAGCGTACCCACATACTGATTCAGGGACCCTTCCAGGATACGCCTGATAATGAACTGCTCCATCCAAACTACTTGAACTAAGGGGTTTCCAATCAATTTTCGGTAATTTAAAGTCAGCCACGACAATAATCCTGTTATTTCTGCAAATTTCCAAAATCAGCCCCCAAATCTGCTCCTCCTTGTCTCTGTTGCTATTGGGGGTCTGTAGAAAAATCCCAATAAAGTGACTGCTTCTTTGCTATTTCTGTAGACAAACCTCGTCAACTACCTTCCCGTCTATATGTGTGATCCTATCCCTGAATAGTAATACCACACCCCAACCTCTTTTACTTCTCCTCTATTTCTGTTCAAACATCTCAATCCTGGAACATCCAAAACCATTCTTACCCCTGTGATATCCAAGTCTCTGGCATGGCCACATCATATTTCCAAATGTGTATTAAGTTTATCACCATAACTGCTGTTACTTTTTGTATTAAAATAGACACGATTCAACCCATCACACTCACTGCACCTATGTGCTACCAACTGTTTATTCCTCCTCACAGATGCTGTGCACGTGCACACTATATCTGGCTGTGAACGACCTGCTCCATCATCTAATCCGTAGCTCCATTTCCCATCGCTCCGCCCATCTACTTTAAATGCTCCTGGGGAGCATTCAAAAGCCTCCAGCCCCAGATATTGGTGTCCCTCTAATTCAAGTGTAACCCATCCTTCTTTCCCGGGATCCTTAAGGGAGAGGGGCCGTAGCCCCAAGCCGTGGTCCACATAGGCACCAACGATATAGGCAGCAATGATATAACAAACAGGATGCAGATGTAAGGCAGAAATCCAAGGAGATAGGGTGGAAGCTTAGAGCTAGAGGAAAAAGAACTGTTATCTCTAAATTTTTACCAAACCATGTGCTAGCGAGGCAAGGAATAGGGAGAGAGAGCAATTGAACACGTGGCTACAAGCATGTTGCAGGAGGGCAGGATTCCAATATGTCGTTAGAGTTGGTATTCCACGATGTTGATGAACTAACAGTGAAGAAATAGTGATATATATGTATATGCAAGACAGAATGGTGAGTGGAATGCAGCGTAGTTTGCAGATGGTAACATTGTGATGTATTTGCTGTCTTTGTTCAAATATGTGGAAGTGTCACATGTTTGGGAGATGCTGTCTACGAATCTTTGGCGAATGTGTGCAGTGTGCATTGTAGATTGGAAACACTGCTGCTCGTGAGCGTCCATGGCCAATCTCCTGCATGTTGTGGATCCAGCTCCAATTAAGCTGCTGCTTTGATTTAGATTGTATCAAGTCCTTCATTGTTATTGGAGTTGTGCTAATGATGCAATGTGGAATAGTAATTTCTGGCTTATAAATTGCTGACTGTGCATATGCTTTGTGGGAGCCAGGACATACGTTTTTCTCTGCAAGATTCCTAGCCTTTAACCTGCCTCTGTGGCCGCAGAAGAGGTATCGCCTCTTCAGTTCAATTTATGGTCAACTACGACTCCCCTAACAAGACTGTTCGTACCTTTGAAACACGAGTTTTGATACGATCCTCCTTTCTCCTTCTGATTTCGCAAACTGCTGTTACACCTTGCACCACGTCAAACGGCTTCACAATGTTTTGTTTTAATTGGAAATTGTAACGTACTTATTAATTAATATTTTTCATTAACTATTGATCTATAAAATGTCTATGTTTACATTTTCAACTTGGCTTTTTGTGTCTACAACGTACAGGTTTTCTCCGACCTGCATTTTTTTATGCAGCGTTTAGCACTTGCAAACCCTGACTTCTCAGGGACAACACTAACATTCAATAAAAATTGGAAATTATTGACTATGACTTCCAACGTAAATACTAATTCTTGGAAAAAAAACATCTACTTAGATTTCACTGGAAGGAAGCACATGTTACACGTTGCAACAGTAGTAATATTTATTGGATGAATAGGCTTTAATTTATTTACTGCTCTCAAGGGAATGTGGTTAAATAAGCCTTGGAGCTTTTCGATTAATTTGTTTGGAGTGATTCACTCTTCTATTTATGGAAAATTCTTGCAATAATATTTCACATCGTGTTAGCTGACTCATCAACTCCAGTGTTTGGGTGACATTGGAACGTGGAAGCCATAAATTGCAACATTTGTGTGATGGGTCAGAATGAGAGAGCAGTTAACTTGAATTCTAGGGAAATATACTGGAGTGTATCCACATTATGCGACTATGTTTTGGCAGATTGCATGACTTTTAGGGTGTAGGTTTGCTCGCTGAGCTGGAGGTTTGAAATCCAGACGTTTCATTACCCGGCAAGGTCGCATCATCAGTGGCGACCTCCAAGTGAAGCGAAGCTGTTGTCTCCTGCTTTCTATTTATATGTTTGTACTGGATGGGATTCCTGGGATTTGTGGTGATGACATTTCGCCTCTCTCCTCGACTCTCCCTGTTTCTGCTGAATGCAATAAACATTTCTTGACTATTTGAGGCAGCTATCGCGTGCAGAATGGCATGATACCAAAACGTAACTCAAGTAGGACACGGCTATGAAGATAGATGGAAGTGTCACTCAAAGTGACGGGGTATGAAGGCAAATGATTTGGTCTCCTTCAAATTTTGATGACTAAAAAATAAATTGATTAGAAGACCGGAAACAGGGGTGTTCTAAAGATTTCTAGATTTCCAATGGTCACCAATATTAAGGCGCGTGAGATGGCAACTTACACGGTTGACACTGTTTTAAGATATTTTATTTAGAGCAGTTCATTTTATTTCCTTTTTTCCTTCCCAGTCTCCCAATTGGAAAACTTTCTTTTTACATAACGCAACTTCCCAGTTATGAAGCTACACTACACAGCCCATAATTTTATGAACAACATCGTTCAAAGTGATACGTTCCACTAAAAGCTAACCTTAAATCCTTCTCTGTCACTCTCCCCTAGTCTGTGGACAAATAATGCAACTTCCATGCTGTTCGCAGTCCAATGTCTTCACAACTGCCCGAATTTCAGCTGTGCAATAAAGTCTGAACATTATTCCAATGAAGCAATAGAATAGATGATTAACAGTAAAATTCAGGAAAGTGGCAAGCTTCAGTGGAATCAACAAATGTTGGAGATAACAGTGGGTCAATCATCATTCGTGGAGAGAGAGCAAGATAAAGTTTCGAGTTTAATTGATTCTCATCAAAACAGTTATCAAGACTGGATGCGTTGGCTTGACCTCTCACCATGGATGCTCTCTGACCCGTTGTGATCTCTAGCATTTGTAGTGTTCAGTACAAATTCCAGCATCTGCAGTGATGTGCTCCAAACGATCAATGGCATCCTGGTGTACATTTACATTGGCCCTTAAAATAAATTTAAGGTGAGAGATAGAAGGATTAGAGAAGACTTACGGGAAAACCTTTTTCACCCAAAGTGTGGTGGGAATCTGGAGCTCACTGCTTGTAAACGTGTTCCAAGGCGTAAATGCTTATTATATTTTGGAACCATTCAGATGTGTATTTGCAATACCAAAGCAGATAACACAATGGGCCAAGTGCTAGATAAATACCTTAGAATAGTGAGGTGGTTATTTTTGAATGTCACAGGTGAGATGGATCGGAGGAGCTTTTCATGTTTTCTTGATCTCTATGGTTCTCTGTCCATATAGAAGATATTAGTGGGCATAGACAATTAAGCCCATTCAGCTTATTCCATCATTTAATTTGGACATGATTGATCTCACCTTATAACCAACTCCACCTTCCTGCCTGTGCACCATAACCCTCCAACCAGCTGGTAATTGAAAATCTGTCGAACTTCTCCTTCCATTGTGTCAATGTTCCACCATCCAGCATCTGCATCGGTGAATTCCAGTTTTATGGCTGTTGAAAAAATAATTCATCCCCTGTCTCCCGGTCCTTAGCCAAAATTAAATCTCCATTTCTATATTGCTTCATGTAAGGAAACACTCATTCTCCATCTAGTTCGTCTACTGCCCGACTGACAGTACCTAATGTTGTTTTCAACGGCTGCTCAAAATGTCTCCAAGTAGAACTGGGCCCAGTCGTGTGAGTCCATGGCCCCTGTTGATTGGAACTGGTCTGTCGGGGAAACTGCAACATTGGGGCAAATGCCAGAAATTCATGCAGTTTTGATGATGTAAACATAAACACATGGAAACATGGAAGATAGGAGCAGGTGGAGGCCATTCCGCCTTCAAGACTGCTCCACTAATGATCACGATTATGGCAGATCATGCAACTCAATAGCCTCAGTTTGCTTTCTCCCCATTACCTTTGATCCCATTCGCCCAAGTGCTACATCTAGTCGCCTCTTAAATGCAATCAATATTTTGGCATCAATGACTTCCAGTGGTAATGAATTCCACAGCTTCAACACTCCTTCGGTGAAGGAATGTTTCCTCATCTCTGTACTAAATTGTTTGACCCGAATCGTTCGAGTGTGATCCTGGTTCTGGTCAGACTCGCCATCGGGATCATCTTCCCTCCATCTCCCCTGTCCAGGCTTGCTAAAATGTTATGAATCTCTTTGAGATTCCCCTTCATTCATTCGAACTTTAGCAATCCTAGCCGAGTCAATCACTCAGCATACTTCAGTCCCACCATCCCCGGAACCAGTTAAGTGAAACTTCACTGCACTCCTTCGGCAACCACTCCCTTGAGAGCAAGATTTATGTTGTATTGCCAGTTTGTTGCACTTTCAGTGCCTATTTCATTTTGCAGAAACAACGCAAAATCTACTCCAGTTATCTCTGTGAAAAATGCAGAAAAGAAAGTCTCGTCTTGGAATACCAAGATTATGCAGCTGCGGACGCTCCCCCGTCAAAATGAAAATAGACTGCTTCATTTTCTCAAACAGAATTACTTTCATGAATTTTCCACGTTATGTCAATCACTCCTTGTCATGCAAAATTAACTTTTAGCCATAAACACTTAATGATCCGGTTTGCAGATATGATGTTTAACCAAGCACACTATGTTCATTCCTTTAGCACGCTATACATCTCAATTTTATGTCCTCTTATTCTTCTGAACCACAGACAGTGAGGGCCTAAATTGTTTAATTCCACTGCAATGAGACTAGAATCTCAGCTCTGGTATTAACGTAGTGAACCTTCACCAGCAGCTCACATAGCTTGAGAATAATGATCTAGACCTCTCATACATCATTAGCTTTCCCACTATTTATGTTTCGCAAAGATCCTGGATACTTCATTTTCTTCTTTATTTTCATGTGCCTGGCTATATCACTGGCAAAGGCAGACCACATATCCATGTCTCACTCTTCTCTCTCGCCTTTTGAAGTTGTAGCATATCTTTCCAACATGTAATTGCTTATGCACCTGTTAAATAATGTTTGAGCAGGCACATTCTATGTGACTATGAACTCCACGACACAGCTCATCTCTGCAAGAAGTGCAATACTGAATTTCTCACTCTTCATTAAGTTACCATCATTCAATAGTCATAACGAAGGCAAATTGTATGTTTGCATATATTGATAAAGTAAGGAAGTACAAAGTCAGGAATTTTCATTCAACTGTGCAAGGCATTGGAGTATCATCATCTGGAATGCTGGTTAGAGTTTGGTCTCCACAGAGTTGAGGGTTTCTTTGTACGATGGAATATTGTGCAGTTTAGATCGATACATTCCAGAGCTGAGAACAAGATTTCGAAATAAGATAAAGCGGAGTGACATTATGGAAGTCAATAGATTAATTTTATGGGCAGTATAGATTGAGAGATCTTGTTTTTGGTTGAGTGGCGCCAGATTTAAAACAGAAATGATGGAAAATGACTTCTCTCAATTACTTCTCATAATTGTAGTCACATTTGGTCCCAGGACTAACTTGCGGTCAGCTATATTTTGTATGTACATTCAGAATAATACAGTCCCAGATTCATACAACATAGAAACAGACATTCAGTCAAAATTGTCCAGATTTCCTAAACTAGACTACTCCCATATCCCCCGAAGCCTCTCCTGTTCATGTACCCGTTAGACTGTCTTTTTAGACTTTGTAATCATACTCGTCTTTACACTCCCTTTGATAGTTCGTTTCGCATACAGTGAAAACATTTTCTCTTAGGTCTCTTTTAATGTTTTCCTCTCCTCCCTTAAACCTGTTCCGTCTGGTTTTGCATTGCCTTCAGTGAGAAAAGACCTTGACTATTTACAAGTCTCATGATTTATAACCTCTATAAAACCATTCCTAATCGTCCGACGATTCAGAAGAAAAATGTCCCAAACTATCCTTCTTCCCCTTATGACTCAATTCCTCCAGTCTAGGTAATAACTCATAACACTATTCGGCACCCCTGGACGTAAATAAAAAACAGAGAGATTATGGTTAAGCTGCATACAACGTTGAAAAGGCAACAGATGAATAATTTAGTGCAGTTCTGATAACCACATGATCGAAAGGATGCGATTGCACTGGGGGCAGTACAGAGGAAATTCAGCTATTTATTAGCCGTGATTGCCCTTAAGAGAGGTGACAGAGGATTAGGATTTGTTCTTTGGAACAGCGCAGCTGAGCACGTGGAGACCTGATACAGATGTATAATATTATGAGGTAAAGAGAGATTGGATGGGAATCAGGTGTTCCTATTATTTGAAGGTGAATAACAAGGAGATATCGTTTTAGATTAATGGCAGAATGTTTTCACAGTGTTTGAATGAAAGTCCTTTCACTCAGAGAGTGATGGATGCGTGGAATGTGTTGTTAGGCGCCTCGCTGAGTTGTAAACCTGACTTACTGTGAAAGTAATTGTACGGCCACTAAATGCTGTGGCATTCGAGCCCATGGGATTAGTGCTGGAAAACGGAATGAGTGAAGATTTAATGTAACTTCGGTAGCACCCATCTTGGGGTCTGTAGTGCCTCTTCTGTGCATTTTCGTTACGTGATTTTCTTTGTGTCATTATTTATTGCTGGGGCATTGGTGTGATTGCTTGTTCCAGAAATGATAGCCCGTCTGTAATTGCCTAGAGAAAAGTTAAGCACTAAATAAATTGTTAATGATCTGGTATCACCTCCAGACCAGGCCATGCAGCAGATTTCCTTCCTGAAAGGACATTAGTGAAACAGAATTTTTGTTTTTTTTTAATCTTAGGAGCGCTTTGCTTTTTAATCTCTTAAAATGATTTTATTCGCATCTTATTCCAGTTGAAACACACTTGCAGGTTCAAATAATTTTTCATGTGGTTGCATAGAATGTCCAACAAAATACCTATCCACCAATACCTTATGCGACAAATGCGACAAAGTCTCATAAGTAGACAAGAATTTTGCAATTGTTAGAAAAAAAAGAAACAAGAATTGTTTTGCTGATAATCAAAATTACAAACAGAAAGTGTTGCATTCATTCATACTTAATTTTCCTCTTTGTTTTGCTTGCTCACAGTTAACCTGTTGACGATTGTGGTACTTTATAAGCGAGACTGTGGCCTATCGCTATCTAGGAGCCATGGCAATAGCAGATTTAATGGTGCTTCTGTTCGATCTGATATTTAGACACATTACTATTGTTTACCGGAAGTACCTACATTTCCTGTGGGATACCCCCATTTGCAATGCCAAATGCAATCTTGATCTATACAGCCACCGATAGTTCTGTCTGGTTCACTTTCACCTTCACTTTTGATCGATTTATACCTATTTGTTGCCAGATATTTAAACGCGATATTGCACTGAAGAAACTGCAGCTGTGGTTGTGGGTACAGAGACTGTCTGGAGCCTTTTAAAGAATATTTTCTGGTATTTCATGTTATCAGATCAGTATTCTTTGATGAACACCCCATGGTTTTGTGAAATGCAGCTTCTTATTCAGGTATCTCTGGTCTGGGGAATAATTGAATTCATACATCATATTCTAATCCAAGGTGTTCCATTTGTCCTGGTTTTGTTGTTAAACATTTTCACTGTCAGACACATCTTGGCAAACAATAGAGTTCGCAAAAGATTACGAAGTGAAAATGGTGGGGAAGTACAAAATACTCAGAAATGAAGAACCGAAGGAAATCGATCATTTTCCTGTTTGTAATCAGTGAAAATTCCATTCTGTTATGGTCGGAAATTATGTTTTATTATATCTGGAACCGATATTTTGATGATTATTCTTTGAAATTTCTTTGTGTTATAAATGGGTTTCATGTTACAAATCATAAGTTGCAGCACAAACACAGATCTTTATGCTATAACACCGTGGGCGGCACGGTGGCACAGTGGTTAGCACTGCTGCCTCACAGCGCCTAAGACCCGGGTTCACTTCCCGCCTCAGGCGACTGACTGTGTGGAGTTTGCACGTTCTCCCCGTGTCTGCGTGGGTTTCCTCCGGGTGCTACGGTTTCCTCCCACAGTCCAAAGATGTGCAGGTCAGGTGAATTGGCCATGCTAAATTGTCTGCAGCCTTAGGTAAGGGGTAAATGCAGGGGTATGGGTGGGTTGCGTTTCGGCGGGTCGGTGTGGACTTGTTGGGCCGAAGGCCCTGTTTCCACACTGTAATGTAATCTAATCTAAAAAAAAAATCTCATCAATGTTCAGAGAAAAACTATAAACTGTTCTGAAATGTCCCTTTGCAGCATTCCTAAAACGAAACAAAATTGAAAAATAGCATCGAAAAAAGTGAAGAACAATTTTCAATACACGAACACAAGCTCTCTTGCCAGGCATCGAATTCTGTTGCAAATATCCATGATATGAGCATTCATGGAAGATATCACTGAAACTGAATTTCGAAAATGTTGTGTAAAATGTTTAACAGGATGTGTCTTCAAATTTGAGTCTTTGGGTATTTCCATTTTAAAAAGCTGCGAATACAGAGTTGTGGAGGATGATCCAGTTTCCCTGTTTGCCGTCCTGTCATAACAACATGTGAAATCGAAAAAAAAACAAATAAGAATAATATTGATTTAAAAAAAAAACATTCAATAACAACAGCATATGGTCGGATTTATCAAATTAATCATGATTGAACATAATTATCAGGCTTTTGTTTTCTGTGGCACACGTATGACCATTGGGTGATAAGAAAATAACAGCCCTGAAGAAGGGCTCATGCCCGAAGATTCGATTCTCATGCTCCTTGGATGCTGCCTGACCTGCTGCGCTTTTCCAGCATTACATATTCAGCTTTAGTCCACCACTCCCATCCAAAGTCTATAATTTCTCTTTGTACATAAAGTAATATCGTCTCTTCACATATCTTGTTCATTCAGAGATTATATGTCTAAACTGAAAAAAAAATCTCTTCGTAAGAAAGGCCCGCACATATCTGGAATCAATCTCGTGAATCTTCCCTGGTTTGCATCTACTAAAATTGCACACTTACTCATGTCCCATGATTGCACTTAACACTGCAGCCGCAGTCGAACTAAAACCTTGCCCAGGTTAAGCAACTCAGCAATAAATGCTAGAATATCATTTAGCTTGTATATGTTGTATATTTTGTATATGTTGAACCTGTACACACGTGCACGAGGATGCACAGATCACTTCTAGATTCCCAAAGGATTTCCAGAATCCACAAGGCACAAGTAGGCAGAGGGTAGCATGCTTCCCATTTGTATGCACTAAAGGAATCTGGAGTTTTTTTTATGGATTTACTAAATACGTTGCCTCACGTTTATTCGGATTAAACTCCAACTGCCAGTTTTTAGGCCAATCACGTGACCAATCCAAACCAATTTGCAAATGTCTTGTTTATTTCTTGCAGCTTAATTCCCCACTGCTTTCGCGTAATCGGCTCTCTCTCTCTCTCTCTCTCTCTCTCTCTCTCTCTCTCTCTCTCTCTCTNNNNCTCTCTCTCTCTCTCTCTCTCTATCTATCTCTGTGACACTTTCTATTCCCTCGTCCAATTCAGCAATATCAATTGCATATAGTTGGCGACCGAGGCCGGAACGTCTGGTACACTATTGGTTGCCCCTTGCCAACGAGGAAACGTGAATGACTGGTCACGATTTTGTAGTTTCAGTTTTTTTGATACTTAGTCAATCCTCTAAACAAACTCATAAATTAGTCCAAACCCCAAGTAACTTAACGTTGCATGTTATCTTTTTTATGCTTCATTTATTCAGCAAACTTCTGGAAGTCTAGATGTTTAACAAACAGAGGTTACTCATTAACTACGTGCCTTGTTATGTCGCCCAAGGCCGTTTGTGAGGCGAGCCATCGAGTAACTCACCTCCTGATTTCACAAAACTTTCCATCATCTATAAGGCAGAAATCAGCAGGATAATAACAAATTCCTCATTTATCTAAACTGATGGATGTTCAGATATTGCAGAGATGCACAAAGCTACAGCAGGTGCAGTGTAGAAAGTCTTAACACCGTCCAAAACCACTGCCATCACTGCCTAAAAATAACTGAGCACGAGATATGCAAGAACAAAGACTCCTGCAATTCTATCTTAGACATATGAAATTTTGAGGAGTCTGGAAAGGGTGAACAGAATGAAGCGATTCTTCTGAGGGGAAAGATTAAGTAATGAGAGGTATATTTTTGTTCTAATAAAAAGAGAAAGGTAGCAGGTTACAGAACATTTAAGAAAAAAACTTTTGAGCCGAGGTGCAGGATGTCTGAAATGCCCTGCCTGACAGGAATGTTGAGACCAGCACCCTCACAAGCCTTATAAATGTGCACTTGCAGATAATGAATATCCAAGGCCACTGCCCAGTTCCGGAAAGTGGGTCACATTTACATTTTTGTATCTTCATCAGTTCAGAATTCCTGTGCCAATGGGCGTCCTCTGTCTTGTATAAATCCATGGTTTGTCCTGCTTTCATTGTTCTGCTTTCATTGAGTCTCACTCAAAGGAAACTTCCATTGAATTTCTCATCCCTTCACAGACACTACTCCACCGATACAGATAGTTGTAATATGGCCGTTAACGGCTGTGGCTCTTTGACACATGGGTGTCGTTGATTTTGTAAACTACACCATTGGAATTCAATAGTCTCAGTGTGGACTGCATCTCTTGGGGACAGATTGGAAGGATGGTGATCTAACCCAGCAGCAAAAGATGTGAGCTGCTGCCTTTCTAAGGCAGATCGAGGATGATAAAAAAAGAAGCGTGGACTGTGAGTTCATATGTAGCCGGATAACAAACAGCAAAGGGTTGCAATCAGGAGTCAAACGTATTACAGGAGGATCACTATCTTCATTTAGACCAAGATAAAACATAAAACATAGTAGAGTACAGCACAGTAAAGGCCCTTCGACCCTTTATGTTGTGCTGACGTTTTATCCTCCTCTTTGATCAGACTAACCTACATACCCTTCATACAATTTCCATGTCCAAGGGTCGCTAAAATGTTCCTAATGTGTCTGCCGCTACTACCACTGCTGGCAGTGCATTCCACTCACCCAACACTACCTGCGTCAAGAAGCTGCCTCTGACATCTCCAGTAAACCTTCTACCAATTACTTTAAAATTATGCGTGCCCTCCCCACGTGATAGACCTTTTTAGCCTGGAAAAGATGCACTCTACTTATGCCTCTCAACACTCTGTACATCTCTACCAAGTCATCCTTCTTCACTCTAATGAGAATGAAACACTCATTCCCTTAACCTTTCTTCATACGACATGCATCAGTCTCATGTCATTTCCTGTGGTGATGTCATTTCCTGTTCTTTTTCCCAAGGGGTGATAGATGGGGTCTTACTCGATGTGTTTGTTCATAGATTTCCGGTTGGAATTCCATTATTCTCGGAATTTTCGTGCATGTCTCTGTTTGGTGTGGCCAAGAATGGATCTGTTCTCCCAGTCAAAGTGGTGTCATGTCGTTTTGTGGCTAGTTGGTGTTCATGTATCCTGTTGGCTAGTTTTCTGCCTGTTTGTACAATATAGTGTTTGTTACAGTTCTTGCACTCTATTTTGTAAATGGCATTAGTTTTGTTTGTTTGTTGTCTCCATAAGGCGTTTCAAGTTAATTAGCTGCTGTTTTAATGTGTTGGTGGGTTTGTGGGCAACCATGATGCTAAAGGGTCTGAGTAGTCTAGCAGTCATTTCCGAGATGTCTTTGATGTAGGTGAGAGTGTCTAGGGTTTCTGGATGTGTTTTGTGTGCTTGTTTGAGTTTGCTGCTGAGAAATCTGTGAACTGTGTTCATTGGGTACCATTATTTTTGAATACACGGTATCACCAATACTGTGTATTCATCAACAGTGCTTCGCGCAGAGGTCCGCTGAAGATGTTATACACTAGCGTGATGAGACATCTGGAAATGAAACTTTGAGCTCAGCGAGCAAACCTACATACAGAACTTCAACCTTAGCTACAAACCTTCTCAAAACTCGCTACTACCTTGCACGTTACACCATAAGACATAAGACATCGGAGTAGAAATCAGGCCATTCAGCCCATCGAGTCTATTCCTCCATTCAATCATAACTGTTGCGTTTCTCAACCCCATTGTCCCACTTTCTCCCCGTAACCCTTGGTACTCAAGAACCTGTCTGAACCTGTCTCAAATATGGCTAATGGCCTGGCCTCCGCAGCCTCCTGTCGAAATGAATTCCATAGATTCAACAGTCTTTGGCTGAAGAAGCTTCTGCTTATCTCCATTCTAAAAAAAAATCCCTTTACACGAAGATTGTGCCCTCGGGTCCAAGCTTCTCCTACTCGTGGAAACACCTTCTCAATATCTGCACTCTTCGAGCCATGAGTATTCTGTATGTTTCAATTAGATCCCGACGCATTCTTCCAAACTCCATCGAGTCAGACCCAGAGTCATCAAACGTTCCGTATATGTAACAGGTTTCATTTTGGGAACATTCTTGTGAACTTCTTCTGAACGCGCTGCAAGGCCAGTACAAACTTCCTGACATGTGGGGTCCAAAACTGTGCACAATACTCCAAAACTGTCATGTCTAGAGCCTGACTGAGCTTCAGAAGTACATACTTTCTTTTATATTCAGGTCCTCTAAAGTACATATGCCATTATTGCATTTGCCTTCCTACCTACTGACTCAACATGCAAGTTTACCTTGAGAGAATCCTGGACTAAAACTCTCGAATGTTTTTGCACTTTAGACTTCTGAATATTCTTCCAATTTAGAAAATAGCCCACGTTTCTATTCTTCCGACCAAAGTGAGTGAAATCACCCTTGTCCACGTTGTACTTCATCAATTGAAAATTGAATGATTTTGTTGTGTTCCATAAATGTGCATTGTATTGAATCAATTTCGATGCACATTGGCGATTATGATCTGTACAGGATATCTGCAGGTCAGAACAGTGCAGAGTGATCCAAGTTCAGTCTAACTAATGTTGAAAGAGACCACATCCAGTATAGTGCTCAGAATATAAAGGTATATGGAGAGCAACTTTTACTCACATTCCACAATTGAGTTTTAGGAAAATGGTAGGGTGTTCAAAATTAAACACAGAAATGCCATACGGTCTCGCCCAAATGCATGAAGACAGGAAACGTAAACAAAGTTCCACAAGTACCTAATCTCTGACATGACAAGTTCCATGAACGAATTATGACGAGAGATTAGACAGACTATTGCCATTTATCTTCCAACAGAGGAGTTTGAGAGGTGTCATGATTGAGAGTTTAAGAGGACTTGAGGTCGGTGTGAGAGGAGAAAATATTATCTGTACCTGGAAGCATCACTGACTTTGGGGAATAGATTTCATTCAAGAGACAGAGATGTGCGGGAAACTGTTTTACCCTGCGCAGGTGGGAATGTGGAATTCATCACCACTTTAGATGATAAAGAAAAAAACATTCCAAGAAATGTTTGGATATGCACTTGCTGAGAAAATGGGATGTGAATACTTCAGTGATCATCCCTGTTTGGCACATCGATGACCGTCCAAAGGGAACTTTTTGTTTTGTAGATAGACGTAACCCGGTGGCTATAATCTTCAATTTAAATCCCTCACGCCCTCATGCAGGTAGTGACGCTGTGATAGGCTGTCCATTGTATTACTAACTTAGTTAGCCCTGCCTCCCCACTCGCTGCTTACTCGATTCATCTAGCCTTCCTCAGAAAATATCAGAGTCTCCAGGATAATCCGCTAGCCCAACTGCTCCCAACACGGTCCCATAACCTGCATGCGAACAAACGCACCCTAGAATCCAACACTCAGATCCTATATATTAGAGAGTAAGCATCGCTTTTAAATGTTGTGTCTGTGATAGTTTGGAGGACTGCCTTTTCTTGGTGGGGGAGATTCTTTCGATGGACTGCGTAAATTTTACAGGCCACGTCTTTGGAGTAGCGCACAGCTGAAAATGCAACCAGTCTGAAGATACAGGAGAACAGCATTAAATGTATCTACTCATAAGAAGATTTCAATTCTGAGAGTCAATTTTAGGATACCACGACATTTAATTTGAAATATATTGACGAAATATTCCCATTTAAGCTCAATTCTCCGACAGGTTTTATAGGAAAATGATTTACATTGACTGTGCTACATGTTCCTTATGGAAATATGCAGCAGAAATAAAACTTCAACTCATTGCCAACGAGGACTTTGAATCGGATTCTTTGGATGTCATCATATATCAAGTGAATCGTGACCTGAGGGACAATTTTTGGGAGGATCAGGGGATAGCACAAGAAGTTGAAACGAGTGCTGTACAGGAGTGGATATCATTCACTCTAGCAACGACCCTATTTTCTGGCATCCCAACAGGGAATTTCAAAGGTAATTTACTCAGGGACAACATTGCCTGTTTGCTGGTTCATGAGAAAACTGAAATGTTTGACACATTGTGGTCCCAGCGAAATTTCCAGTTAACAATTAAAATTATCTGAAAACGCGCTGCCTCGGAGTTTATCATAGAGAGATATGCTAAATTACAAGGGGACAAATATTCGTCTTGCAATATGCATCGACTGATTTACAGGAATTTTAAACCATATTACACAGTGCTTGCTGCAATCCGTTTCCAGGTAATTGCTGTCAACATGCCTAAAATTTCAAATCTCTGTATATTTTCTTGTTTTTGTTGCATGACATTTTATGTTTATTCACTCCTTCCTTACAGAGCATTGGCAGTTGTCCTTTGTACACACAACTTGAACTACCAACGCATTAAACAACTCATCCTATACCATCGTCACCAAAAATAAAACAATGGAACCCGTGCAGATACATTTATCACCTGTTTCCTTATCTTTATTTACTGGATCACTGGCTCCTTTCCAAAACTGCAATTTACAATTATTCAACGGGAGCATATCTTTCCGTACCACAGGCTCCCTTAACTCCAGTGTAAAACACAAGCTTTTCACCCGTGACCATTCTCTCCCTCTGTCGTTTCTTACCATCCCATGGCCTGAAAAGAGATTACTGGATACAAAACATGAACTTAACTTTCTCTCCCAAATGCTCCTAGACAAGTGCACCATTATTTTCTGATTTTATTGTTGTTCCTCTGACATATTCTTCCGCAGACGACATGGTTTTCTTCTGCATTATCTAATTGGGATGTCGCGTTTAGTATCTGTAATGACATCATTGCACATTGGAAATGATTGCGGAAGGACTTGGTTTTGGCATTGCTCATCTCTCTGACATCTGTCATCACAACCACGAAATTCAATAATTTAGATATTTAATTCGACTTAATTTAGCAATTTCTCTCCGCAAAAATGTTAATGCTTTAATATTACCGCAAGACAGTAAATACTTTACTGAATCAGTCATTTATCTTCATATGGATGTAACAATGAGGTTAAAGGTCATCACTCCAACACCAACACCGTCTGAACGTCGACAACTGACTGACAATGTACACTGGTACATACAGCAATATCTATGTGGCGCGAATTGACACTCACATTCCCCGCTGATTTCAATCATCATGACGTTCAGATGCTTAGCAAATTCAAACGTTTTGGAGTATTATCAATTTGGAAATGCCAAAATGGGACTGAGGTGTACAAAGTTAAAAATCACAAAACACCGGGTTGTAGTCCAACTAGTTTGTGGGCGGCACGGTGGCACAGTGGTTAGCACTGCTGCCTCACAGCGCCGGAGACCCGCGTTCAATTCCCGCCTCAGGCGACTGACTGTGTGGAGTTTGCACATTCTCCCCGTGTCTGCGTGGGTTTCCTCCCACAGTCCAAAGATGTGCAGGTCAGGTGAATTGGCCATGCTAAATTGCTCGCAGTGTTAGGTAAGGGGTAAATGTAGGGGTATGGGTTTC
Organism: Chiloscyllium plagiosum; assembly: GCF_004010195.1. Lineage (NCBI taxonomy): Eukaryota > Metazoa > Chordata > Chondrichthyes > Orectolobiformes > Hemiscylliidae > Chiloscyllium > Chiloscyllium plagiosum. The sequence goes on along the minus strand of NC_057746.1, from coordinate 11,359,968 downwards.
GCTTCGGCGGGGCGGTGTGGACTTGTTGGGCCGAAGGGCCTGTTTTCACACGGTAATGTAATCTAATCTAATCTAGTTTAATTGAAAACACTAGCTTTTGGAATGCTGCACTTTCGAAGATTGATTGCTTCAGGGCTGCAAAGGGGTTCAGGGTAGTGTCTATTAAAATATATATTTTTTACCGACTATTGTACAAGATGTCCAGGAGAGGTATTTCTGAGGCAGTGCTCTTTATTCTTGACTGCTGTCGCTTCACGAGAATGGGAAAATCCAACCATGCAGGAATTAACATAGAAATGCAGATAACATTAGCGAGTTTTGAGAAGATTTGAAGCTCAGGTTGATGTTCTGGATGTGGGTTTGCTTGCTGAGCTGGATGGTTCATTTCAGACTTTTCGTCATTACACCTGGTAACATCTTCAGTGAGCCTCCGAATGAAGCACTGGGGGTGTAGCCTGCTTTCTATTGTATGATTGAGAAAAAGAACAGGAAAGGAAAACACAATAGGAAATTATGTCACTACAGGAAATGACATCAATAACCCAAGTAAATTCAAACGTACAAATAGAAAGTGGGCTACACCAGCAGTGTTTCACTTGGAGGCTCACTAAAAATGTAACCTTGTATGGTGACGAAACGTTTCAAAACAGGCATTCCAGCATAGCGACCAAACCTTCATCCAATAGATAATATATTTTCCCTTTCATCGTTATTGCAATCGTTGCCCCTCTGATGCACCTGGGAGTTTTCTGTTGTTTCCTCTTGAAATATTCCACCGAAATTATCAGTATATATTAATTCTAGACATGGGCAGCTCATGAAGCGGTTACGTTTGTGATTGGACTGAGTGTTTTTTTGAACTCTTGAATGCCAATTATTTTCGAGGCAGTAATTGTTCATTCACAAATATTCTGATCAGTAATTTCATTTCCCTTTCCTTGTCCATCTCTTGCAGTAAATCTGCTGGCAATTGTGATTCTGCCGAGGGAAAGTGCAGCCTCTTCATTTGTACGACTTTCTACCTGCTGTCCATGGCGGCAGCGAATCAAATCGTCATTACCACCGAGGCCATATTGGGACTGCACAGATTTTTAATAATCCTACAAATCATTCCTGTCTGTCGTGTCACATGTTTTCTGGCTCATCAGGCAACAGGCTGCTCTATCTGGTTCAGTGTCACTTTTACCATTGATTGATTTATGGCCATTTATTGCCAGAAGCTGAAGACGAGGTATTGTAACATTAAAGCAGATCATTTTAGAAGAGAAGTGAGGAGTAATTTCTTCAGCTAGGGAGTGGTGGGACTGTGGAATTCATTTCCACGGAGTGCAGTGGAGGCCGGGACGAAATATTTTCAAGTCAGAGATTGATAAATTCTTCATCTCACAAAGAATTAAGGGCTACAGGGAGAGTGTGGGTAAATGGAATTGAAATCCCCATCAGCCATGATCAAATGGCGGATTGGACTCAATGGGGCGAATGGCATAACTTCCATTCCAATGTCATATGATCTTTGAACTGCAGCTTTAGTTTCGTCAACAACGTGTTCTCTTCTCTTTCATCAAAACAAAATATACCCTTCTCCTTTGTGTAGGAATCTGAAAGGATTGTTGATAAAATGTCATAGTTCTTTCACGAAAAGCCAATCTTTCATATTAATCATGGATGGTTGTTTTGTTTTTTAACTGGCGAGATACTATATTAACACTAATTCTCCCATTTGCTCTAATTCTGCTCGTTAATGCTCTTACTTTCAGTCATATTTTGTAGGCTAATCAGGTTTGCAGGGGAATGAAGAGGCCCATGAAAACCGGGTATCACAGAGACCCAGCGTTACAGAGCAGTGATTTTACTCTTCACCATATCTGACAGCTTCATACGTCTGTGGGTGACTAATATTACAGATTTCACATATTCCAGAATCGCAAATTCTTCTCAAAGATTGCAGCTTATCTTTATAAATTTTTGAAGAATTTGATTTGATGCTGCGGAATTAAAATTGTTGCACAAATGCATTTATTTATTTGGCGAATCAGTCCACAAGCAGAGAACAGTTCAAAAGTGCAGTGAAGCATTCATTTACAAAAATTATTGAATTGATTAAGAAAGACCTGAAATGATAAACAGAAACCTTGTTTCTACTCCATCAGCCAATTGATATATATGATGTATATGGGATGAAGCATCCAGATTGAAGGCAGAAGGCGAAGGAGGCAATGGGTTTGGCCGGAAATGGGGAATGTGGCGGTATGTTTGGAGAGGCACCATGCAGAAGAGTGTGTTGGAGCAGTTGTCTTGGGAAATGATTGTTTGACATCTGCGAACGTGAAGTGCAACTGTTCATGTGGTGATTCAGGACTCCAGATGGATGGAAGGTATTTGGTCTGAGAGATAAACCTAAAGCTGCAGCTCATCAACTTCGATGAATTGTCACCAACTATGTCGTATCGTTCAAGTTAGTTGGTATCAGAAATTGTTTGCCGCCCGGCATTGATCACCACTGAATGGAAAACTGGACAAATCAATATCCTGACTATAATCTGTCAGGTTAGATCATTGTAACAGAAACTTCAATATTTACAATTCTAATCTTACATCAGAAATTTCCACGTTTCTTCTTTTATCAGATAATGGTACAATAATTTTCTGCTTAGCCTCTTCATAAACAACATCCTTCTTGAAGAAGGAGTAACGTGTCCTCAAAGTCATTAAAGGAAGAATTCTCAATCAGTGACTGAAGTACAGCTACGAAAGAAAAGTTCTGTGTCAACAGGAAAGTAATGGAATAATTTCAAAGATAGGAAGTCTGTTAACTCTGATTATCCTATATATCCCAATTAAATCCCCTCTTAGCCTTCTTCTCTCCAATGACAACATACACAAGTCCCTCTGTTTTTCTGCATAAGGCCTTGCCTCTAGCCTGGTAAATCTCCTCTGCACCTTTTTCAATGCTTCCGCATCCTCCCTGTAATGGGACGACCAGAATTGTACACAGTACTCCAAGTGAGGCCGCACTACTATTTTGTCCTTTAGCAGAATGACATCACAGCTCCCTTACTCAATTCCTTTACCAATAAAACCTAACACACCATATGCGTTCTTAACAGCACTATCAACCTGGGTGGCAACTTTGAGGGATCTATGTACATGGACATTGCTTTAGCGTGGAGAAATATATGACAGATTTCAAACCCCAACAATCATTGAAAACCAAACTAAAACCTACGTTCTGTGGGAACCTGATTCCACCTGTTCATGGTGCTTCTATTCTTCCAATGTAAAAAACAAACACTGACCGCCTCACAAGGTGTTCACTTTCGTGGTTTCAAATGGGAAGCTATATTCCTATGGCTCAAAGTCTCTCTTCAGAAACAAAAAGGATAAAATACACCTCTTGAAACCATACCGTTATCGTATTTGTTCTATCTATTTCTTTCTGTGTAGGAATTCTTGCTTGCTAAGCTGCAGAAGTTGAAATTAGCAAGTAATTCAGCCAATCATAGTTTCTGTTTAGCATCGATTAACCAAATTTGTTTCCAGTTAGCAGGTATTTACCTGCTGATTGCACGAAAGTGTTGAACACTTTAGTTTTTGTCTGCGCTTGGTTGTTCATAAACTCGATGATATTACTCAGTTTCTGCAAATCTTTCAGGCTTCTGATGATCCAACGTTGTTTGTACTTCATTTCCAAAGCTTCAGCTCAGCGTGTTGAGACACAATGCATTCTGATGAAGGCATATTCCACGTGATAGTCATCATCTGAAGACAGAAGAAATTAACGGAACATCCTTTGTAACGTTTGTGTTCCCACAATGAACTGTGACCGCATAAATTTGATAACGAAGATCAAAGTTCATAATCAGAAGCCGCAACAGGACAATTGGGAACTTCATGCTTGTCGCACAAGCTGCTTCGAACCGAATAGGATTAAAAGAAGGGGGAGAAATTTGAGAGGACATGTAGGGAAATCATTTTGTTGCAGAAAGAGGTGGGAATATGGAACACACTCCCAATAAGTATTTTGGAAGCATAAACGCTTATAATGTTTGACTTTATCGGTGTACATTCTGGTAAATCTCCTCCACACTACCTCAACTGTAGTGTTATCTCTCCTACAATGCTGATTACAGAACAATAGATAACATTCTAATAGTTGTTTAACTAATGTTTCAGACGGCTCCAGAACCAATTCCCTGCTCTTGAACTGTAAAACGAGCACACATTCCACATGCTTTTTTAGCTACTTTATTTAACTGACCTGGTTCTTTGTGACATTCAATCTGATTTAATTTAACTTCTTGACCTTGCTGGTGTTATTGTGTACGCACTCCTTGCGTCATTTCTATAGATCCTTTATATCTCCAATTCGTCTTGCTAACTTGTAGGTACTTTTAAAGCTAAGCGTTTCTAAATGTATTGCATTCAGGTCGGCAAATTATCATTCAATCGTGTGTGGTCCAATGTGTTTTTTTTATTAAGAATATGTTGTTTTGAAGTCGCCGCGCAGAACATAATTGTTCATTGACTTCAGTTAACAGCAGCCTCTCCTAGCATGGAATTGGTCCTCTGTGAACTGCAACACGGCAGTAATAAGTGGTGCCGTGTTTTAATCAGTTATTCCAATGTGTTGGCCAGAGTCCACCAATTAATTGACCGGGGTGTTTAACTTCACTAAGAAGAGGAAAGAATGTATTGTGCAAAATCAATACTGTGCCAGGTAGATGACTACCTCTTCAAAGTGCATGATTTTTATTACCCTTTGTTGTTGTTCCTCGTAAGTGCCCATTTCGGGCTGTTTGTCCACAGATTGCCGAATGCAAGAAGGCAATCTAACAGGGTACTGTAGAAATTTAACAAAATGCTTTCCATTTACTGTCGTGACATGAGGTTTAAGGGCAGGGAGGTTATGTTGGAGGTGTGCAACGCTTTGGAACGGCAATAGTTAGTGCACTGTGTACAGTTCTGTTTCCTGTAGAATGGGAATGATGTGAAAAAGATAGTGAAAATTGCTGGAGAAGGGTATCAAGTCTGGAAGCAAGAAAGACGGACCATCAAAGGCATAGATGATGATGAGCCAGAAAGGTAGTAAAGTTGCGAATGGAGAGAATAATTCGGTGCAGTTCGATTGAGTATGCTGAAATCAGTCCATACAATGAAGGGGTCTAGGGTCTAGGGATGGGTAAAGGTCATGGGAGAAGGTATTCAGTCCATACACTTATTCAACACGATATTAAATTCTGAAACTGCAGCGGTAACAAACGCAAAGTTAGGTATGATTACTCTAGTTGCATTGAGCCTCAGTGGACAACTAAACAGAACTGTGACAGAAATGTTGGGCAAGGAACAAGGTGGTTGTGTTGAACTCACAGGAAACTAGCAGTGCACGGTCATTAATATGAAAAGAATACTAGTGATTTGCAAAGCAGTGACTCGGAATATGTTTTATTATGCTAATGCAGAATATACTGCTAAATGTCCAATGTAGATAGTGCATTGAGTTACTTGCAGGTGAAACATTGCTTCACCAGGAAGATGAATATGGTTCAGTGTTCACTAGAAACAGGGACCTTGTTGATAGTGAGAACACCGTGGACCAGATGAAACGGATTGAACAGATTGATATTGAGGAAGCGGAACTGGAAATTCTGGGAAGAATCAAGATAGATGAATGCCCCAGGGCCGGACCAAATATATCCAAGGTTACTATGGGCAACGAGGAATGAGTTTGCTGTGTCTCTGGCGATGATCTTTGCATGCTCACTCTCCATGGGAGTTGTACCACCTAGCTGGGGGGAGGCGAGTGTTCAAAAAAGAAAATAGGGAAATCCCTGGGAATCACAGATCTTTCAGGCTTATACCTGTGATAAGCAAGGTACCGGAAAGGATTCTGAGAGATAGGATTCATGACTATTTCGAAACAAAAACATAGCTTCATTAAAGGCAGTCAGTATAGTATTGTGAGGGGAAGATCATGCCTCAAAAGCCTGATTGGGTTCTTTGAGTATATGACGAGTTAAGTTGAGGAAGGTCAAGCAGTGGATGTGATGTATATGGATTTCACTAATCCTTTGATAAAGTTCCCCATGGTAGGCTCATTCAGAAACTTAGAAGGTATGGGATACAGGAAAACTTGGCTGACTGGCTGAAGAATCTGCTTTCCAAAAGTGGACAGCCAGTCATAGTGGATGGAAAGATTTCTGCCTGGAGGATGGTGGCCAGTGGTGTCCCGCAGTGATCTGATTTTGGGATTCCGATGTTTGTCTTTTTTTTAATGACTTGGATGAAGAGTGGAAGGGTGTGTTAGTAGGATTGCCAATGACTCAAATGTCGGTGGTGTTGTAGATAGTGCCCATGGTTGTTGCAGGCTACAACAAGACAGTGACAGAATGTAGGTCTGGGCTGAGAGGTGGCAGATGGAGTTCAACCTGGATAAATGTGAAATGATTTGTTTTGGAAATTCGAACATAAATGCTGAATGCAGGGTTAAAGATAGGATTTTGGCAGTGTGGAGGAACAGTGCATATTGGGATCCATGTACACAGATTCGTCAAATTTGCTAAGAAAAAGGTAAGGTGGTTAAGAAAATGTATGGTGTTTTGGCTTTCATTAACATGGGAATTAAGTTTAAGAGTTGTGATGTTACGCTGCAGCTCTATAAAACCCTGGTTAGACCATACCAGGAATATTGTGTCTAGTTTTGTCGCCTTATTATAGGAAAGATGCCAATGCTTAAGTGCGCGTGCGAAGTGTATTTACCAGGATGCTGCCTAGATTGGAGGGCTTGTCTTATGAAGAGAGATTGAGTGAAGGAGGGCTTTTCACATTGGAGAGAAGGAGGAAGAGAGGTGACTTGATAGAGGTGGAAAATGTAATAAGAGGAGTAGATAACCAGAGACTTTGCCTCTGTCCAGAAATGGCTGTCACGACGAGTCATGGTTATAATGTGATTCGGGAGATGTCAGAGGTAGTACGCAGATGATGGTAGTGCATGGAATATACTGCCAGCGGTAGTAGTAGATTTAGAGACATTAGGGACATTTAATTGACTGCTGAACAAGCACATGGGCGGGAGTTAATTGATGGATGTGCAGGTGATGTTGATCTTAGATTAAGATAAATGCTCAGCACAGCTTCCTGAGCCAAACGGCCTGTACTGTGTTGTACTGTTCAGTGTTCTATGTTCCATTTGAGACTTTGGCAGTGATGGCAGGGTTTGCACCTTCTGAGATGCCATGGAAAAATGCCTTGAGTGTGTTGTGATGCGTTGGAAGTGGAAGAGGAGTGTCCCAGAAAACAAACTTACCGTAATCCACTCCTTACGATTTGCATGTTATTGCAGACATTTGTATGCTGTGTCTTGATGAATGTAATTTGTTTGATAAATTCGTTCTGTTCTTTTTGTATGATTTCTTTGAAATCCTGCCACAACATTGATTTTCTTTGTGCAAGAAAGACGATATTCAGCTGCTGTTTATGACGACAAAAATAACTTGTTCTGCACGATTACGTAGGATTATAGTTAATGATAGAGAGATAAACATAATGCAATTTCTATCCTGATCAATCTTCAGCAAAACTTTATACTTCTACGCGACAAAGATCGTAAGACCAAAAGCCACAAGAGCAAAGGCAGTCATTTCTGCCCATCTAGTCTACTCTAGTATTCAATGAGATCGTACCTGGTATGATTATCTTCGGGTGCACTTGCCTGCCTTTTCCGCACTCCCCTCGATTCCCTTCCAGATTCATTTATTTTACTCCTAAACATGCTTCGTCACCCAACCTCGGTCGTCCTCCATGGCAAAATGAAAATGCACAAACTCACTCCCCACTGACAGCATGAATTCTTTCTCATTTCTGTCTTGAACGGGCGACCCCTTACTGTCAGTTGATGCTTTTCCTACCGGATCTTGACTTTTGTTTCCAAAACGGGACGAATACTCCTCATCCAGCCTGTCAAGTTCCGAAAGCAGTTTGATTGCTTCAATAAGGTTCCCTTCCATTTTTCTAAATTCCTGATTAGAGGCCCAAACTACTTAATCTTTTGTTGTAAAACAATCCCTCCATACCTGTTAAAAGCCCAGCAAGCGTTCACTGGACGGCCGACCATGCCAATAAACGTTTCATTACGTTACAGGACCAAAATTGTTTGTACTATTGTTGGCATTGTCCAAGTAGCATGTTGCACAGATTTGCATCTTTTGCTACCCTATTCGCTATGAAATAAAGATCTATATTTTGCTTCATTTGCCTTTCCTGTTCCCCGTTGATCTTAGATACGAGCATTCTGTGATTCCTGGACGAGGAGACCCAAAACTTCAGTTCTGCTGATTTACTGCAGTCTATCTCCATTTAAATCGTGCTTGGTCTTTTTGTTTTTTCTCCACCCTCGAGTACACGGCATCACGTTTATCCAGATTGAAGTAAGTTCATCATTGTTTTGCCCAATCACTTCAATTCTATCTGGACATTATTTCTTGTCCACGTTGTGTCTGTTTTTCAGCATTTATATTCCAATATATTTGTATGTAATCAAGAAGCTTCTATCTAGTGCCCCTCGTCCAAAGTCGTTAACATGTTTTGTAAATAGTCACAGTCAAGGACTGATCCCTGTGGTATTCTGCTAATACCAGTTTAGCAGAGCGAAAATATCCCCTTTATTCCGATTCTCTGCTTTCTACTGATACACAGTTCTCGAAGCGAATATGCAGCATGCAAAGCCATGGGTCTTATATTATTCGGGAGTTTGATCTTATCAAACGCTTTCTGGAAGCTTCGTTTTGTTTTTAACATTCACTGCTTCCTTTTTATTGACACACCTGTTATCTCCGCAGTTAATTTGTCAGACATGTTTTGCCTGTTTCAGGAAACCTTTGTGGCATTGCTTGATCATGTTATTTATGTTAAATGCTTTTCTATTAAAATACGTGCTGCTAACACTTTGCATCGACGCTGCAGAGAGTGCAGATTTTGCTCTCTCGGACATAGAACATAGAACATAGAACATTACAGCGCAGTACACGCCCTTCAGCCCTCGATGTTGCGCCGACTGTCATACCAATCCGAAGCCCATCTAACCTACACAATTCTATGTACGTCCATATGCTTGTCCAATGACGACTTAAATGTATTTAAAGTTGGCGAATCTACTGCCGTTGCAGGTAAAGCATTCCATACCATTACTACTCTCTGAGTAAAGAAACTACCTCTGACATCTGTCCTATATCTATCACATTGACGGGTTTCCTAAGTGTTGCTTGACATGCACTCATCCAGGTAAATGTGGAGTGTTCCATCATGCTCCTGACTTATGTTTTGTCAATAGCTCACAGGTAATTGCATCAGATATCGATAATCAGTGTGCATGATATAAAGTGGCCTTAGTTTATTACAAAGAGCTCAAGTCACTTGGAAATCACTCAGGTGAGGAAAGCTGGCCATTTCAATTATACTGAATAAATGTCATACAATCATGGGACCACACAATACAAAGGAGACTCTTCTGTCTATCGAGGCTGTAAAGCCAAAAATAAATGACGATCTATACTACTCCCATTTTCTTGCACTCTGTCCATATCCTTGAATCGGATGACACAGGAAAGTGGGGACTCCAGATGCAGAAGATCAGAGTCGAAAGGTGTGACGCTGGAAAACCATATATATATTCAGGCAGTATTCGGGTAGCGGGAGTGTAGATGTTTTGGAGATAAATCTGACATTCCCATTGAAGTGCTTATGCCCGAAGAAATGACTCTCCTGCTCTTCAGATGCTGCCTGAACTGCTGTCCTTTTCCAGGGCCACACTTCTCGTCTTGAATCTTATTATATCCAAGGGCTCATCCAAATACATTATTTTAAAAAAGGTTTTGAGGTTTCTCAACGACAATGCCCTCCGAGGTAGTGCATCCCAAACTCTGATCAACCTCTGGGTGAAAATAATTTCCTCACCTTTTAAACTATTGCATTCACATTAAATTGATATTGCCTTGTTTTTGACATTGATTTCCTATCCAGCGTGTCTATGCCCATATTAATTGTATACACCTATCACAGGACCCCCACACGCACTTCTCTATTCCAAACAAACGGCCACAAACTTATCGATCCTCGTTTGTCACTGAAATGCTCCATTTCAGAAAACATCCTCCCGAATTTTCCTTGCAGCTCGCACATTGCAAAGGTCTGTGGTATATAGAGCAGAACTGGATGCAGTATCCCAGATGTGACAACAACAAGGTCTGTGCGATGCCAACATATCTTCCCTGTGTAATCTGTGTCTCAACTATTAAAAATTAACCACTTAACCCTACTTGTACCCTTGTGGATGTGTGGAAAACCATTCCAAGATCTTTTCGTTTAGTTTAGGCTTATGGAAGGTAAACTGGGTCCGTGATTAATAGTACTGCCTCACAGCACCAAGGGCCCACACTTGATGTGTGACTGTCGATGTTGGGTTTGCACGACTTGCCTGTTCAGGTTTTCACCGGGTGCTCACAGTGCAAAGATGCAGGGGGGTAGTTAGGTCGTCCAAGCTAAATCGCCCAAACGTGGATCAGCCAAGAGAAATGCAGGGATAAGTTAGGACACTCCTCAGAGATCTGTTTATACACAAATAGCGCAATAGCTGGTTTTCACGCTCGACACAATCTATGATGATTCCCATTGTCCTGCGAATGTCGTCATTGTAATTTCTCAAGAAACGGTCTCAAATTGTGTATAGGCCAGAATGTTACAAACTGATACCTTCTTTTGGTATTTTTGCTGACAGTAAATAGTGTAAAGATCGGGTTCCCACCTCGGAGAAATTGTGGTCTATCCAAATGTTTCACGCGTTATCTCGTGACCGTGGCAGTAGCGGATCCACTGGTTGTCATCTTCGACCTGATATTGAGGCATATTCCAATTCGTTATCCGCATCATTTTAATTGATTTGCTTCCATCCGCATTTGCTGTCATCCTGTATGCAGTCATAGATTGTTCTGTCTGGTTCACTGGAACTTTCACAATGGTTCCATTTGTGGCTATTGGTTTCCAGAAGCTGAAACCTAAATATTGCGCTGCAAACAATGTAGCTCTCGTTCTAGGAATCGTGACTGTTCTGAATTTCTTAAAAAATATTTTCTGGTATGTTATGCTACTTGGCCGTTATTTGCTTCAGAATTCTGGCTGGTTTTATTGAATTTCAGCAAGTAATTGAACCTCACCGGTGTGGGCATCCATCGAGTTCTTCCACTACTATTAACTACGTGTTTCCCGTTTGTGCTAATAGTGATGTTCAATATTTTCACTGTGAGGCACATCATAGTGGCCAGCAGAGCTTTCGAAAGGCTCCAGGGTCAAAGCAATGGGGGTCCTCCCAGAGACACACAGACGGAGAATCAAAATAAGTCCATCATTCTGCTGTTTGTTGTTTCAGGCAATTTCATATTGCTTTGGTCTTTTTTTCATGCTACATTCCATATGGAACCGTATGTCAGGTTTGGAACTAACTCGTATGATTCTACATAACTTTGTACAAGAAATAGGATACATGCTTCAGCTCCTGAGCTGTTGCACAAATACGTGCATTTATGCTGTGACACAGCGGAGGTTAAGAGAGCAGTTCAAAAATTTGATTCAATGCCCATTTATTTCTCTAGTTCAGTTCATTCGATTGTGAGAACAACATAATATTTCACGACTTATAGCCATCTCAGAAGGGAATGTGGGAAATGTTAATGTTTTCAGAAGAAATACATACTCATGCTTAATTCCTTCACTGAGATCCTTTGTGGTGTCACCCTAAACGAAATATAAAACTACAGTTGAACAACAGTTGAATTGATTGATGTTGTTCTGCAGTTATATAGAACCCTATTGAATATCACTCTCAGTTCTATGGGCAGATCTAATCATTACACCTTAGAATGAATGTGCTGGCATTGGTAGCAGTACATCCTGGGTTTAAACGAAAATTACTTTAAGTTATACAGAGATGTTATTGAGATTCTCAAAATTCGGCTTGGTTTCTCCGGTCGTTTCCATGACATTGCTGATAAGACAGAAATCTTCAAGATATTTAAAAGAGAACACATGAAATACAAACTATTCCAAATGGACGTGGATTCTAGAACTGGGGGCACACTCTGATAATTAGGGTTCGATCATCCAAGAGAGATGTTAATAAGCACTTCAATATCCAAAGTTTGGTGGAGTTTTGGAACTATCTTCCACAGTCCATAATCCTGATAAAAGGGTTGTGCTTGAAACGTCAACTCGCTTGCTGCTCAGATGCTACCAGACCTTTTTTGATTGTTGTAGCACCATGCCTCGTCAGATTCTATTATTCTTACTGAGCTGTATGTGCGGATTAAACGGACTATTTGTATCGTCTGTACTCGCTTGCTCTCCTTATCATCTCGTTCACCAAGTCTGGCAACAGGCAAATCGATATTATTATGCTTTTGCCCTCTGTCTTTCCCCATTTGAGACACACTACTATTCTAATGCAACGCTTGAAAAAAATCCACAGAACGCAACACATCCAAGACTGTGTTGCCCAGCTACTAATTCGGAACAGATCTCATTCATGCATTGAGGTCATGGAACTTATATATTTCGGAGTCTGGCGGATCTCAATTTATTAAAATGCCATTCTTGTGTTTCAATAACCTCATGGCTCTTTCTACTCAAAATGCCCATTTCATATATTCAATCAAAACATTGTGCTCGTTGTCTTAACAGTAGTGTGGGATATTCCCTTGTTTTTACAAGATTACAGGGCTTAGTAAGGAAAATAAATGAATTTAGATGACGAAACCTGTCGAATGTTTCTGGATAGGAGATGCTGAGAAAAACACTTCAGGAAAACAGTAAAACTGACCTCAATTAATAAAGGAAAACATAAAGGAATTAGATCAGTATACTGGGGCAAGAGTGTAAGATTTTCCCTGAATAGGAGGAGTGGTACCTGAATGTAGAAATAAGATGGAATTCCATTCAGAAGTTTTCTTTGAGAAGATTATATTGTGCTGCAATAGAGGAAACAGTCTTGTAAATACGACCATGATATATCTCAATAATGTAAAATTGAAATGGAACATTTGTGACGGCGACAAAACTGATGAAATCTGCAGACCCTGAAGAAACGTATACAGATGGTCAAAACAAAATTTCACAGAAAACATCTAAGTCATCTCACTTAAATGCCCCTGATAGCAAAATTGCGAATATTTTATTAGTTGTTTTCTTCCTTTTTCATGAGATGCTGTAATATGTTTAAATGCTGTTCTGCCCAACTCCCCAAATCTATTTAATCATTCCTAAAATTTGAGACATATTGCAAACATGTGGTCTCTGAGTTCTGATTTACTAATTTCTCCTTAATCAATTTTAACGGTCCTCTCATTTCCTGCTCAAAAAAAATCAAATGGATTTATTCGATTCATTTGGTGCATCTCTGATCAAAAAAAGCATAAATGGAATTAGTTTATCCCAATCAGCTGGATAGTCCTGACCAATGCCCTCAAGATGATCTTTAAGGCTAATGCCACCGTTCTATCACTGTCTGCGATTCTGAATGGTACGCAGTAGATTTGAATTGTTTTATTCCTAAGCTTTCCATAGCATCCTTGAATAATTTGGATGTTCAGTTGAACCCTTGATCTAATTGTATCTCGGTCAGTTGTTCTTCTCCAGTGTAGGTTTTCAGCAATTCCTCTACAGTCCTTTTAGCTGTGATTTTGTGTAATCGGACAGCCTCTGGAAATCTAATCTATACATCCATTATTGTTAAGAAATACTGATTTCCACTTTTTGTTTAAGGTAGGGGCCTACGCAATCAGTTAAGACTCTTGTAATAGTTTCCTCAAATGCAGGCATAAGTATCAAAAGTGCAGGTTTATTACTGCCTATAGTTTCCCAATTACCTGACATGTATGGCACGTCGAGCAAGATTCAACCATAATGTTGTGCAGTCCAGGGCAGTAATTTGGTTTGCTAGTTTAGCCTGTGTTTTCCTCACTCCTAAATCATCCCAAGTAGCAGCTCATGCGCCACACACAATTCCTTCTTCCTATACCCCACTGAAATATGATTTGATGAATTTATGCCCACTTTTGGTCTGGCTGAATATGTGATAGTCTTCATTTCCTCATTAAGACATCATCTTTAAGGGAATAATTTGCAGGGGTACATTTGGTACCCTTTCTTGTGCATGCCCTTTGATGCAACTGCTTTATGTTTTCATCTTTCGGCTGTAACCCAATTAATTTATCTGAGCTAAATATGTCAGCGTTGTTATCTCTCTGATGATGGTTTGTCTCAACCATCCAATCAAACGGGGTCTCTGTTAATTCCACTTCAACGTTCTTATTTGTAGTCCTTGATCTCTCCTGTTTCAGCTAGTGAATTTGTTACCTCATTACCACGCAGTCACGAAAACGCTGAGGATATGTTTCTTGCAATAGTTCAGTCGTCTGAGTTTCCACTGGCTTTTGAACAACAGTAGGCAGCGCTTCGACCGGTGAATCAGCGATGTCATTAATAAGGACAAATTGTGTTCTGAAGCTGATAGTTTGTCTGGTTCTCCAACCAGTCTGCACTGGACAGTCGAACCTCACTTTAGATAATTGAGCGCTTTTTCACTCACTGTGAATTCCCATTACTATTATCTTCTGGCAATAGTTTTTCAGAAGTACATATCTCCTTATCTTGCAGAATCGCACATTGAGAGGCTCCTGTGCCTCTTATTATTGTAACCTCTTTACCTACTGATTCTAGCCTATGCGAATAAACTTTCCCTCAGCACGTATGTTGGATTAGAAGATCTGGAATTTCCTCCTTAACTAACCTCCTACCGGCTTGTATATTCGAGAGCAGCCTTCTGGCCTCCACTCTTCTTTCTGTCAGCACTCCAACAAAATTCACTGCCTTATCCTGTTTCCTACATTTGGCTTCCCAGTGTTTCTCCCAACCCACCAACACTGTGATTTCATTTGGCCTATTTTATTGCAGTGAAAACTCAGTAGCATTTTTTTATAACTTCACTGTCCTATTCAAGGGTTTACTTTTTGCCCTGTGCTAAGTTATCCTTATATACGCCACAGAGATCTACCTTTCCCTTTCCAGGTCAGGATTTCTTTTGCTTCGACTTCTATCCCTCATAGATTGAAACTGATTCGAGAAACTAAACTTCGCTTTATGGACGCACTAATAATCATTCGTTGTTTCAGTGGCTAATGTTGCAGGTTTAACATTCTGCTTTTCTGCATGAGTTCTCACTACTCAGAGAGCGATTTTTTTTAGCAGCTCCAAAATAATTGTCTCTATAAGACCATCGTAGGTTTGCACTATCTTTAATGCTTTCATCCACCCATCAAAATTACTTTTTTAATCCTTTCACACTCGATGTAGTGTTGACCAGGCACCCTGATTAAATTCCTGAAACGTGGTCTATCAGCTTCTGGCACAAGTTTATATGCACTTAAAATGGTTTTCTTCACCTCCTCATATGCCCCAGATACCTCATCCAATAGTGATGCGAAAACCTCACAAGATCTAACTACAAGCATTATTTATATCAGAAAAAAACCCACATTTCTTTAGCCACTTTGTCAAATGAGATGAAAAGGCATCCACATCCTACTCATCAAATATAGGCACTGCTTCAATGTATTTAAACATATTCCCACCGGGCCTTTGACTAACATGGGTTTGCTCATCCTCATTCTCTGCCTTCACCAATCTAATCTTCAGCTGTCATCTCCATCACTTTAAGCTGAGTTTCCATCTAAATCACAATTTCTGAAGTTCGCATGGTTTCCCTAGTTTCCTCTTTCCTGCTTTTAATCTTAATTGAAACTATTTCATTTATATTGCTCTTTCCTTGTCTTTTGCCTTTAACTCAAGCTGCTTCATTTTCAATTGCACTTTAGCCATCCGCTAAGATACTGATGGTGTGTCTACCAATTTCAAATACTGAGCTACTGCTGTAATTATTAGATTAGATTACAGTGTGGAAACAGGCCCTTCGGCCCAACAAGTCCACACCGACCCGCCGAAGCGAAACCCACCCATACCCCTACCCCTACATTTACCCCTTCACCTAACACTATGGGCAATTTAGTATGGCCAATTCACCTAACCTGCACATCTTTGGACTGTGGGAGGAAACCGGAGCACCCGGAGGAAACCCACGCAGACACGGGGAGAACGTGCAAACTCCACACAGTCAGTCGCCTGAGTCGGGAATTGAACCCGGGTCTCTGGCGCTGCGATGCAGCAGTGCTAACCACTGTGCCACCGTGCCGCCCATAATTATCTCTCCTTTCCTCACGGAACGAGGCAGTTCCAACTCCACCTTGTCTGCTAATTCCTGCAGCTTGGCCTTAACCACTTTATCGTAAAACCTGCAAGGACACTTCATCCCACCCACACCCTAGAAAGCTCTTAGTCACAAAAATAGCCATTAGCATCCCATGCGCTTTCTACACCAACCAAAACCAACACCCACAATAAGAGACACTAATCCTACCACCTGCTGCCTTGGAGTCCAACAACTCTCATCCCAATTTGGAATTCCAGATCAAATCCCGAAAAGAGCTTCTGATCTGTTATGGACCAGGCCAGACTTCTCAAACTCTTTCAAGAATTTAGCCCCGACTACACTTTGCCAATTGTTTTAAGCAGGTGTAAAGTAGTATTCCATGAGACAATCAGTTTATCAAACCACTTAGCTTTAAACAAATGGTAATTTATTTACAAGATTACTGAAGAAACACAAAGAACAGAAAACAGGATACTGAAATACTTCTCTAATCCGAAACCGAGCAGATCAACCCACTGCATGATGCTCTTCCAGAATACTTGCAACAATTCCCATAAACACCCTTTGGAAGAAAAGGTAAAATCAAACGCAAGATCTTACAGGATAGGAGACAGAGAGGAAGAGAGACAGAGGGAGAGAGCGTACCAGCCTGAGCATCTGAATTTCAGCAGGTTTTCCACATTGCCACTGCTAAAAGAAACAAAATCAGTGAAATGTGGAGCTGGGAAACGGGCCATTCGCGTTTCATTATGCAAGTTATGTTTTTAAACTTGAAAGCCTTCTGCCTGAGGCAGTCCTGTGGGCGAGGCCAGACCACTCAAAATATTCTTAAGCAGGCAGTCCAGACCATAACTTTGCAATTTGTTTAGGTAGATGTACAGAGAAAGTTACCAGGAATAATTTAGCTAGGTTGACAACTAGACTTTAAAACAGACCAAGATTTATTCACACAATTGCGCAATGAAACACAGAACAGAATAAAGAACCCCTACTGAACTCAGTCCATATAAAATAGACTTAAGTATGTTGTTCTGAATGTGCATGACAGAACCATTAAGAAACACCCTTTAAAAAACAGTACAATTGGAACATATGCTTACAGGTTGAAGTTGAAGGGCAGAAAGAGAGACAGGGTTTCCACACTGTTCACTATTGAACTCCTCACCAGTTCAAGACTGAACCAAAATGAACAACTTGAGAGTCCTCCACTCCCCTTTCGTTATACAGGTCACTTCTAAAACATAACCACTTTGGACTGAAGTCTCATCTATTTACGTATAAGCAAAGAGCCTCGCAAAATTCTTTTCATTTCTGATCAGGGCCCGACCTGGCTTATTACACCTCTGAAAAAAAATCAAGGATAGCGTATCCTTGAGACAAAGAACAGCTTTTAGAAAAATAACAGAACTAGCTTTGTGACAGCAGCATCTGTTAGCTGTAAACAAATCTGCTGTAAACTAACATCCTTCAGCCCCAAGGATTGCATAACCTTGTTAAAGGAACAGCTTCGTCAAAATAGTGAGCATAAGTTGGTTACAATTACTTTAGCAATAGTTTTCAGGTCTCTGCCACTGAGCCTGGAACTGTGGCTCAGAAGGAAAGTTGGGGGGGCGGGGGGAATAGAATAGCGCTAGTGATATGTGTCCCAATAGTTAGATAGATTGACAGGCGATTTTGTGGTCAGGAACGGGACTCCCGGAGGTATGTTGTCTCCCTGGTGGCAGGGTCCGGGATGTCACCGATCAGGTTTACAAGATTCTGAAGGGGGAGGGGGAGCAGCCAGAAATCGTGGCACATATTGACACCAATGATATAGCCAGGAAAGGGATGGAGGAAATGAAAAGTGACTACAGAGAGTTAGTTGGAAGCTGAAGAGCAGGACGAGTAGAATAGTGATCTCAGGTTTGCGACAGGTGCCACGAGATAGTGAGATGAGGAACAGTCAGCGAATGCTGCGAGGCTGGTGCAGGAAAGAGTGCTTCAGATACGTAGACCATTGGGATACCTTCTGGGGAATGTGGGACCTGTACATGAAGGACTGGTTTCACCTGAACTGGAGGGGTACAAATTTGTTCCACTAAGACAGGTAAGATTAAGGAACCTTGGGTGGGAGATTTGCTCGTGCGATTCTGGAATGTTTATACTGGTTTGGCAGGGGGGTGGGAATTGGAGCTACATGTCTGAGAGGGGGTCAGTTGCATACAGGACAGTGACAGAATATATTGAATCTATCAAGAAGGTTTCTCACGCAATGAAACAAAGGGATCGGTTAAAGTCTGTCTGCTTTAATGCAAAGAGTGTCCAGAATAAGATTGACGAATTTAGAGCATGGATCAGTACTTGCGGCAACACATTTGTGGCCATAATGGACACGTGGGTTTCACAGGAGTCGGGATGGTTGCTTGATGTTTCAGAGTTTAGAACGTTTAAAAATCGCAGGGAGAGTGGAAAAAGAGGAGGGATTGTAGCTTTGCTAATCAGAGAGTGCATCACAACTGCAGAACCGAAGGTTGTTGAGGAAGGTTTGTCTACTGAGTCAGTATTGGTGGAAGTTAGGAAAAGCAAGGCAACAGCCATCGCATTGGGGGTTTTCTACAGGCAACCGCACAGCAGTAGAAAGATTGAAGTTCTCATAGGCGGGCAGATGGTGATTTAAACTTTCCCAATGTCGACTGGAACATCCTAAGTGCAGTTGGATGGAGCCGTTTTTGTCAGGTGTGTTCAGGAGGGTTTCCTTACTCAGGATGTAGACAGACGGACGAGAGGAGAGGCCATTTTGGATTTGGTGCTCGCTAAAGAGCCAGGACAGGTGTCAGGTCTCGCGGTGGGCAAGCACTTTGGTGAAAGTGATCACAACTGCCTCATAGCCTTGGAGATTGAAAGGTGCAGTTACCAAGAGAAGATATTTACTTGGGATAAAGGGAATAATGCCGCTATCAGACAGGAGTTGGGATGTACAGACAGGGAGCAATTGTTCCATAGTAAGGGAACAGAAGGCACGTGGAAACGGTTTAAGGAGCACTTGTTGCGTGTGATGCACAAATTTGTTCCACTAAGACAGGTAAGATTAAGGAACCTTGGAAGGCGAGAACAGAAGAACTTCTCGTCAAAAGGAAGAAGGCAGCTTATGTAAGGTGGATGAAACAAGGATCTAGCACAGCTTTAGACGATTAAAGTCTTGCTCGAAAGGAGCACAGAAATGGAAAAATTGGACAGCCAGGAGGGGGCTCGTCAGAAGCTTGTCAAGAAGGATTAGGGACAACCCAAACGCATTTTACTCATATGTGAGAAATCAGAGAATGATCAGGGAGAAGGTAGAGCCTATCAGGGATAGCGGAGGGAACGTGTGCGTGGTGTCTGAGCAGATAGGGGAATCCATAAATGAATTTTTTGCTTCGGTTTTCACCAAGGAAAGGGAACTTGTTGTAAATGGTTAAAAACCACACAATACCAGGTTATAGCTAACAGGTTTAATTTGAAGCACACTAAGTTTCGGAGCGCCGCTCATTCACCAGGTGATAGTGGAGGACACAATTCTGAGGCACGGAAGTTATAGCAAAAACTCACAGTGCGATGTAACTGAAATTATATATTGAAAAATATCTTGATTGTCTGTCAAATCTTTCATCTGTTCGAATACCAGAGTAGTTTCACTTCTTTCATGTGTAAATCAGAGATCGTTATTTTAAAATTTGCATTCTCTGGTTAGCTGTAACAATGTGTTTTAGCTAGACAATGTGTTAAAGGTGTTAACCCCCTGTGTTCTCTGCCTATGCCATGATGTTTAGATTGATTCTAATCTAAAAAATGAGATAACAGAGTTTTACATGAATTCATGCAGGTTTCGGTTTCAGAGATTTACATGAATTCATGCAGTTTTTGAGCAAAGTGCAACGTACCTCTGCAAGTACAGATTCACCCCACAAAACATATGTGTGCATGTGGGACTTTGTCGGACTTTGTCTGTGTGTGTCTGTCTGTCTGTCTGGATTGAGGGTTGTAAGTGTGTGAGAGAGTGTATATGGTGTGTGTAGTGAGTGTAGAGTGTCTTAAGTTTGTGAGGGGTTGCTTGTGTGAGTGTGGGAGTGTGTGCGCGTGTCAGGGGTCGGGGTTGTGAGTGTATGTGAGAAAGAGTCTTTATGTGTGTGCGTGAGTGTAGCGTGGGCTAAGTCTCTGAGAGGATGTTTTTACGAGTGTGGGAGTGTGTATGTCTGTAAGGGTGTGTGTGAATGTCTGTGTGCGTGTATATGTGTGTCCGTGTATATGTGTGTGTATTGGAGTGTGTGTGTGAGCGAGAGTATGTCGGAGTGTCTGTGTACGTATAGTGTAATGGTGGTCACCTGAAATGTGACGTGAACGCAAGGTCTCTATTGATGCCCTTCCTATGGGTACCAAACATGGCTATCATCCTCTTCTAGGCCACTTTTTGATGCTGTCTGTCCTGAGGTTCACCTTGCAGGAAGTTGTAAATGAGAACTTAGAAGAGCTGGGATACAGTCTTGATCAGATCAAGATTGATGAAGCTGATGTGCTGAACATTTTGGAAAACATTAAGATTGATAAGTCACCAGGGCCTGAGCAGATTTATCCTAGGCTGCCCTGGGAAGTCAGAAAGTAGGTTGCTGAGCCACTGGCGAGGATATTTGCGTCCTCACTCTCCACGGAGTCGTACCGGAGGCAAATGTTGTTCCCCTTTTAAAGAAGGGTAATAGGGAAATCCCTGCAATTATAGACCTGCCAGTCTCACGTCTGTGGTCAGCAAATTTGTGGAAATGATTATGAGCAATAAGATTTATGACTATTTGGCAAAGCATAGTGTAATTAAAGGCAGTCCGCATGGCTTTGTGTGGGTCATGTCATGCCTCACAAATCTTATTGAGTTATTTGAGGAGGTGTCAAGACATGTCGACGACTATCGAGCAGTGGATGTGGTATATATGGATATCAGCAAGGCATTTGATAGGGTTCCCCGTGGTAGAGTCAGTCATAAAGTCAGGAAGTATGGGATTCAGGGAGATTTGGCTATCTGGTTTCAGAATTGGCTGCCTGACAGAAGGCAAGTATTCTGTCTGGAAGACAGTGTTAATTGGGGTCCCGCAGATCTCTGTTCGTGGGCCTCTGCTCTTTCTAGTTTTTATAAATGACTTGGATGAGGATGTTGAGGGTTGGGTTAATAAATGTCCCAATGACACAAAGGTTGAAGGTGTCGTCTATAATATTGAGGTCTACTGCAGGCTGCAGCGCAACATAGACAGGATGCAGAGTTGGGCTGAAAAATGGCAGATGGAGTTAAACCTAGATAAATGCGAAGTGATGCATTTTGGAAGCTCGAACTCGAATACTGGATATAGGATTAAAGACAGGAATCTTGGCAGTATGCAGGAACAGAGGGATCTGGGTGTGCAAGTACATAGATCCCTCGAAGTTGCCACTCAAGTGGATAGGGTTGTTAGGAAAGCATTAACAGGGGAATCGAGTTTAAGAGCCGCGAGGTTATGCTGCAGTTTTCCAAGTCTCTGGTGAGACCACACCTGGAATATTGTGTCCAGTTCTGGACGCCCTACTATAGGAAAGATGTGGAATCTAGGAGAGGGTGCAAAGAAGGTTTACCAGGATTCTGCCTGTACTGGAGGGCTTGCCGTATGAAGAAAGGCTGAATAAGCTCAGTTTTTTCTCTCTGGAGAGAAGGATGAAGAGAGGAGACCTGATAGAGGTGTACAAAATAATGAGAGGAATAGATAGAGTCAATAGCCAGAGACTTTTCCCCAGGTCAGGATTGACTGGTACGAGAAGCCAGAGTTTGAAGATATTAGGAGGAAGATATAAAGGAGACGTCAGAGGTAGGTTCTTTACACATAGAGTTGTGAATGCACGGAATGCGTTGCCAGTTGATGTGGTGGTAGCAAAGTCACTGAAGGCATTTCACCGACTGCTGGAAATGCACTTGAATAGCAGTGAGTTGAGGAGTGCATAAGTTAAGTTACTATATTTTATATTAGGATAAAATCTCGGCACAATATCGTGGGCCTAAGGGCCTGTTCTGTGCTGTACGTTTCTATGTTCTATGTTCTAATGGAAAGAGATAGGTATATACAATAGGGCAAGAATTAGCTGTGGGGAAGGAAATTATGACGCAACTAGACACGATTTACGATGCATAGAATGCGGAAGGAAACTGGACTGGATGTGCACATTGGAAATGCAGAGCTTGTTGAAGGAATACCTACTGCGTGTCCTTGAAAAGTGTGGACCGCTCTAGCAGGGAGGAAGTGGTCGAGCAAGGGAAAAGGAGTTTACTAAAGAAGTTGATTCTCTTGTCAAAAGGGAGAAGAACGCTTACCTAAAGGTGAGACACGAAGGCTCATTTAGGTCCCTTGAAAATTACAAGTTAGCCAGGAAGGATATAAGAGAGAGCTAAGAAGACCCAGGAAGGGATATGAGTTGTCTTTGGCAAGTAGGATCAAGGAAACCCGAAAGCTTTCCATAGTTCTGTCAGAAGTAAAAGGTTAAAACGAGGTAAAGGTTGTCAATTATAAGATTAGTGTCAAACAAGAACAGTAGTGGAAAGTTGGGCATGGTGTCCAAAAACATAGGAAAAGTGCTAAATAGATATTTTTCATCAGTAAAAGGCAATGTAGTTGAAGAGAATATTGTGATGCAGGCTATTAAACTACACAAGGCTGAAATTCGCCAGAAAGATGTGTTAGCAATTCTAGAAAGTATGTAAATGGATGTGTCCCCTGGGCCGGATTATATTTATCCTAGGAGTCTCTGGGAAGCTGGGGCGGATATTGCAGAGCCTTTAGCTTTAATCTGTATGTCGTCATTGTGGAAACAAATAGTGCTGGAAGACTGAAGGATACTAAATGCTGTCCCCGTGTTCAAGAAGGGGAGGAGACCAGTGAGCCTTACTTCTGCTTTTGGCAACGTTTGGAATGGATTATAAAAGACTGGACTTATAATCATCTAGAAAGGGATAAGCTAGTTTTGAGAAGATTTGTACCTCAGGTTAAGGTTTTGGATGTAGGTTTGCTTGCTGAGCTGGAAGGTTCATTTCCAGACGTTTGATCACCCTACTTTAGGTATCAATTTCATTGGGCCTCAGGCGAAGCACCGCTGAAAATTCCAGCTTTCTATTTATATGTTTGGGTTTCTTTGGTTTGGTGCTGTCATTTCCTGTGTTGATGTTATTTCCTGTAATGATGTCTCTTCCTGTTCTTTTCTTTGGGGGTGGTAGATGTGGTCTAACTCGATGTGTTTGTTGGCAGAGTATCGGTTGGAATACCATGCTTCCAGGAATTATCGTGCATGTCTTTGTTTGGCTTATCCTATTGTGGCTGGTTGTTGTTCATGTATCCTGGTGGCTATTGTTTTGCCTTTTTGTCCAATGCAGGTACAAGCAAGCAGACAAAACACGTCCAGAAACCCTAGCCACTCTCGCCGACATAAAATACACCTCAGAAATGATTGCCAGACTACTCAGACCCTTTGGCATCATGGTTGCCCACAAACCAACCGACACACTAAAACAGCAGCTAATTAAACCTGAAATACCCTATACAGACAACAGGCAAAACTAATGTCGTTTAGAAAATACATTGCAAGAACTGTAATAAACACTACATTGGAAATCAATTAGAAAACGTCTGGAAATGAACTTTCCAGTTCAGCTAGCAAACCTACATCCAGGAAGGAATAATTTAATAAAAGATAGTCATGGGTCGTCCTTAAAGAATTCAGTAAAGGGAACTTTACGACGTTCTTTGAGAAGGTGACGAAACAGGTGGATGAGGGTAAAGCAGTTGGTGAGACGTATATGGATTTCAGTAAAGCATTTGATGAGGTTCCCCACAGTAGGTGATCGAAGAAAATACGGAGGCAGGGGATTGAGGGTGATATTTGCGGTTTTGATCAGAAACAGGATTAAGAAGCAAGCCGGTAGTGGCTGATGGGAAATATCCTTCATGGGGTGGCACGGTGGCTCAGTGTTTAGCACTGCTGCCTAATGCTCCGGGGCCCCAGGTTCAGATTCTATCCTCGGGTGACTGCCTGTGTGGAGTTTGCACATTCTCCCTGTGTCTGTGTGCGTTTCCTCTGGTTCGTCTGCCTTCCTCCCACTGTCCAAAGATGTGCAGATCAGGTGAATTGGCCATGCTAAATTGCCCATTGTGTTCGGTGCATTAGTCAAAGGGAAGTGGGTCTGGATGGGTTACTCTTCGAAGGATCATTGTGGACTGATTGGGCCAAAGGGCCTGTTTCCACATTGGAGGGAATCTAACCTAATTTAGTTCAGTTAGTAGTGGTGTAGCACAAGGATCTGTTTTGGGCCCACTGCTGTTTGTAATTTTTATATATGACCTGGATGAGGGCATAGAAGGATGGGTTAGTAAATATGCAAATGACATTAAAGCTTGCAGAATTGTGGACAGTGCAGAACGATGTTACGGGTTACAGAGGGACTTAGATAAGCTGCAGAGTTGAGCTGAGAGGTGGCAAATGGAGTTTAATGCGAACAATTGCGAGATGGTTCACTTTGGAAGGGGTAACGGGAATACAAAGTACTGGGATAATTGTTTATGTTCTTGTTAGTGTCAATGAGCAGAAAGATCTCGTCGTCCACGTACATAGATCACTGAAAGTTGCCGCCCAAGTTGATAGGTTTAGAAGACGTACAATGTGTTAGCTTTTATTGGTATAAGTATTGAGTTTCGGAGCCATGAGGTCATGTTGCAGCAGCACAAAACTCTGGTGTGGCCCCACTTCGAGTATTGTGTACAGTTCTGGTCACAACATTATAGGAAGGAGGTGGAAGCATTGGAAAAGTACACAAAGTCGACATTCCCTGGCACAACATTAGTTTCGAAAAGATGAAAATAAAAAGAGAAGCAGAAATAAAAAGAAAATCCAAAAGTAAAGGAAATTACCAGATTGCTCCCGCACATCCGCCATGAATCGACAGGGCCCGAGAAACAACCCAGAATGTCCATTCATTCGCTACAAGCTGCCACAGCCAGAGAGCCACCATCTTGGATGATCCATTTGCAAGATATAGGTTCAGTGTCGCCATTCTTCACTGTCACCACCATGAGTCAGCGCTGGGCTTATCTTAAGAGTTACTCGACATGAAACATTAACTACATTTTCTCTTAATAGAGGGTGCCAGACCTGTTGAGTTTTTCAAGAAATTTCAATTCTTGTCTCCATTTGTAGAATAGTGTTGTACTCTGAGAAAGCAGAATGATGCATTTATTCAAACTGGACCATTGACAATGACGATGCCTGCGATGATTTGATGGAATGTGGGCTGAGGTACATAGCTCAGTGGCTAAGGGGAAACCTGGTCAATTAGATTTTTTTATTTTTACTCCTGTCTTCAAGGAACAGACATAAATACATTTCACTACATCTGCCTCGGAATCTATTCAGTATGCTGCTATCACTTTCTTAATTGCTGCCCTTGATTCATTACAGGAAAACATTATGGAAGAAGATTTGGTAATCAAGTATAATATTATCCCATTAACCAGCATACTGTAAAATTTGCTGACTTGTCAGTATTATTTTTAATCGTGAGATCTCGTAACAATGACGACGATTCAATAGTCATGTAATATTTGCACAGAACATTTGGCTATTCTTGGTTAGTGAAAGCAGATAATGAAAACTCTCTAATTTGCAATCGTTTCAAAGGTCTTTTATTCTGAAAGTTCATCGTTCCATGAATGACCTTTGTTCTTCAGCTTTCTGTGATCATGTTCCTTCTCATTTTCTCATCCACTCTTTCTCACTTCTCATTCTGCCTCTGCCAATGTCGTCTTATCTCTGATTACTGCCTCCATCTCTAAAATTCATCCTTTTCCAATCCGGTCATTTTCAACTCAGCCACTTTCTCCACTTCTGTTTTAATATAATATTCCCCTGCTCAGTGTTTTAATGCCTCGACGTTAAAGTCTGCTTTAATTGCTGAATACTTTCCATTTGAAACCAAATATTGTTCATGATTCATTTGCCTCAGCAGGAACCCACGTTGTCACGACTTGACAGTCAGTCTGACAAACTTCTGCACTGACAGTGTAATTAGTACTTCGTGAAAGGAATGAATAGATAAAGGCAGATCAAGCAAATCACCAATTATTAAGTGTTGATATCATCAGAATAATTAAACACCATGAAATCTTGTGTGCCACTGTACCCGAACACAATTTTGACAAGCATCCTGCACTTACGAGCCTATTATTTCCCTCACAGTAATTACAGATCTGCATGTCGGCCACCATGATGTAGGAATAAGAGCAGACCGTTCAGCTCTGTGTGCCTGCCATGCTGTCCGCTGCAATCATGGCTGAGATACTGTAAGTATTGTTTGTTGACGCAGAATTTAAAGACAAATCTTCCCCTTGTCATAACTATTGAATATGCCAGAGGATGTACTAATATTTCTTCACCCAGGAAATGTCAACATTATTGAAAAAAATCCTTTTGATCCTGAATAGCCCTTCAAAAAAATACTGAGGACCTGTATTCTTGAAAATCTGATTTTCACGTGCTATTGATGCTGCGATTAAGTAAACAAATAATCTTCAAGAAATTGACAGATCGACGTGAAAAAAAATCCTATGTAGTCTCAAAAAGAATGTTGTGCAACCTGACGCATTTGTTTTCCATCGAGTACTCCACACCCATTCTCGGTCTTTGTGCTGCTCTGAAAGCGCTATAATGAACAATTGTTATAACAAAACAATGGGGCTTGTCCAGATTACTAAAATTGCAATGCATGACTGTCGGAGTGTCAGCGTGTTATGACGGTGATAGAAATCACATTGCTTTGTGATTTCAGCAGAAGGAGTTTGACATCGTGTCAAGTTTTCAGTGAATGATGCCACACCAAATCGATGGAGAATGCAAATAACTGTAAGGAGGTCCCTGCAGATGAAAAGAAAATAGAATGAGAAGAATTAGATTATTTCAACAGGCGGTGTGCAACGAAAGACGATACAAAAAAAAGTGTTCAAATGCCCATGTGTGGTTCAAAGATCATGCACTGTACACAGAAGAATAGACCTTACCTTGAGTGTTAGACCATAAGACCATGCAAGTTACCTTGCATATTAGACCCTAAGACATAGGATCAAGAATCAGGCCAGTAACCTCATCGAGTCTGTTCCCCCATTCAATCATAACTGAGATGTTTCCCAACCCCGTTGTCCCGCTTTCTCACCGTAACCCTTGATACTCAAGAACCTGTCTAAATCTTTCTTAAATATATTTAATGGCCTGGCATTCACAGCCTCCTGTCGAAATGAATTCCATAAATTCACCAATCTCTGGCTGAAGACGTTTCTGCTTACCTCCGTCCTAAAAGGTATTCCCTTTACACGAAGGCTGTGCCCTCGGTTGCAAGCCTCTCCTACTAGTCGAAACACCTTCTCAACATCTGCACTCTTCTGAGCATCACTATTCTATATGTTTCAATTTGATCCTCACACATTCTTCCAAACTCCATCGAGTCAGACACAAAGTCCTCAAACGTTCCGTATATGTTACAGGTTTCATTTTGGGAACATTCTGATGAACGTCCTCTGAACGCGCTCCAAGATGAGTACATGCTTCCTGGCATGTGGGGTCCAAAACTGTGCACAATACTCCAAATCTGTCATGATCAAAGCATGACAGAGCCTCAGAAGTACACATTTTTCTTTTATATTCAGGTTCTCTAAAATATATTTGCCATTATTGCATTTGCCTTCCTAACTACTGATTCAACCTGCAAGTTTACTTTGAAAGAATTCTGGACTAGAACTCCCAAGTCTCTTTGTACTTTAGACTTCTGAATTTTCTTCCCATTAAGAAAATAGCCCACATTTCTATTCTTCCTACTAAAGTGAGTGACATCACTCATGCCAACGTTGTATTTCATCAATTGAAAATTGAATGATTTTGTAGTGCTCCATAAATGGTGCATTTTCTTGAATCAATTTCGATGCACATTAGTGATTATGATTTGTCGAGGATATTTGCAGGTCAGAACAATGCAGAGAGCTCCACGTTCTGCCTAACTAATGTTGAAGGAGACCAAATCCATCTTAGTGCTCAGAATACGGTTGATCAAAGGTATATGGAGAGCAAAGTTTGCTCCCCTTCCACAGTTGTGTTATAGATACGTTATACGGTGTTTAAATTTAAACATAGACATGCTATACGGAGACAGGACAAGTAAACAGAGCTCCACGAGTAGCTAATATCTGACATAACAAGTTCTATTAATGAGTTATGAAGAGAGATTGGAAAGACTATTGCCATTTATCTTAGAACAGAGGAGATCGAGAGGTGTCATGATTGAAATGTTAAGATGGGCTGAGATCGGTGGGAGAAGGGAAAACTTTGTGCGTAGCTCGACGGATCAATTACGTTGTGGAATATATTTTATGCAAGAGACAGAGGAGATGTGCGGGAAACTGTTTTACGCTGTGGCCGATGGGAATGTGGAACTCATGACCTGTTTGGATGATAAAGGCAAAACATTTTAGAAAGTGTTTCGATATGTACTTGTGATGACAAGGCATATGAAGCTACAGCCCAAAAACAGGAAATGGGATGTGAATAGTTCAGTGATCATCTCTGATTGACACAGAAATAATGTTCTGACATGACCCAATGGCTATGACTCCAATTTAAATCCCTCACGCCCTCATGGAGATACGGACGCCGTGACAGGTATCCGATATGCAAAAAACTTAGTTACCCCTGCCTTCCCAAACACAGCTTACTCAATTCATCCAGCCTTCCTCAGAAAGTGTCAGAGACTCCAGGATAATCCACGACCCCAGCTACTCCCAACACGATCCCATTACCTTCATGCTAACAAATACACCCCAGAATTCAAAACTGCACTCTCAGATCCTATATGTTAAACAGTGAACACGGCTTTTAAGTAGTGCGTCTCTGACAGTTTGAAGGACTATGTTTTCTTGGTGGAGGAGATTCTTTTGATTTTCTGCGTAAATTTTATGGGATACTTCTCTGGAGTGGCACACAACTGAAAATACAGGAGAATGGCATTAAATGCATCTTGTCCTAAGAAGACTTCAATACTGAGAATCAACTTTAGGATATCACGCCGTTTAATTCGAAATATATTAACGAAATGTTCCCATTTAAACTCAATTCCCCGACAGGTTTTATGGGAAAATGATCTACATTGACAGTGCTATATGTTCCTTATGGAAATATGTAACAGAAACAAAGTTTCAACTCATTGAATATGAATCGACGGATGTCATCACATATCAGGTGAATCGGGAAAGTTTTGGGAGGATCAGAGGATAGCACAAGAGGTTGAAACAGGGGGTGTACAGGAGTCTATTTCATTATAATGTGACCACGTGCCTCATTCTCTCTTACAAATTACTCTATTTCTCTGGCATTCTAAACGGGAATTTCAAAGGGAAGTAACTCGTTTTGCTCTCCACAAATGCTCCTGCAGAAATGCACCATTATTATCTGATTTTGTTATTATTCCTGTGACACATTCTTACGCTGACAACGTAGTTTTCTTCCGCACAATCCAAATGGGATGCTGTATTTAGTATCTGTAATGACATCGTTGTACATTGGAGATGGTTGCAGAAGGACATGGTTTTGGCATTGCTCTTCTCTCTTATATCTGTCATCACAACGACGAAATTCAATAAGTTATATATTTAATTCGACTTAATTTTGTAATTTCGCTCCTCAAACCTGTTAATGCTTTAATATTAATGCAAGACAGTAAAGACTTTACTGAATCAATCATTTATCTTCATATGAATGCAACAATGAGATTGAAGGTCATCACTTCAACACCACCACCTTCTGAAGGTCGACAACTGACGGACAATGCATACTGGCCCATCCAAAGATATTTATGTGGCACGAATTGACATTCATGTTCCCCGCTGTTGCTGACTGATCTGTGAGATATCGCTGAGGTTTTCTGTTCTCATTTCGGATTTCAGATTCTCAGTGAGTTCAAACGTTTTGGAGTATTATCGATTTGGAGATGCCAGTGTTGGACGGGGGTGTACAAAGCTAAAAAAAAAAAACACAAAACACCAGGTTATAGGCCAAGAGGTTTAATTGGAAGCAGTAGATTTTGAAGCACTGCACCTTTGAAGATTCATTGCTTCAGGACTGCAGAGGGGTGCAGGGTAGTCCTATTAAAATATTA
This sequence comes from Chiloscyllium plagiosum, assembly GCF_004010195.1. Lineage (NCBI taxonomy): Eukaryota > Metazoa > Chordata > Chondrichthyes > Orectolobiformes > Hemiscylliidae > Chiloscyllium > Chiloscyllium plagiosum. The sequence goes on along the minus strand of NC_057746.1, from coordinate 11,329,456 downwards.
TTTTAACGACTATTGTAAAAGATGTCCAGGAGAGGCATTTCTGAGGCAGTACTCTTTATTCTTGACGACTGGGACTTCACACGATTGTGAAATTCCAACCATGCAGGGATTGACATGGAAGTACAGATGGTATTAGCGAGTTTTGAGAAGATTTGTAGCTCAGGTTGAGGTTCTGGATGTAAGTTTCCTCACTAATCAGGAAGGTTCATTTTCAGACGTGTCGTCAGCATACTAGGTAACATCTTCAGTGAGTCTCCGAATGAAGCACCAGTGTGTAGCCCGCTTTCTATTATATGTTTGTGAAAAAGAACATGAAATGACTTCACCATAGGAAATGATGTCACCACAGGAAATGACATCACCCATCCAAGGAAACTCAAACATGTAAATAGAAAGTGGGCTTCAGCAGCAGTGCTTCATTCGGATGCTCACTGAAGATATTACCTCGTATGGTGATGAACCATCTCAAAACAAGCCTTCCAGCTCAGTGACCAAACCTATATCCAGCGGATAATATATTTTTGCTTTCATCCTTATTGCAATCATTGCCCCTCTGATGCAGCTGGGAGTTTTCTGTTGTTTCGTCTTGAAATCTTCCACTGAAAATTTCAGTATATTTTAATTCTAGACATGAGCGGGTCATGAAATAGTTGAGGTTGTGATTTGTCTTGCATGCCAATTATATAAGTGGTCATACTTGGTAATTCACAAAGATTCTAATCAGTAATTTCATTTCCCGTTCCTCATCCATCTCTTGCAGTAAATCTGCTGGCAATTGTGATTAAACCGAGGGAAAGTGCAGCTTCTTCGTTTGCACCACTTGTTACCAAGTGTCCATGGCAGCAGAGAATCCACTGGTCATTGCCACAGAGGTCATATTGAGACAGCTCAGTTAGTTTGCATTACCCACTATCTTTCCTGCAGATCATGCCTGTCTTTAGTGTCACACACATTCTGGCTAATCAAGCAACAGACTGCTCCATCTTGTTTGGTGTCACTTTTACCATTGATTGATTTATGGGCATTTATTGCCAGAAACTGAAGACGAGCTATTGTAACATGAAAGGGCGTTAATTTATAACAGAAGTGCGGAGACATTTCTTCAGCCAGAAAGTGGTGGGCCTGTGGAATTCATTGCCATGGAGTGCAGTGGAAGCTGGGACGTTAAATGTTTTCAAGGCAGGTATTGATAAACTTTTAATCTTGAAAAGCATTAAGGGCTACGGGGAGAGTGTGCGTAAGTGGAGCTTAAATGTCCATCAGGCATGATTAAATGGCGGACTGCACGCGACAGGGCAAATGGCATAACTCCCACTCCAATGTCTTATGGTCTTTAAACTACAGCTTTATTTTTGTCAACATCGTGTTCTCTCCTCTTTCTTTAAAGCAAAATATACCGTTCCACTTTGTGCAGGAATCTGGAAGGATTATAGATAAAATGTTATGTTTCTGTTACGCAAAGACTATCTTTTATATTAATCATGGATGGCTGGCTTTTGACTGGCTAGATGTGATATTAACACTAATTCTCCCATTTTCAGTCATTTTGATCCTTAATGCTCTTGCTGTCAGTCATATTTTGTTGGCTAATCAGGTTTGCAGGGGAGTGAAGAGGCCCAGGAAGAGTGGGTATCACAGAGACCCAGGGTTGGAGAGCAGTGATTTTTCTCTTCACCATATGGCAGCTTCAAATTTCTGTGGGTGACTAATATTACAGATTTCACATTTTCCAGAATCGCAGGCGTTCATCCCAATGATTATGACTTATCTTTGTAAAATTTTGTAGAACCTGGTTTGATACTGTAAAATGTTAACTGTTGTGCAACTGCATTTATTTGGTCACTCAGTCGACGTGCAGAGAATAGGTCAAAAGTGCAGTGCAGTATGCATTTACAACAATGATTCAATTCATTAATAAATATATAAAATAATAAACAGGCAGTGTGTTTCTACTGCATCAGCCAATTGAATTTTGGACGGGGTAAATATGGGATGAAGCATCCCGATTGAAGGCAGAAGGCGAAGGCGCCAATGCCTGTACCGGAAATAGGGATTGTGGCAGTTTGTTTGGAGAACCACCTTGCAGAAGAGCAGTGAAAATAGCAACTACAGACACATATATTCGCTTTACACGATACTCTGCACCTTCCTGTTCATAAATTATAAATTAAGAGACTAAACAATGCGTTTGCTGATGTTACAGATCCACCATTCACGATAATTGACAACTCCTTCCATCTGATGGAGAGGGAGAGTGTGCTGGAGCAGTTGTCTTGAAAATGAATGTTTGATATCTGCGAACGTGAAGTGCAACAGTTCATGTGGTGGATCAGGACTCCAGATGTACGGAAGGCATCTGGTCTGAGAGACAAAACAAAACATAACCAATATTAACCTGCTGTGTCATATCTTTCAAGTTTAGTTGATATCAGCAGTTGTTTGCCGTCCTGCCTTGATCACAACTGACTGTAAAGCTCGACCAATCAATATGCTGACTATAACTTGTCAGGTTAGGTCAATTAAACAGAAAACTTGTAATCATGGCGCCAGTCAGAGAAATCTGGTTAGTGGGGAGTAAAGTTGATCTTTAAAGCATAAAGCAATGCATTAGCTAAGGACGAAATGACACAGTTTAAGAAATGTAAAAACACCCTTTGTGTGGTGCAAAAGTCTCATTCAGTTTCTGTCACAATTATATATTTCAAAAGCAGAGATTGCACACATTCCTGTCCTTTAAAAACAATGGGTGAAATGATTGGTTGCAATGAACTGTGATGTCTTGTAACAGGAATAATCACAAAAAAAACTAGGAGCTCAGCTTTTAACAACCTGCAGATTGCTGATGGTACACTGCCGTTCTGGAAGTTGCACCAAGTAATTTTCTGATAACGTGAAAACAGAATACTGGCAATGGTGGAAGTCTGACATAAGAAAAGAAAGGAAAACTGTTAAAACAAATTAAGATATTCTGGCAGCTTGTTTTGTGCTCTTCAGATTTATTAAGCGTTAAAACATTAACTTTGTTTGTCTGAATATGCTGCCAGACGAGCTGAGTTTTTTCAGACATTTCTGTTCGCACTTTCAGCGAAGAGAACTTGTACTCTAAAAACTCTATACCCATTTCTTGAACATGTTGTTCTTCTCGTTTTAATCAGGTCAATTGAAAATTGCTTAAAAATTTCTAATTTCCAAATTTTTGAAATAAACATCTTTTCTTTTTGTCCTTAACTGAAGCCAAACCTCAAATTTACAATTCTAATCTTACATCAGAAATTTCCACGATTCTTCTTCTACCAGATAATGGTAAAATAATGAATCGAGCCATAGCGAGCTATCTTCTGCTTAGCCTCTTCATAAACAAAATTCTTCTTGAAGAAGTGGTAACGTGTCATCAAATTGATTAAAAGAAGAATGTTCAATCAGTGAATGAAGTAATGAATATCCAGCTACTAAAGAAAAACTCTGTGTAAACAGGAAGTTAATGAAATAATTTCAAAGACAGGAAGTCTGTTAACTCCTGTGGTCCAGAGATGTGAAAATTAATTGCAGTTCACTTATAATTCCCTCCTACCACACCCACACCCCACGCTGCATATCCAACCCGAAGCTTCAGTCCGGTCTGCATTTATGTATTGGACACGATCATATCACCTGCAAATATATCAAGAAGATAAGCAAGACACAAATGTAAGTTGATCTGTTTCAGATGTAACTTGATCAGTCACATTACTCAGCTCAAAGCAAAATAGTTTATTCTTGCAACCAGTTGACATACAAACAAAAGAAAGAGGAATTGGTCTAAAGTGAGATCTATTGAAAGAGTAATCAATTATTTAACTGCAGCAAGTCAACAACTATTCCAATATAATAACATCCATAAACACAGGCGTGGCAATGATAAATTCAATAAAGCAGTTGCTCGTACATGCAATGTTTCTCCACTCCAGGAGGAAAGAACATCAAAAGAAAATTCTGACAGAGAGCGAGAATTCAAGTGTTTTAGAACATAGAACATAGGACAATACAGCGCAGAACAGCACCGTCGGCCTTCGATGTTGCAACGACCTGTGAATTAATATAAGCCCATCACCGGACACTATCCCAACACCATCCATGTGCTTATTCAAGGATTATTTAAACGCCCCTAATATGACTCAATTAACTACAGCAACAGGTAGGGCATTCCACGCCCTTACCACTCTCTGAGTAAAGAACCTACCTCTGACATCTGTATTAAATCTATCACCCCTCAATTTGTAGCTATGCCCCCTCATACAAGCCGATGTCATCATTCTAGGAAAAACGATCGCACTGTCCACCCTATCTAATCCTCTGATCAACCTATATATCCCGATTAAATCCCCTCATTGCCTTCTTCTCTCCAATGAGAACAGACACACGTTTTTCTGCATGTGACCTTGCCTCCAGCCTGGCACGTCTCCTCTGCACCGTTTCCAATGCTTCCACATCCTTGCTGTAATGGGACGACCAGAACTGTATGCAATACTTCAATGAGGCCTTCTTAACAGCACTATCAACCTGGGTGGCAACTTTCAGGAATCTGTGTACATGAAAGGTAGCATGGAGAGATATACGACAGCTTCCAAACGCCAACAATTATTGAAAACCAAACTAAAGCTTCGTTCTGTGGGAACCTAATTCCACCCATTCATGGTGCTTCTATTCTTACAACTTAGAAATGAAAACTGAACGCCTCACAAGCTGTTTCCTTTAGTAGTTTCAAATGGGAAGGTATATTCCTATGGCTCAAAGTCTCTCTTTAGAAAGAAAAGCAGGATAAAATACACCTCTTTAAACCATACCGTTATTACATTTCTTGTATCTATTACTTTCTGTGTCGAAAGTCTTGCAAGCTAAGCTCTCGAAGCATAAGTTAGCAAGTAATTCAGCCAATTATAGTTTATGTTTAGCATCAATTAAAGAAAATTCCTTTGCAGTTAGCCGGTTTTTACCTGCTGAGTGCATGGAAGTGTTGAACACTTTAGTGTTTATCTGCGTTTGTTTGTTCATAAATTCGAGGATGTTATTCATTTTTTGTAAATTTTGCAGGCTTCCGATGACCAACGTTGTTGTATTTCATTTCCAGAGCTTCAGCCTAGCGGGTTGAGACACATCACATTCTGAAGAAAATATATTTCACGTAATAGTCATCACCTGAAGACAGAAGGCATTAATGGAACAACCTCTGGAATATCAGCGCTCCCCCAATGATCTCTGACCGCAAAGATTTGAGAACGAAGGTCAAAGTTCATAATGAGAAGCCACAACAGGACAACTGGGAACTTCATGTTTGTCGCACAAGCTGCTTCGAACTGAATAGGATTAAAACAAGGGGTAGAAACTTGAGAGGACACGTGAGGGGAAACATTTTGTTGCAGAGAGTGGTGGGAATATAGAACACACTCGCAATAAGTGTTTTGGAAGCGTAAACACTTATAAAGTTTTACTTTACAGGTGTACATTCTGGGAAATCTCCTCCACACTTCCTCAACTGTAGTGTAATTCTCCTACAATGCTGATTCCAGAACTATAGATAACATTCTAGCCGTTGTTTAACTAATGTTTCAGACGGTTCCAAAATCAATGCCTTTCTCTTAAACTGCAATAATACCACATATTCCACATGCCTTTTTTTACCTACTTTATTAAACTGACCTGTTCTTTGTTTTATTTAGTCTGTTTTAATTTAACTTCTTGATATGTGACCTTGCTGGTGTTATTGTGTACGCACTCCTTGTGTCATTTCTACAGAGATTTTATATCCCCAATTCATCATTCAAACTTGTAGGGACTTTGAAAGCTATGTGTTTCTAAATGTATTGCATTCAGATGGGCAAATTATCATTCAATCATATGTGGTCCATTGTATTTTATTGTTTAAAATAAGTTGTTTTGATGGAGCTGCGCAGAACATAATTGTTCATTGACTTCAGTTAATATCAGCCTCTCTGGGCATGGAATTTGTCCTCTGGTGAATTGCCATACTGCTTTAATAAAGAGTGCCATGTTTTCAATCAGTTATTCCAATGTGCTTGCCAGAGTCCACCAATTTATTGACTGGAGTCTTTAACTTTACCAAGAAGAGGAAGGAATGTATTATGGAAAATCAGTACTGTGGCAGATAGATGACTACCTCTTCAAAGTCGAAGATGTTTATTACCCTTTGCTGGATGGTGTTGCTGTTCTTGATAAGTGCCCATTTCAAGCTGCTTTTCCAAAAACAGCCGAATTCAACAAGGCAAACAAACAGTGTACCTGAGAAATTTAGCTCAATGCTTTTCGTTCTCAGACGTGACATGCGGTTGAAGGGCAGAAAAGTTATGTTGGAGGTGTGAAAAACCTTGGAACGGCAATGGTTCGCGCACTGTGTACAGTCCTGTTTGCTGTAGTGCTGAAATAATGTGAAAAATAAAGTGAAAATTGCTGGAGAAGAGCATCAGGTCTGGCAACATTTGGGCAAAGAAAACGGTGGCAGCACTTCAAGTGCAGTGATCCATCTTCAGAATTTCTAGGAGCGAGGAAAAGGTCATAAATCTGCAAATGACAAGGAAGAGGAAGAAATGTATGGGCAAGTCACCAGAGATAGAGCCCAGAGACCAAGAAAGACGGACCATCAAAGGGAAGGATGATGAAGAATCAGGCAGATAGAAAAGTTGCTAATGGAGAGGACAATTCGGTGAAATTAAGTTGAGTGTGCTGAAATCAGTCCATATAATGAAAGGGTCTCGGGTCCAGGGATGGGTATTCAGGCCATACAATTATTCAACACGATATTAATTTCTGAAACTGCAGCGGTACCAAGTGCAAAATAAGGTATGGTTACTCTAGTTGCATTCAGCCTCAGTGGAGAACTAAAACAAGGCTGCGACAGAAATGTTGGGCAAGGAACAAGGTGGTTGTGTTGAAGTTACAAGAAATTGAAAGTTCAAGATCATGAAGAGAAACAGAACACACGTGATGCGCAAAGCGGTGACTCATTATATGTTTTAGCATGGTAATGCAGAATAGACCGCATAACATCCAATGTAGATAGTGCATTCAGTGACTTGCAGGTGAATCACTACTTCACCACGAAGATGAATATGCTTTAGTATTCACTAGAAATAGAGACCTTGTTAATAGTGAGAACACTGTGAACCAGGTTAATAGGCTCGAGCAGAATGATATCAAGGAAGTGGATGTGCTGGAAATTCTGGGAAGATGAATACTCCAGGGCCGGAACAAATATATCCAAGGCTACTGTGGGCAGTGAGGAATGAGTTTGCTGCATCTCTGATGACGATCTTTGCATCCTCACTCTCCATGGGAGTTGTATCAGCTGACTGGGGGGAAGCAAATGTTCAAGAATGAAAATAGGGAAATCCCTGGGAATCACAGATCTTTCAGGCTTACATCTGTGATAAGCAAGATACCGGAAAGGACACTGAGAAATAGGATTGATGACTATTTGGAAAGAAAAGGTTTTATTAAAGGCAGTCAGTACGGCTGTGTGAGGGGAAGATCATGCCTCAAAAGGCTCATTGAGTTCTTTAAGGATGTGACGAGACAGGTTGATGAAGGTCAAACACTGGATGTGATGAATATGGATTTCCGTAAGGAATTTGATAAGGTTCCCAGTGGGAGTCCCATTCAGAAACTTCGAAGGTATGGGACATAGGGAAATTTGGTTGCCTGGAATGAGAATTTACTAGCCAAAAGAGGACAGCGAGTAATAGTGGATGGAAAGTATTCTGCCCGGAGGTTGATGGCCAGTGGTGTTCCGCAGGGATCGGATATTGGACCTCCGCTGTTCGTCTTTTTTTTTTAAATGACTTGAATGAAGAGTGGAAGGGTGAGTTAGTAGGTTTGCCAAAGACACAAATGTCGGTGGTGTTGTAGATAGTGACCAGGGTTGTTACAGGCTACTAAAAGTCAGTGACAGAATGCAGACCTGGGCTGAGAGGTGGCTGACGGATTTCAACCTGGATAAATGTGAAATGATTCGTTTTGGAAGATAGAACATAAATGCTGAATACAGGGTGTATGATAGGATCTTGGCAGTGTGGAGGAACAGTGGCATATTGGTATCCATGTACGCAGATTCCTCAAAGTTGGAATCCAAGTTGACAAGTTTGTTAAGTAACTGTATCGTGTTTTGGCTTTCATTAACGTGGGAATTAAGTTTGAGAGCTGCGAGGTTACGCTGCAGCTGTATAAAACCCTGGTTAGACCATACTTGGGATATTGTGTCCAATTTTTGTCGCCTCATTATAGGAAGGATGTCAACGCTTAAGTGAGGGTGCGGAAGAGATTTACCAGGATGCTGCCTAGATTGGAGGGCTTGTCTTCTGCAGAGAGGTTGAGTGAAGGAGGGCTCTTCACATTGGAGAGAAAAAGGAAGATAGGTGACTTGATAGAGGTGTACAATGTAATAAGAGGCAGAGATGGGGTAGATAACCAGAGACATTACCCCAGGCCAGAAATGGCTTACACGAGGTGTCATAATTTTAAGGTGATTGAAGAAAGGTATTGGGGAGATGTCAGAGGAAGTACGCAGAGGATAGTAGATGCATGGAATATACTGCCAGCGGCGCTAGTAGATTCAGAGACATTCGGGACATTTAATTGACTGCTGAACAAGCACATGGACACGAGTTAATTGATGGATGTGTAGGTTATGTTGATCTTAGATTAAGATAAATGCTCAACACAGCATCCCTAGCCGAAGGGCCTGCAGTATGTTGCATTGTTCTGTGTTCTATGTTCCATATGAGGCTTTGAAAGTGGTGATAAATAACGGCAAGTCTTGCATCTTCCGAGATGGCATGGAGAGATGCCTTGGGTGTGTTGGAAATAGAATAGGAGTGGACCACGGTGTCCCAGAAAGCAAACTTACCGTAATCCACACCTTACTATTCACATGTCATCGCAGACATCTGCATGATGTGTCTTGATGAACGTAAATTGTTGATAAATTGGTGCTATATCTTTTTGCATGATTTGTTTGCAATCCTACCGCAACATTGATTTTTTTTTGCAAGAAGGACGATATTCAGCTGCTATGTATGACTACAAACAAACTAACTTGTTCTGTACGATGACGTAAGATTACAGTTAATCATAGTTGAAAAGATAAATATAATGCAACTCATATCCTAGTCAACCTTCAGCAAAGCTTTCTCATTCTACCCGACAAAGATCGTAAGGCCAAAGTCCACAGGAGCAAAGCCAGTCATTTCTACCCATCTAGTCTACACCAGTATTCAATGACATCGCACCTGGTATGATTAATTTCGGGTGCACTTGCCTGCCTTTTCCGCATTATCCTCGATTCCCTCGTTTATTTTACTCTTGAACATGCAGAGTGAGCCAACCTCGATAGTCCTCCATGGCAAAATGAAAATGCACAAACTCACTCCCCACTGACAGCATGAATTCCTTCTCATTTCTGACTTGAACGGGCGATTCTTTATTTGTCAGTTGATGCTTTGCTACCGGACCTTGACTTTTGTTTCCAAAACGGGACAAATACTCCTCATCTAGCCTGGCAAGCCCCGAAAGCAGCTTGATTGCTTCAATAAGGTTACCGTACATTCATCTAAATTCTTTATTAGAGGCCCAAACTACTTAATCTTTTGTTGTAAAGCAATCCCTCCATACCAGATCGGAGCCCAGCAAGCGTTCACTGAACCACCTCCCATTGCAATAAAGCCTTCATTCCGTTCGAGGACCAAAATTGTTTGAACTGTTGTTCGTATTGTTCAAATCGTGTTTTGCACAGATTTGCAGCATTATGTTTATACTCTATTCACTATGAAATAAAGATCAACATCTTGTTTCATTTTCCTTCCCTGTTCCCCGTTGGTCTTAGATCAAAGCACTCTGTGGTTCATGGACGAGGAGTCCCAACACTTCTGTTCTGCTGATGAGTGCAGTCTATCTCCATTTTAATCTCCACCCTCTGGTACAGAGCATCACGTTTATCCTGATTAAATTACATTCATACTTTTTGGCCCAATCACTTCAATTCTATCTAGACCTTGTTTCGGATAGCTCGATAGCAGATCTGATAGCAGATAGTGAAGGGGACTGTCAGAGAATGCAGCAGCGTATAGATAGATTGAAGAGTTGGGTGGAGAAATGGCAGCTGGCGTTCAATCCGGGCAAATGAGAGGTGATGCATTTTGGAAGATCCAATTCAAGGGATAACTATACAGTAAATGGAGATGTCCTCGAGAAAATTAATAGAGAGAGATCTGGGCGTTCAGGTCCATTGTACCCTGGCAATGCAGGTCGATAGCGTGACCAAGAAGGTATATGGCGTGCGTTCCTTCATCAGACGGGGTATTGATTACAAGAGCTGGGAAGTTACATTAGAGTTGTATCGGACTTTGGTTCAGCCACATTCGTAATAGTGCACACAGTCGCCACATCACCAGAATAATGTGGATGTGGAGAGGGTGCAGAGGAGGTTCACCAGGATGTTACTTGGTATGGAAGGTGCTAACTATGAAGAGAGGTATAGTGGATCAGAATCATTTTCATTAGAAAGACGGAGGTATAGGGGGGAACTGACTGAGGTTTACAAAATCATGAGAGGTAAACAGGGTGGATAGCAAGAAGCTATCACGAGTTCAAGGCCAGAGGGGAAAAGTTTAAGAGAGTTATGCGTGAAAAGTTATTTATGCAGAAGGTCGTGGGTGGCTGGAACGTGTTGCCAGTGGAGGTGGTAGGGGCGGGCACGACAGCATCATTTAAGATGCATCTAGTTAGATAAATGAATGAGCAGGGAGTAGAGAGATACAGATCTTTAGAAAAATAGGCGACGGGTTTAGATGGAGGATTTGGATCAGCGCAGGCTTGGAAGGGCGGAGGGTCTGTCTCTGTGCTTTAATTTTCTTTGTTCTTTGTTCACAGCTGCTGTGTCACACCATCGTCTGTGACTTCACTCTTCAGACTGCTGATTTCCCAGGGTCGTCTTCTTTCTTTTTATTGTGAGTGTGATTTATATGAAAAGGTACCTTTGGTGGAGAGTGTTTCCTAATTTTTTGCATCTATTCGATGGCAGTTACTCCATCTCCAATTTTCAAACATGTCTGCACTTTTTTTTATTCCCAACATCAGATCATCTCATTTGTTCATTGCTGGCAAAACAATAAATTCAAGCTCGATTGGTTTTTAACATCCTGGGACTTAATTTAAACTCAGCGTCATAGAATGAAGTGTAGTATAGTCGACATCAGAATGAAGAGTTTATGCTCGAAACATTAACTCTCCTGCTCCTCGAATGAACTGCCTGACCCGCTGTACATTTCCAGCATCACATTTTTGACTCTAATCTTCAGCATATGCAGTATTCGCTTTCTCCAATTCTTTAAACTGATTGCTTAAATTCAAACAGTTGTCAACTCAGCAACCAAAACTAAGGTATCCATTTCACAGCCAAATTTTACATATGTTCAATTTTCCAGGGCACTCTGGGACTCCCTCCTAATCATATGAACAGGTGCTTCTAATCTCTCAGTTCAGAAGAGCATTCACTCTCTCTTGAAAGTACAATAACCTCCTTCAACTTCATAACACAAAGTACAAGTCACCTTCCTGGGTCATGTTATTGGAAATGGACAAATGGCTCCACAGAATTCAAAATTGGGATGTCGTCATGTTATTGGAAATGGACAAATGGCTCCACAGAATTCAAAATTGGGATGTCGCCTATATCATCGATGAAAAGAACAGTACCTGTATTGTGATTCCTGTGATTGAGTGGATTTTATCGAAACTTCGTACTGAAGTTTAGCCGTGTGACTGTTTAATTCACTGAATTGCTAAAGGAAGGCAGGAAGGCATTTAATAGGCTGAAAGCTGTGTCAACTACTGCTGCAGTGCTTGCCACACCTAATTCTCAAAGCCTTAAAAGTAACTATCGATATAAGTGATGTGGGTGTCCATGCTGTGCTCTTACAAGACGTCGACGAGAAGGTTTGAAGACATGTCTGGTATTTCTCCAGGAAATTGAACATTTATAAACAGAAATATTCGATAATTGAGAAGGAGATTTTGAAGTTGGTAATGCCATTATAACGTTTGAATGTTTTTGTAACCAGTGATGTATCTGAGGCAATCATAGACACAGATCACAACTCCTTGATGTTTGTGGAATAATTTAATGACAAAAAATCAAGACAGAATTGATGGAGATTGTTGTTACAGCCATTCAACTTGAAAATTGTGCACCTGGCAGTACGAGAAAATATGATTGCCGATGCATCATTGAGACTTGACTGAAAAAAGATGTCTTCAGTAGCAGGAGTTAAACCAACTGAGACAGAATGTATGTGTTTGCATGCATAATGCCAATGTAATATGAATGTTCATTGTAGTCTACTAACAACTTAAGATTACGTGGGTTGAGAATGAAGCTATCTTTGGTTATTGATGGTTTGTTTTTCTAAAGAAGAGAATGAGACGATGATGTTCCTTTAACAAGGTTGGGCAGTCCTTAGCTTTTTTTCAAAGCGGTCGTAGATACAATGATTCCAAAACGTCTGAGTTTAACTACTTGAGAATATTTGCAAGATTTTTTTAATAAGAAGCATTTGTACAATGAAAGGGGAGTGGCCATTTTTCCCAACTCAGCTCATCACAGGTTCGGTTTGATTTGACAAGAGACAATACAACAGACAATAGACAATAGGTGCAGGAGTAGGCCATTCTGCCCTTCGAGCCTGCACCACCATTCAATATGATCATGGCTGAACATCCTTAATCAGTATCCTGTTCCTGCCTTATCTCCATAACCCTTGATTCCACTATCCTTGAGAGCTCAATCCAACTCTTTCTTAAATGAATACAGAGACTGGGCCTCCACTGCACTCTAGGGCAGAGCATTCCACTCAGCCACCACTCTCTGGGTGAAGAAGTTTCTCCTCATCTCTGTCCTAAATGGTCCACCCCGTATTTTTAAGTTGTGTCCACTGGTTCGGCACTCACCCATCTGCGGAAACATGTTTCCAGTCTCCAGAGTGTCCAATCCTTTAATAATCTTATATATCTCAATCAGATCCCCTCTCAGTCTTCTAAAGTCAAGGGTATACAAGCCCAGTCGCTCCAGTCTTTCAGGTTTAGGTGCATGAGTGAAAGGTAAATATAGAAGTATAGGGATAGGGGAATGGGTCTGGGTAATTTACTCTTTGGTGGGGGGTGAGGGGTATCAGTGTGGACCTGTTGGTCCTAATGGCCTGTTTTCACACTGTAGGGATTCTATGAGGAAGTGGTGGAAGCTGGTGCAATTACAATATTTAAAAGGCATCTGGATAGGTATGTGAATAGGTCTAGTTTGGAGGGATATGGCCAAAGTGTTGGCAAATATGATTAGATTTATGTAGGAAATCTAGTTGGTGTGGATGTGTTGGAATGAATAGGCTCTCCATGCTGTACCTCCCTCTGACTCTATATGCAAATATGAGATGGAAGGGTGCAAGAGTAGGAGACACATGTTGCAATCAGCAAACACCTTTGATTCGATGACACTGTCCCTGACACTTCCTTATTTACATGACATAACATTGGGATAGTGAAGAGACAGCCATTGTCATTGTGCTTAACGTTTGATCTGCTCTATTGTTAAATATGATTGTGGAAGATCATCCAACTCATTACCCTGTGTCTGCTTTCCACAGAAACACTTTGGCCCCTTCAGCTCTTTGAATAATCCACAATTCTTGAAAGCATTCAGTGATTTGGTTTTCTTTCAAAAATATTGCACAGGCGTATGACTTTCTTGATGAAAGAAATTCTCGTAAACCCTGTCCTAAATGGCCAACCACGTATCCAGAAGCAAAGACGGTTCGTTTTGGAGATTAAAACAGCCCTTCTGCAGCATCTGAAGTGCTCAATTGAACACATGTCCTAATGCTAATAAAGATCCTCAATGAGTACATAGAATGGAACTAATACAAGCCTGAAAATAATGTAAACTCTGACACTAACACAAGGTCTACAGCTATTATGGTCCCTGTGACGAATACAGACTCCAAAAATGATGGCTGATGCTGTGTAAGAGGCTTTAGCTCACCAACAGCTGAAACATGTAATGTATGTCAAAATAATATGGACACAGTATTTAATGCAGAATTATTACAGAGTTTTGCAAGAATTGCGTGTTGATATTCCAGTCCAGAATTGAGAAAGTTGCATTACGAGGAGATATTGGGTAGACTGGGACTATACTTATGGGAATTCAGAGGAACGAGAGGGCGCAACATCGAGGGCCCAAGGGCCTGTACTGCGCTGTATTCTTCTATGTTCTATGTTCTATGTTCTATGTTCTATGTTCTATGTTCTATGTTCTATTTTAAAGAAACATACAAAATTATGAAGGGAATGAATAAGATCGAAACCAGAAAGATCTATCTACAGGCAGGTGAAACTGAAACTAAGGGGCATAGTCTCAAAATAAGGTGCAACAGGTTTACGAGTGAACTGAGGAGGAAAAGTTTCACTCGAGAGTTGTGAATTTGTGGAACTCAATGCCCAGTGCATGTGAGTAAACCTTATTCCAGATGTTCCTGGCGTTGAAGGAGACACACTTCAAACCACCTTCCTGCTTGCTACTGAACTCTTGCGAGCTTGAAACCATATTTCTGTCCTCATTAGTGTCAACGTCTGTATACTGGAAATACAACTTAGGTTTCGACGCCCCTCGCGAATATGATTAGCAAATTCCCATTCCCCACCACCAGGATATTGATACCTCTCTGGTCAGGGGTAGGCTACACTGTTTGAAGAGATCCCATGTATCCCAGAATTATTCCAATTGTCCATGTATCCAAAACCCTCCCTCCTGCACCATCCGTGTAGCCACATCTTCAACTCCTTTCTCTCCCTACTCCTTGTCTCGCTAGCACGTGCCACGGGCAACAATCCAGAAATAACAACATTATTGTAGTACTAAGCCTCCAATCGAGCTCCCTGAATTTCTGCCTTAAATCCCCATCTCTCTTCCTACCTATCTCATAGGTGCCTATGTAGACCCACGACTTCGGGTTGCTCCCCTTCCCTTCAAGGATTCCGAAAACACGATCAGAGACATCACGAACCCTGGCACCTGGGAGGCAACACACCAACCGTGAGTCTCTCTTGCTCCCACAGAATCTCCTTTCTGTCCGCCTAATTAGATTCCCAAATGTCTAATGCTCTGTTACTCTTCCTCTTCCCTTCTGAGCAACAGATAACGGCTGTGTGCCAGAGATCTGTGCCCCATTGCTTACTCCTGGTAAATCGTCCGCCCCCGTCAGTATCCAAGACGGTATACTTGTTGTTAAGGGGAACGGCCACAGGGGATCCCTGCACTGCCTGCTGGCTCCCTTTATGTCTCCGGCCACTGGGAAAAAGGAGGAATATACAAATCACAATGTTCATAAAGGCCGGAAACACTGAATTAGACTGACACTGTTAAAAAAAAAACTAAAACTGATACAGAGAATAATATTGATATACATCGTGAGAGATAGGGAGACCCTGCCTTGAATACAGAGCATGAAATTGGTCCCTTAAAGTAACACAGAACTTGAACCTACTGGGGAGGCTGCAATAGATGCAAACTCTAACACTAACGTAGGCCTCGAAAATGTTACTGACGATGAAAGTGCTGCAGGTCCTAATATTAATGCAGACCTCGATACAAATACAAATTCATTATCTATTGGAGCCCTTGGATCTGCTGGCATTCTGGAAACTGACTGGAAGTGAGCTTTTCACACTGATTGATTTGTTGGCACCAAGAACTGCCCTGTCATTAAAGATGAATCGAAATGTGTGGCGCTGGAGAAACACAGCAGGTCAGGCAGCATCAGAAGAGAATGAGAACTGAAGTTTCGGGCATAAGCTCTTCCTCCAGATTGAAAGGAATGGGAGATAAGTAGGGGGTGGTGTGAGACTCCGGCAGTGAGACGTTATGTAGGAAGGCGATAAATGGGTACAAGGGGAGGGTAATGGTAATAGGTCAAAGAGTGGAATGGATAGGTGTGGAGGGAGATGGACAGGTAGGACAACTCAAGAGGGCATTATCAAGTTGGGGGTTGAATCTGGGATGAGGTGGGGGGAAAGGGAGATTTTAAAACTCGTGAAGTCGATGTTGTTGCCATTTGGTTATAGGTTCCCAAGGCAAAAGATGAGGCATTCCTCCTTCAGTCGGTAGGTGGTTTTGATTTGGTGGTGGAGGAGGTGCAAGACTTGCAGCTAATTGGGGGAACGGGAGGGGGTGTTGAAGTGGTCGGCCACAGGGTGGTAGGGTTATTTGGTGTGCGTGTCCCAGAGATGTTGCCTGAAACGCTCCATAAGTTGGCATTTGGTCTCCAGAAATACAGGAGACCACATTGAAAGTAACAGATCAAGTAGATAAGGTGGATGGGTGTGCCTGAAAATCTCTACTGGATAGCATTAAACATGCTCTAACAGCAAGAGAGACAGTTTTAATGGTCAAAGTAATGAAAATTATTCAGATCCTGTCCACAGTAATGAAACTACCATAGACCCTGAAATTGCCAGTTGCCTTGAACTAATTGATGATATTTGTCTTCTTACGATTCCTGATAATAATCGAGAGTCTGGTTCTTTTTTTCCAGTTACAAGCTGAAAATAGTACATAGAACATAGAAAAGTACCGCATAGATGAGGGTCTTTGGTCCATGATGTTGTGCCGAGATTTAATCCTAATGTAAAATATAGTAACTTAACCTCCCCCTCCCCCCAACTCACTGCTATCCATGTGCATGTCCAGCAGTCGCTTAAATGTCCCCAATGACTCTGCTGCCATCACCACAGCTGCTAAGGCATTCCATGTATTCACAATTCTCTGCGTAAAGAACCTCACTCTGACGTATTTACATACCTTTCTCCTAATATCTTCAAACTATGACGCCTCGTTCCAGTCAATCCTACCCTGGGAAAACAATCTCTGGATATTGACTCTATATTTTCCTCATTATTTTGTACACCTTGATCAGGTCTCCTCTCTTCCTCCTTCTTTCTAGAGAGAAACGTCCGAGCTTATTCGACCTTTCTTCATAAAGTAGGCCCTCCAGTCCAGGCAGCATCCTTGCAAACCTTCTTTGCACTCTTTCCAAAGCCTCTGTATCTTTCCTATAGTAGGGCGACCATAACTGGGCCCAATATTCCAAGTGTGGTCTCACGAGGGACTTGTAGAGCTGCAGAAAAACCTCGTGGCTCTTAAACTCGATCCCACTGTTAATGAAAGCCAAAGCACCATATGCTTTCTGAACAACCCTATCCACTTGGTTGGCAACTTTAATGGATCAATGTACTTGCAAACCCAGATCTTTGTGTTCCTCCACACTGCTAAGAATCCTGTCTTTAAGCATATGTTCAGCATTCGAACTCGACATTCCAAAATATATCACTTCGCATTTATCCAGGTTGAACTCCATCTGCCATTTCTCAGCCCATCTCTGCATTCTGTCTATGTCGCGCTGCAGCCTGCAGTAGCCCCCTATACTATAGGTGACACCTCCAAACTTTGTGTCATCTGCAAATTTACTAACTAACCCCGCAACCTCCTCATCCAAGTCATTTATAAAAACTACTATGAGCAGAAGCCCAATAAGAGAATTCTGCGGGACCCCACTCAGCACTGACCCCCAGGCAGAATACTTTCCATCTACAAACACTTTGTGCCTTCTGTCAGTCAGCCAATTCTGAGTCCAGATAGCCAAATCTCCCTGTCTCCCATACTTCCTGACTTTATGAACGAGCCTACCATTGGAACGCTATCAAATGCCTTGCTGAAGTCCATGTCCATCACATTCACTGCTCGACCACCGTCAAACTGTCTTGACACCTCCGCAAATAACGCAATAAGATTCGTGAGGCACGACCTGCCCCTCACAACGCAATGCTGACTGCATTTAATTACAGTATGCTTTTCCAAATAGTCATAAATCCTATTCCTCGGAATTCTTTCCAAAACTTTGCTGACCACAGACATAAGACTGACTGGTCTGTAATTGCCAGGGATTTCCCTTTTACGCTTCTTGAAAAAAGGAACAACATTCACCTCCTTCCAATCCTCCAGTACGACTCCTGTGGAGAGTGAGGAGGCAAATCTCCTCTCCAGCGGCTTAGCAACGTACCTTCTCGCTTTCTGGAGCAGACTAGGATAAATCTGGTCTGGCTCTGGAGACTTATTAATCTTAATGTTTTCCAAAATTTCTAGCACTTCAACTTCATCAACCTTGATCTGGCCAAGACAGCATCCCAGCTCCTCTAAGTTTTAATTTACAACAAGTTCCCTTTCCTTGGTGAAAATCGAAGCAAAAGCTCAATTAGGGCTTCCCCTATCTGCTGAGACTCCATGCACAAGTTCCATACGCTACCCCTGATCGGTCCTACCTTCTCCCTGATCATTCTCTTATTCCTCACGTACGAGTAAAATGCCTTTGGGCTCGCCCTAATCCTCCCTGCAAAGCCTTTTTCGTGCCCATCCTGGCTCTCCTCAGTCCAATTCTGAGCACCTTTCTAGTTAGCCTGTAATCCTCTAAAGCTGTGCCAGATCCTTTCTTCCTCCACCTTCCGTACGCTGCCTTCTTCCTTTTGATGAGAAGTTCCTCTGTTCTCACCATCCAAGGTTTCTTAATCTTCAACCCTTACTCTCTCTGAGTAAAGAAGGTACCTCTGACATCTGTCCTATATCTGTCACCCCTCAATTTAAAATTATTTAAAGTGCCCGCCGTCCCCATAGTTGGAAAAAGGCTCTCCCTGTCCACCCTATCTAACCCTCTGATTATCTTAAATGTCTCTATTAAGTCACCTCTCAACCTTCTTCTCTCGAACTAAAACATTTTCAAGTCCTCGTTAGACCTTCCCTCCATACCAGGCAACATCCCAGTAAATCTCCTCTGCAAGCTTTCCAAAGTTGCCACATGTTTCTTTTAATGTGTTGACCAGAACTGAACACAATACTCCAAGTGCAGCCGCACCAGAATTTTGTACAGTTGCAGTATAACCTCATGGTTCCAGAACTCGATCTTTCTATTAATAAAAGCTAAAACACTGCATGTCTTCTTAACAACCCTGTCAACCTGCGTGGCAACTTTCAAGGATCTGTGTATCTGGACACCGAGATCTCTCTGCTCATCTACCAAGAAGCTACCATTAGCACAGTACTTTGCATTCCGGTTACTCCGACCAAAGTGAATCACCTCACACTTGTCCACATTCAACTCCATTTGCCACCTCTCAGCCCAGCTCTGCAGCTTATCAAATGTGTCTCTGTAACCTACCACATTCTTCGTCACTATCCATTACTCCACCACCCTTAGTGTCACCTGCAAATTTACTAACCAACCCTTCTACGCCCTCATTCACGTCGTTTATAAAAATAACAAACAGCAGTGGACCCAACACCGACCCTTGCGGTACAACACTGCTAACTCGACTCCAGGATGAACATTTCCCATCAACCACTACCCTCTGTCTTTTTTCAGCAAACCAATTACTGATTCAAACAGCTATATCTCCCACAATCCCATTCTTCCGCATTTTGTACAATAACCTACTTTGGGGAACCTTATCGAATGCCTTGCTAAAATCAATATACACCACATCAACCGGTTTGCTCTTATATACCTTTTTGGTCACCTTCTCAAAGAAGGGCTTATGCCTAACCCTAACCCTAACCCTAACCCTAACCCAAAGAAGGGCTTATGCCCGAAACGTCGATTCTCCTGTTCCCTGGATGCTGCCTGTCCTGCTGCGCTTTTCCAGCAACACATTTTCAGCTCTGATCTCCAGCATCTGCAGACCTCACTTTCTTCTCAAAGAACTCAATAAGGTTTGTGAGGCACGACCGACCCTTCACAAAACCGTGCTGACTATCCCTTATCAAATTATTCTGTTCTAGATGATTATTAATCCTATCTCTCATAACCTTTTCCAACACTTTACCAACATATGAAGTAAGGCTCACTGGTCTATAATTACCTGGGTTGTCTCTACTCCTCTTCTTGAACAGGGGAACCAAATTTGCTATCCTCCAGTCTTTTGGCACCATTCCTGTAGACAATGACGATTTAAAGATCAATGCCAAAGGCTCGAAAATCTCCTCCCTGTCTTCCCGGAGGATCCTAGGATAAATCGCATCCGGCCCAGGGGACTTATCTATTTTCACACTCTCCAGGATTTCTAATACCCCTTCCTCGTGAACCTCAATCCCACCTAATCTAGTAGCCTGTATCTCAGTATTCTCTTCGACAACATTGTCGTTTTCTCGAGTGAATACTGTTGAAAATTATTCATTAAGTGATTCCCTTATATCCTCTGGCTCCACAAACAACTTCCCACTACTATCCTTGATTTGCCCTAATCTTACTCTCGTTATTCATTTATATTTTAAATAACTGTAGAAAATCTTATGGTTTACCTTGATCCTATCCGCCAACAACTTCTCATGTCTCCTCCTGGCTCTTCTGAGCTCTCTCTTTAGGCCCACCACTCTACCAATACACTTAAACAGCGGCTGATGAACCTGAAGGACCTTATGCAAACAACAGGCAAAACGAATGTCATTTACAAAATACCATACAAAGACTGTAACAAACACTACATCAGACAGACTGGTGGAAAAGTAGCCATCAGTATACACAAACACTAACGTGCCACCAAAAGACATGCCCCACTACCACGCTTAGATTCCGACAGTATGGAAACAGGCCCTTCGGCCCAACCAGTCCACACCGACCCTCCGAAAAGTAACCCATCCAGACCGATTTCCCTCTGACTAATGCATCTAACAATATGGGCAATTTAGCATGGCCAATTCACGTTACCCACATATCTTTGGACTGTGGGAGGAAACCGGAGCAGCGAGAGGAAACCCACACAAGCACAGAGAGAATGTGCAAACTCCACACAGATAGTCGCCCGAAGATAGAATCGAACCCTGGTGCTGGTGCTGCGTGTCAGCAGGGCTGACCACTGAACTACTGTGCCATATACAGAAGACAAAGGGAGCACCATCAACACACAGGAAAAGAAGGTCCTATAAGTGCGCAAAAAAGACAGAAACATTGCAATTCTACCAGCAGATGAAGGGAGCATGACCATCATCCTGAATAGAACACAGTTTAGAGAAAAGGCAAACTCTCTGCTTGCAGGCACTGACACTGAACAACAGGTGGCGATAGACCTGACTCCCAGCTAGAAAACCGTGTCACACCCATATTGAAGAATCTTCATCAATTTTGAACAATGAACAAGACAGATCTCCAACAATATGACTGGATGTCACCAACACATCCCACTTCTACGGACTATGTGAAGTACACACACTTGGTGCGTCTTCTCAGTGAGACTATGGGCCTATCTGGGACAGAGATATCCAGACCAGCTAAGGAACTCCAAAGAATACTGAAATACCTCGTAGAAGACGCTTGTTACTCCATCCACTCGACCCAAGAATTCCTGAACACCATCAAAGATATCAAGATAGAAGAGGATGAAATAATAGTCTCCCTTGACTTAACAGCCTTATTCACAGCAATGAACATCAAGCTTGGTAAAGAAACATTGACCACACTAGGCGAAGATCCAAACACCCAAATACAGACAGCAGCAACTTCATCAAAAAGGACAACATCCTCAATCTTGCAGACCTGTGCCTCACTACCTAATTCGCGTTCAGTGCCAAGACCTACCAACAAATCAATGGAACATCCATTCGCAGAAGCAGTAATACAAAGTCTCAAATGAACAGCTCTGCCCACTATCCAACCCAAACCGTTGGTCCGCTACATGGTTGACATGTTTGTCATCACAAAATGGAACAAATTAGGGGAAAACTACAACATCATCAACAATATCCTTATTGACATAAAATTCACAAAAGAGGCAGATAACAACAACAGACCTCTCTTCCGATATGTCAAGTCGAATGAACAGTTAATGGAGAACTTCAGACCAATGTCTACAGGAAAGGAACACACACAGACCAGATACTTAACTGCAAATTCCATTGCCTCAGGGCCCATAAACGGAGCTGCATCAGGACATTATTTAAACAGACTACAACACACTGCAGCTCCCAGGAATTATGAGCAGCAGAAGAAAAATACATGCATAGCGTATTCAAGAAGAACGGGTACCCAATAAACACAATCCGCCAATTCCTAAACAACAATCCCAATCAAGCAGACACTACGCGCTCAGAAACCATAGGCACATTACCATACATCAAAGACATCTCTGAAATGACTACCTTTCTACTCCGACGCCTTGGCATCATGGTAGCCCACAAACCTACCAACATACTTAAACAGCGGGTGGTGAACCTGAAGTACCCTATCCAAATAACCAGCAAAATCGATGTCATTTACAAAATACTATGCAAGGACTGTAACAAACACAAAATCAGACCAGCAGGCAGAAAACTAGCCACCCGGATACACGAGCACCAACTAACCACAAAAAGACACGCCCCACTATCACTATTACCCTTACACACGGATGTAAAAAAAACATCACTTCGACTGGGACACTATGTGCATCCTAGGACAAGCTAAACAGAGACACGCACAGGAATTCCTAGACGTCTGGGATTCAAACCGGAACGCCATAAATAAACTCATTGATCTGATTCCATTTATCAACCTCTGAGATAAAGAACCAGAAATGATATCACCCACCTTAAGAGACCAAGAAAAATAAATATAAAGTGGGGCATAACATCAGCGTTTCGCCGGAGGCTCAATGATGATGTTATCTAGCATGTTGATGAAACGTCTGGAAACAGCCCTTGTAGCTAAGCGAGCAAACTTAAGACCTGAAATTCAACGTGAGCTACAAAGCTTCTAATAAGTCGCAAATAATAAGTAGCCTTATTATAATTGATAGGAGAGGTGATGGCTTGTTCTGTTTTTCCAGGGAATGTTATTAAAATCATTTATTTTGCATTAATGGTGTTGCAATGTGTATCATTGTCATGAAGTAAGGTTACAGCCAACCAGCACTACTGTCTGTGACATGTGATTCCAATTTGTTGAGCTGAGTATGTTATTCCTGAGACTTAAAGCATTCGCAGCAGTTCGAGCCTGAAACTGAAGTCAAAGCACTGTGGAGAATCTGGTAAGTTATGTTTTTAAATAGATTTTTCAAAGAGGCTCCCAAATCTGTCAACCATTTCGTTATGGCAGAATGGTGGGTTTAGTGCTCCTTTTGCCCTGATTTAAGCTTCAGGAATGTACCTCGGTTGAAGGACAGACATTGTGCCAATGCTGCAGCGTTCTACGACAGCTGGAGAAGCATTTCACAAGCACGTTAGATTAAACTAAATTGATTTTTATTCTGATCATGGTGAAAAAAAATAATTTGTGGCAAGAAATGAATAGGTGTGAAGTATATACAATGACATGTGAGCAAGTGGTTTATTAGATGTGTCAATGTAGGGGTGAGAGGTGGCTGTACTTAAAGCTAACTCTGTTTTGTACAGAGAGGGCTCACTTCAATTTCCTAGACAGGCAGTGATGGAGATTGGAAAAGTTCACTGTTTCTGTTGCAGTTTAAGTACATGAGGAAGCAGGAAGTGTTTTATCTGCCAAATTGTTTGCCCAGTGACTTTGTGATAGGGTCTTAATCCGCTCTGAATTCAGTTCTTCAAACTCTCCTCTTGTAACAACACTATGTAATTGTATTTCTCTGTTTCACTTTGCAGATTGTCACAAACTGGGATGGGTACTCTGCTGCTTGTACTCTGTTTCCTGAGAAAGCCATTTGCATTTTAGTCAAACCACATTTGTTTAAGATACCTCTGGTGTTGTGCATAAATAGTGTTTTTGATTTGTATTTTTGAACAGGAAATATTCATTCTGTTGCAAGATGATAAGATAACTGTGTCAACATTACACTAGTAATATATTGTCATAACATAGAGGTCAAATCCCTATGTTATTTAAAACTAAATACCCTGAAATGCTAGCCTCACCTTCTAATCCGTTAAAATGTGGACGTGTGGCAGAGAACTCATAATTTCCACTACTTTAAGAAAAATTCAATTTATTTTCGTAACTCAATACTGAACGCTAAACAAAACTATTAACAAATCGAGCACTCTTCCTCTTAACTGAACATAATAATATTAACATGTTGTTCCAATAACACGCTTATTAAACATTACTTACATTAACTTATTCTCAAATAAACACATTCTCTTTCTTCTCTGCTATCCCCAATCTTCATCTTCTGATCTCCGAGTCTTCTTCCTTCGTTTTACCGTGAGTATTTTTACAGAAACAGTTGCCTTTTCATATACCGTCCTCCAATTTCATTGAGAGCAAGAGTTTTGATGGACACTTCACTTTCCAGCTCTACGGCAGTTGCTCCGCTGTTCAGTTGCAGTTGCTCTGACCAATTTTCAAACTGTCTGCATTTTATACCCCAACATCGTTCCTTCCCATTGGTCTGATGTTGTCAAAACAATGCATTCAAAGTCAATTGAATTTTAGTATCTCGGACATTTTTTTTATTAACTGGTCCAAACTGTTTGTTTTGTGGTGCTGTGGATTCCGTGGATCATGTATATCTTGTGTGTGGGCGTCTGCAATCCCCTTTTAGTTACCTGAAGAACCTCCTCCCCTGGTTTTGGTTGCACTTCAGTCCCATTCTCCTATTATTTGGGCATCAGGTACGGACGGGAGAGGGAAGATCAAAGGATCTCCTCGTGGATCTGTTCCTGGGTCTGGCTCGGCTGGCCATAAACAAGCCCTGGTTGTGGAAGATGTTGTTATTGCTGACTGACTGCCCTTCCTCTGTCCTTATGTTTGAGCCTGTGTTTCCCTCAAAAAGGAGCATGCAGTGTCCACCAAAACTCTCCAACTCTTCAAGGAGAGGCGGAATGTTTTACTTCTTCCTCCATTTCTGTTTGACTTATTCCCTGCGGTCCCCTTCACCTTTAATTTTATGTAAGCATTGCTCGCTCTGGGTTTTGCTTTTCACTGGTTCCTTGACCACGTGGGTGATTTTTCTGGTAATGGAGCATTAATAAAATTATTTTCACTTGGCGTTTTCACTGTGTCTTGCATCTGTACGCACACAAAAAATAACAAAGTATATAAACAGGGAACTTAGAAACTCCTCCGTTTGTGGGAGTTACTCTGAGCTGGCTGGCGACAATCAGTGCACTAAGTAAATAAAGGTAACTTAGTGACGGGAATAAATATTAAAATAATTGGTTAAATTTGAATTGTTGTTGAAACAGCAACAAAAACTCAGGTATCACCTTATCAGCTAAATGTTGCATTTATCGATTCTCAAGCAGACCATCTTCTCGCGTTTCCATTCGGGAAGCTGAGCCTGCAATTTCTAGTTACCAATTGTGAATTTTCTTTCCAAACAAAAAGTCCCTGAATAATGGTCATAAAAATACTTTTCTTTCAAAAAGGTGCGGAATTCCAAACAGGCTTGAGAGTGCTTGAGAGTGCTAACCACGGTGGCACAGTGGTTAGCACTGCTGCCTCACAGCGCCAGAGAGCTGGGTTCAATTCCCGACACAGGCGACTGATTGTGTGGAGTTTTCACATTCTCCCCGTGTCTGCGTGGGTTTCCTCCGGGTGGTCCGGTTTCCTCCCACAGTCCAAAGATGTACAGGTCAGGTGAATTGGCCATGCTAAATTGCCCGTAGTGTTAGGTAAAGGGGTAAAAGTTGGGTTGCGCTTCGGCGGGTCGGTGTGGACTTGTTGGGCCGAAGGGCCTGTTTCCACACTGTAAGTAATCTAATCTACCATTTGCAGTTTGTGTCTGAATCACAGCACGTCTGAAGCAGAGAAGTGAACAATGACTATTTCCTCCTTCTCGATAGCTCTGTTCCACTAACAAACCAATTCTACCTTTAATGTCTCGTCCTAAATAACGTAAAACACTGTCTTTTGCAGCGATATACATAACCTTAACAACCTCATCTCATGTTGTGATTGCCTCATTGTCAAGCCAGCATCAATTTTAGCTGCCTAGTTCTTAATTCTTCCACTAATTGAAACAATTCCTGTTGATTTTTTTTCTAGGTGAACTTTCCAAATTTCGGAAGATCGCAGTCAAATATCCTCTTGGCATTTTCCCCTCCAGGAGAGTCGTCTCAACCTGACGACAATTATTTTCTGAAGGGTTTATTTTTCTGTGACTGCTTCATGATGTACACATCGTGCAATATAAAGTCTTTGTTACATAGCAACGTATAACATTTTTCTGTTATTTAGTGCTGAGGGCGGTACTCACTGACCCGTGTATCAACCAAACCATCCTGGACCAGTCCTTGAGGAGCATCAATTGTACTCAGACTAAATGTTCTGGCCAGTGGAAGTGTTATAATTATGGTCAAAATGAATGGTACAGATTTAACAGGTAACATCAAGAGGCAAATTAATTAAACAAAGCGATAATTCCACAATAAAGAAGAAGTGGTTTATAGCGGTTATGTCATTTATCCTTTATTATTCTTCTTCAAAGAACGGTTGGAATTTCAAATCAATTCATAGAACGTTAGAATAAAACTTGCAAACAGAATGATGGTTTCAAGAAAAAAATGAAAAAAACGTTGCTGCAAATGTCCAGTTGGTTCATTCATAATGTTGGAGAAGGAAAATAGTTATTCAAGAAAACAAAAAAAAAGCAGAGTAATTTATCTTAACATATAAAGAAGTTTGCTTGTAAAATGAACAAATGGAATTGCATTCATTAGCTTATATTATCTAACTTCGTTCATTGTGCAGTGTTTTGGTTTCCATAGTCATAAGTAACTTCTCCTAGGAGTACTATGTACAGTTCAAGATCTAGACGCATGGATGAGCCAACAGTGACAACATTACTCTGAGTTCACTTCTCCATATCCTTTAGTTAGACAACACTTTTAACGATTCACACAGGTATGACATTCATATTTATTTGTTAGACCACGTGCATTGTCCTTAGTCCGTAATTGTAAGGAATTGGAGCACTGTGCACAGATATGATCTCTACATCACTGTATTGGCCCTCACCTCAAATAGTACAAATAGTTACGTTTTCCAAAACTTTCATGAAGCAACAATTATAAAACTGAGCACAGCTCAGTCCTCCATGTCCATGTTTTTAATTTTCCTCAAACATTGTTTTCATTTTATTTTCAAATCAATTAATTAGACAAGGAGTAACAGGAATACAGAGTACTGAGGCAATGGTAAGATTCTTGGTATTGTGAATGAGCAGAGAGATCTCGGTGTCTTTGTGCATAGATCCCTGAAAGTTGCCAAACAGGTTGATATGGTTGTTAAGAAAACATAATGTGTGTTAGCTTTTATTGGTAGAGGGACTGAGTCATGAGGTTATGCCGCAGTTGTAGAAAACTCTGCAACAACCACACCTGGAGTATTGCGTCCAGCTCTGGTCGCCACATTATAGGAATGATATGGAAACATTGAACATAAAACATTACAGTGCTGTACAGGCGCTTCGACCCTTGATGTTGCGCCGACCTGTGGAACCAATCTGAAGCCCATTTAACCTGTATTATTCCATTCTTGTCCATATGCCGATTCAATGACTATTGAAATGCCCTTAAAGTCAGCGAGTCTACTACTGTTGCAGGCAGGGTGTTCCACGCCCCCACTACTCTCTGCGTGAAGAAACTACCTCTGACATGTGTCTTCTACCTATCACCCCACAATTTAAAACTAAGTCCCCTCGTGATGGCCATCGCCATCCGAGGAAAAAGACTATCAGGTCCACCCTATCTAAATCTCTGATTATGTTATATGTCTTAATTAATTAAGACATATATTAAGACCTCTCAACCTTCTTCTCTCAAACAAAAATAGCCTCAAATCCTTCAGTCTTTCCTCGTACGACCTTCCCTCCTTACCAGGCGACATCCTAGTAAATCTCCACTGAACTCTTTCTAAAGTTTCCACATCCATCCTATAATTCGGTGAGCAGAACTATACGTCGGAGATTTCTACAGTTGTAGCATGGCCTCATGGCTTCAAAACTCAATCCCTGTACCAACAAAAGCTAACACAACGTATGCATTCTTAACAAGCCTATCAAGCTGGAAGGCATTTTTCAAGGATCAATGTACCTGGACACCTACCTGCTCATCTATCACTACCAAGAATCTTACAATTAGACCAGTACTCCGCATTCCTGTTACACCTTCCAAAGTAAATCACCTCACACTTTTCTGCATTAAACTCCATTTGACAGCACTCAGCCCAGTTCTGCAGCGTATCTATGTCTCTGTATAACCTACAACATCTTTCATCACTATCCACAACTATCCCGACATTAGTGATATCCCCAAATTTACTAACCCACCCTTCTATGTCCTCATCCAGGTCATTTATGAAAATTACAAACAACAGTGGACACAAACAGATCTTTGCGTTACCCCACTAGTCATTGAAATTCAGGATGAATATTACTCATCAACCACCACTCACTGTCTTCTTTCAGCTAGCCACTTCCTGATCCTAAATGCTAAATCACCCTCAATTCCATGCCTCCATATTTTCTGCAATAGCCTACCGTGGGGAACCTAATCAAACGCGTTACTGTAATCCATCTGCACCACATCAACCACTTTGCCCTCATCCACCTGTTTGGCTATGTTCTAAAATAACTTAATAAGGTTTGTGAGGTGCGACCAACTTTCACAAACCTGTGTTGACTATCTCTAACCAACTGATTACTGTCTAGATGATTATAAATCATATTTCTTATAAACCTTTCCAAAACCTTACCCACAACTGAAGTAAGGCTCACTGTTCTATAATTACCAAGGTTGTCTCTACTTGCCGTCTTGAAAATAGGAAAACGATTTGCTATACTCTCGGAAGAGTTCCTATAGACAATGCCGACCTTAAGTTTAAAATAAAAGTCTCAACAGTCTCGTCACTGGCTTCCAGAGAATCCTAGAATAAATCCCAGGGGACTTATATATTTTTACACTTTGCAGAATTGCTAACACCTCGTCCTTGTGCACTTTTATCCGTCTAGTCTGGTAGCCTGTATCTCAGAATTCTCCTCGATCACATTGTCTTTTTCTAGTGTGAATGCTGATGAAAAGTATTCATTTAGAGCTTCCCCATCTCCTCTGACTCCATGCAAAACCTCCCATTATTATGCTTGATTGGTTCCAATTTACTCTGGTCATTTATTTATTCCTGATGTAACAATATACCTTCGGGTTTTCCTTGATTCTATCTGCCAACAAATTCTCATGTGCCCTCGTGGCACCTCTTAGCTCTCTCTTTAGGTCTTTCGTGGTTAACTTGTAACTCTCAAGTGCCCTAATTGAGCCTTCACATCTCATCCTAACATAAGCCTTCTTCTTCTTCTTGACAAGCGATTCAATTCCTTAGTAAGCCAAGGCTCCGTCGCTCGACAACTTTCTCCCTGCCTGACAGGTACATACTTATCCATGATCTGCAGTAGCTGTTCCTTGAATAAGCTCAACATTTCAATTGTGCCCATCCCCTGCAGTTTCCTTCATCATCCTATGCATCCTAAATCTTGCCAATCACATCGTAATTGCAAGATCTGATGAGGAAATGCTGAGGGATTTGAGGCGGCTTTTGTTCGATAGAAGAATGTTGACAGGAGGTTTAATAGAGTCATACACAATGACAACGGCGCGGACGGTGTCTGCTCCTTCACAGCGTCAGGGGTCCGGGCTCGATTCCAGCCTCGAGTGACTGTGTGGATAATGACGTTCTTCCCCTGTTTGTATGGGCTTCTGCTGGGTGCTCCAGTTTGCTCTCATAATCCAAAAACATGCAGTTTAGGTGAATATACCATTCAAAAATTGCCCATCGTGTTCAGGGATGTGTAGGTGCCATTTAATATTTATGGGCAAATGTCGAGTCGTAGGTGAATGGGTCATGGTGGGTTAGGCTTTGGAGGGTCGGTGTGGACTTGCAGGGCTAAATGGCAAGTTTCCACCCTAACGGAATATATGATTGTGGACAGTGAGATCCCTTTTCCTCGGATGTTGATGGCTAGCATGAGGGGAAATAGGTTTAAATTGAGGGGTGCTAGGTATAGGTCAGATGTCAGAGCTAGGTTAATTACTCAGATAATAGTAGGGACGTGGAATAGCTTGCTTTAACAGTTGTAGACTCGACAACGTTAGGGGCTTTTAAATGGTCTTTTGGTAAACATATGGATGATAATGGAATAGTGTCGGTTAGATGAACTTCAGATGGGTTTCACAGATCAGCACAGCATCGAGGGTTGAAGGGCTTGTATGCACTGTAATGTTCTACATTCATGTGTTATGTTCTATGTTCACACAGAGAATATTGAGAACATTTGACCCATAGCCACAGGATTGGAACTGAGCTGCATCATTGGCTGAATGGTCTGCATCTGTTTGCCCAACAGTTTCTTTGTTTCTGTTGGGTTCTCTGTAACGTCCTGTGATGTCATAGAATAGGGACATTAGGGTAGAGGATTAAGTTCAATCTGACACATGAGTTTAGAAATGGAGTATAATATCTGGCCAGCCCTGATTGGACCAGCCTTTCTATATTTTGTTAAGTATAACCGTTTGAAGAGCTGAGTCTGTTATCATTGTTTCAGTTCTGGTGGGTCCATGATTCCAGAGACAGTTGTCCCAACATGTCATTGCTCTACACTTGACACAGGCTGGTTAAATGGTAATTTCAAATTTTATTCAATTTACATTCACTATACAGGTCTGTTCAGCTTGTGTACGCACATCATTCCTGATAAATCTTATTTCAGGATCTCATCCCGCTTCTTCTGGACCCGAAATGTGGAGCTGGTGTAAGGGACCAATATTGCGTATCCTTGATAGGTATGTCCCTGTCAGGCAGGGAGGAAGTGATATGCTAATGGAAACGTGGTTTCCGACAGAAATTGCATCTCTTGTTAAGCAGAAGATGGAGGCTTATGTGACGAGGTTAAAAAATCGCACAATACCAGGTTATAGTCCAACAGGTTTAATAGGAAGCACACTAGCTTTCGGATTTTTAACTTTCTACACTCCAGTCCAACACCAGCATCTCCAAATCATGTCTATGTGACGATGAGACAAGGTGGTTCAGATGAGGCGATGGAGAGTTACAGATTATCTGGGAAGAATTTAAAGAGAGGGTAAAGAAGAGCAAAGAGAGGACATGAGCAGTCTTTAGCAGGTAGAATAAAAGAGAACCCTAAAGCTTTCTATAGATATGTGAGGAATGAAAGGATGACTAGGGTAGTAACAGATTAAAAACAAGGACTGCAGATGCTGGAAACCAGAGACGAGATTAGAGTGGTGCTGGAAAAGCACAGCAGATCAGTAAGCATCTGAGGAGCAGGAAAATCGACGTTTCGGGCAAAAGCCCTTCATCAGGAATAGAGGCAGGGTGCCTGCAGAGTGGGGAGATAAATGAGAGTGGGGTGGGGGTACTCTATGCTATTTTCTCCCCATACCCAACATCCTCTCATTTATCTTTCCACTCTGTAGGCACTCTGCCTCTATTTCTGATGAAGGGCTTTTGCCTGAAATGGCGATGTTCCTGCTCCTTGGATGTTGCCTGACTTGCTGTGCTTTTCCAGCACCACTCTAACCTAGGGTAGTAAAAGGTCAGTCAAAGACAGAAGTGGGAGGTTGTGTGTGGACCCTTTGGAGATCGGAGAGGTGCTATGCGAATATTTCTCATTGGTTTTCACTCAGGAAAAGGAGAATATTGTAGAGGAGAATAATGAGATACGAGATATTTGAGTAGAAAGCATCGAGGTTAGTAAGGAGGAGGTGTTATCAATTCTAGAAGGAGTGAATTTAGACAAGCCTTTGATAAGGTTCCACAAGGTTGGCTATTGGAGAAATTCCTACCATGAGATGTGGGACTGAAGCTGATTTAGCACTATGGATTAGAAACTGATTTTCTGAAAGAAGCCAGCGAGTGGTGGTTTTTGGAAAATATTCAGTCTGGAGTCTGTAGTCCTATGCCGCAAGGATCTGTTTTGGGACTACTGGTGTTTGCCATTTTTAGAAATGACTTAGATGAAGACATAGCTGGATGATTAGTAAGTTTGCAGATGACACTAAAGTCGGTGGAATAGTGGACGGTGTGGAAGAATGTTGCAGGTTGCAGGGGCACTTAACTAAACTGCAGAATTGGCAAAAAGATGGAAAATGGAGTTTAGTGCAGCTAAATTTGAAGTGATGCGCTTTGGGAAGAATAACAGGAAGGCAGAATACTGGGGCAATGGAAAGATTGCTCGTAGTGTGGATGTGCGGAGGGATCTTGGAGTTCATTTACATACAACCATGGACGTTGCCACCCAGGTGGATAGTGCTGTTAAGAAGTCATGCTATGTGTTTGGTTTTAGTCGTAGATGGATTGAGTTCTGGGGTGATACTAACAGGATGATGCCTGGTCTGGAGGGAAGCTCTTATGAGGAAATTTTTGTTGCAAACGTTTCGTCCCCTGTCTAGGTGACATTCTCAGTGCTTGGGAGCCTCCTGTGAAGCGCTTATGTGGTGTTTCCTCCGGCATTTATAGTGGCCTGTCCCTGCCGCTTCCGGTTGTCAGTTTCAGCTGTCCGCTGTAGTGGCCGGTATATTGGGTCCAGGTCGATGTGTTTGTTGATGGAGTTTGTGGATGAGTGCCATGCTTCTAGGAATTCCCTGGCTGTTCTTTGTTTGGCTTGTCCTGTAACGGTAGTGTTGTCCCAGTCGAATTCATGTTGCTTGTCGTCTGCGTGTGTGGCTACGAAGGATATCTGGTCGTGTCGTTTCGTGACGAGTTGATGTTCATGGATGCGGATCGTTAACTGTCTTCCTGTTTGTCCTATATAGTGTTTTGTGCAGTCCTTGCGTGGAATTTTGTACACTACATGAGTTTTGCTCATGCTGGGTATCGGGTCCTTCGTTCTGGTGAGTTGTTGTCTGAGGGTGGCTGTTGGTTTGTGTGCTGTTATAAGTCCTAGTGGTCGCAGTAGTCTGGCTGTCAGTTCTGAAATGCTCCTGATGTATGGTAGTGTGGCTAGTCCTTTGGGTTGCGGCATGTCCTCGTTCCGTTTTCGCAAGAATTGGCAAAGAGATGGCAAATGGAGTTTAGTGTAGTTGATGACACTTGCATAGATCACACAATCCTGGATCAACCCTGGAGGAGCACGGATTGCATTCAGGCTGAGTGCACTGGTTTGACACAATGCGATGACGGTCTTAACCACGGATGGTGTAGACTTTGGTCTTTGCTTTGTTTGTTAAGGAAACAAGTCAATTAAAAGAGTGCATTTGGTTAGCAACAGTGCAAAATATCTACAAAACCGTCAAGAGCAACAAAACTCAGAGTCTGCAGAATCTCTGCAGGCGCTCTGCGAATGGCCAAACAATTTATGTTTTGTCTTGCTATAACAACATGAAAGCACAATGAGTTCATAGAGCACAGCAATTCAAAGAACTAAATACCTCCAAGGGGTATTTGCGCCTTTGGAAGGTGGGGAAGAATAATATCAAATCGTCACAATGACCTGCAGCACAGACAAAGGGTCATTTAACCCAGAGTGTCCGCGCCAGGTAAAAGCAATCGTCTAATTAGTACAATCCTATTTCTCGTCATTTGGCCCATAGCCATGTTTGCCTTAAAACAAAAGTGCATATCTACACATTTCTTAAATGTTATGAGGTTCTGCATCTATCACCCTTACAGGCAAGGAGTCCCATATTTCTACCATCCTCTGAGAGAAAATATATTTCTTCACATCTCCTCCAAACTTTCTATCTCTTACTTTAAATCTATGCACCTGTCACCGGTCCCTCCTTCAAGCGAAAATCTTTCTTCCTTTCAACCTTGTCTTTGCTCCTGATTTTTCTTTTTAAATTTTAATCTTATATTCTGTCAATCTTCTTTGGTCTAAGGAAAACCATCCCAATTTGCACATTTTCTATTCAAAGTTGAAATTCTACAGCCCAGGAAATA
Organism: Chiloscyllium plagiosum; assembly: GCF_004010195.1. Taxonomy (NCBI): domain Eukaryota; kingdom Metazoa; phylum Chordata; class Chondrichthyes; order Orectolobiformes; family Hemiscylliidae; genus Chiloscyllium; species Chiloscyllium plagiosum. Next base: position 11,295,482 of record NC_057746.1, on the reverse strand, counting down.
TCCTTGTAAAAGGTGTCTGCACAGTCTCCAAATGCAACCTCATCTCTCCTATAATGAGAAATCCACAACACACATTAGACTCTCGTTGTGACCTAACCAGCATGATTGGTTTGAATCACTTGACGTGTTGTTGCATCTCTTGTGTGAGCACTGAAAATTGTGGCGGAGAAAAGATGATTTCAGTTGATTGTGTGTCACTGGGTGTCACTGTTGGAATGCCCGATCAGAATCCAGACCAAAGAGAACGACGTTTTGACTGGCGAAGGCATCACGCTGGAGGCAGCAGAATTTGTGGAAAGTGATGTGCTAAAAATGGAAGGTAAGAAAGTCAGAAGATGATGACAGGAGAAACACTATCAATGATCATGTAGGAAGGGAAGAGAAGAGAGGGCAGAAATAGGCTAGTAGAAAACATGCACTGAACGGACTTATCAGTTAAGTGTTGAGACAGGAAGAGGGCACAAGTGTTTTGAAGACAAAAAAAGCATATTTGGAACGACAATGACAAATGTTCAAAGTTCAGTAGTTAAATCTTTCATTGTTTCAGTTCTGGTGGATTGAAGATGCCGGAGAAGGTTGTGCCAACATATCACTGCTCAGCACGAGCAACAGGCTGGTTACAGGGTACTTTTAGACTTTACAATATCGGATTACATTTACATTCACATGTCCAGCATTTTTAACACCATATGTTCGAATATTTGTTTATATGTTCGAATAATTGTAACCTACGTTTTAGGTTCTAATCCTGCCGTAGAAGAAGAGACAGTTACGAGGACTGTTTGTTTAAATTAACATAATTGCATTTAAATCAAGCTTAACTCTTCCTGCATTACAGATCCAAACAGAAGGCAAACTCGGGAACATTTTGTGCAGTCAACTCGACAATCAGCAGACATATATTGCCCTAAACAATCAGCATCAGCAACCACTGGTACTGGATGTTCATCAATTATTATTGATATCAGTGGTCACCCCATGAGAATTCATGAAAGAACAACATAAAAATCTGATCTGCTTAATTGATACTATGACGTAGTGACTGGGGTTGATGAGCAGCTAAGCTTAAATGAATAGTTTGCTATGAGACAAAATATTCGAGTTTAATGACTGAAAAGTGTGATGCATTGAGAGGGAAAATTTTGCAATGATTAAGAGGAATATGATAATGTAGCTAATCAAAATGAGAATTAGTCATGAAAAAGAATGGGGTGCAGCAACTGAGGAGACTGAAATAAATTGACTGTGAGGGTGTGAGCCATTGACTCATCTGTGTCAATCATAGCGACTAACAGGAGTAGCCTGAAATGATTTCAGGAATTGGACAGCAGTGACTGAGGGGAGTTAATTGTCCTGAGTAATAGCTGGCATATACTGACTGAGTGGCATGTTCCAGTGATTGCACAGATTTATAGACTCACGCAACTCACTTATAAAGCATCGACTTTCTCTCTATCCCAGCGATTAACAACCACAGCCAACTTGTCCACATTTGCACGTGCTCAGCAAATTGTTCACCCACTGAAGCAACCACAAATGTACAAACAACTTTACGCATCAATATTCAAGCATGCAGTCGTCTTAACAACTCACCCATTTACAAATTCACGCACTGATGTGGTCACTTGTCTCCAAATTAATTGGATCAACTATCCACCCACTCCCACACACAAACTCATCCACTTGCACAACCAGCTACTCATGCTCACATGAACATACTCAACAAATTTTCACCCTTAACGTCTTTTTTAAACAGCTACATTTACAGTCATCGCTATGTAAATATTCAAATTAAAGAAGTATGTAAACATCGACTCATATATTCGCATCGATGAAATCACCAACAATCCCAGATGCACTTAGCCATCAACTTACCAGCTCACTCACCCGTACACTCAGCCACGTTTTCAGTCTTCTAATCCAAGCCTTCACACTTAGAAATCTACTACGTGCTGCCTCATTCATTTACACACATAATCATACTGTCACCAACATACACAAATGTGCTATAACTAAATATGGCGGGAAATATCAACATACTAACACATGTACAAGGATGAAGAGGAGGATGTTCGACCCTGTTCTGTCAATACATACAATCCATACAATACATACATAACCTCGACTGGACAATGTCTTGTATCTCCAATAATATTACATCCAAGTGGTATCCGTGAATCTGTTTGGATTTCTAGTTTTGACAAAGATTAAATATTCTACGTCAACTATCTTTTGAGGAAGGGAATTCTAAAGACTTAAAACTTTCAGAAGCAAACAATACATTTCGTCATCTCCATATTAAATGGGTTATCCCTCAATTTTATTCCATGTTTGTGTGCTCCCATTAGCCGTATTTTAATTCGTAACACCTAGTTCGAAATTCTCCAAGCTTCGTTGGAATTTGGTATTATTACATGCACGCAAACTCATTCATGCCTGAATTGAGTCAATTCTGCTTCTTTTTGTGTTCCAGAGAATAAAGGTCCATAATGTTCAGCTATTCCGCATAAGGCAAGTTTTCAGTTGATGGAAACTACACCAAACATTTCAGCGCTGATTATAACGCATTAGTATATTTCCCTATGTGCATTGAGCAGTTGCAACCAACACAACCCAAATGCAGTCTTACCAGCACACTGTGGAAGGTCAGTGTGACCTCCCGACTCTTGCATTCAAGTTCCCTCATAATATAACTTCGACAATTTATTTGTTCCATCATTACTTACTGTTTTTGTGTACTGAGATTGATATATGGTCGATGTACTAGGACACCAGGTCGCTCTACACGAAATAGAATTGCAATCTCCCATGACAGCGATTCCTTCTTCGTGCATTTTAGACCCACATAAATGAAGAACTCACCATGTTTGCTACATTTCAATACATCTTTTCCCACTTTTCCCTTAAGACAGCTATATTGGTTATACGTCGCCATGCCACTTCATGCACATATCGTGAGGCATCAGCAAACAAATCTAACATCAATTCTGATCTTTCTTCAACATAATTCATTTAAATTGTAAACATTTGTGACTTCAGAAACGATCCTTGCGGCACTTAGCTGGAAAGTTCCTGAAATCCTCATGAATAAATGGTATTTCTGAACTCTGTTTTCTGTTAGCCAGAAAATCTTCTATTCAATTCATTGTATTACTCTGTGAAAGTTGACCTTTGTTTTAAACAAAACATCAAACAAGGCGACTCATTAGATGTCTTTTGGAAATCTAAGTCAACATATAATTACAGTGTGGAAACAGGACATTAGGCCCTACAAGTCCACACCCACTCACCGAAGAGCAACCCACCCAGACCCATTCCCGAACACTACGGGCGATTTAGCATGGCAAATTTATCTAACCTGCACATTTTTAGACCAAGGGAGGGAACCGGAGCACCCAGAGGCCACCCATGCAGACACGGGGAGAATGTGCAAAGTCCACACAGACAGTTGCCTGGGGCGGGAATTGAACGCGGGTTTCTGGCGCTATGATGCAGCAGTGCGAACCACTGTGCCACCATGCCGCCCCACTATTGTCATTCCATATATTTATTGTCTCCCCATTTTCTCAGCACAAGATAAGTCTTCTTCAGAAATCTCTAATAGAGCACGGTGCAACACATAGTGGCCATGAATATACTCGTGTGTCACCTCAATACAGATTGCTTCCATATCACGTTGCCTGAATTAAATCATCTCTCTCTACTTGTCTCATTCTTTATTGTAGAATCACGCTGACATGCATTCCAATTTCCGATCTATCCTCAATGCTGCATATTGTACAATATTCGGAACTTAATCTCGGTTATCCTGCAACATATATCCGAGTAATAACTGGAGAGTAAATCTTCACTTGATTTTGAAATACAAGTTAATCCATTTGTCTTGAATGCTACATAAACTCAGAGTTCTATAAGCTGTATTATTACTTTAGCATAAGAGTATTAGTTTTTTTACATACTAATGGGAATCTTGATTTTGGTCAATTGGATGTTCTCGGACGACAAAGGTTTAGGAAATGTAACTGTCCTTCTATTTACTGCAATGACACAATGGAAAAAGGTTTTGAGATACCAGTTGAAGTATCAGTACACATTCTTGTGGATCCTATTATTTCATGCAGATATTAGCCATTGGAGACTCTGTGCTGTGCTTCGGAGGGAGGATAGTAAATGTCCATTTTAACATTCGGAGTGATAATCTCTTTGTCAAATATGCATTCTAGTTTCCCGTCTGTCCTCAATGCTGCAAATATGCAAGTTAATCCATATGTCTTGAATACTACATAATCTCAAACACAGATCTCTAAGATATCTTATTTCTTTAGTATATGAATATTAGTCTATTTTCATGTGGGGTGTCCTGACTTTGGTCAACTGGATGTTCCATGACATCAAAAGTTGAAGAAACGTAACTATCCCTCTATTTACTGCAACGGATAGAGGTTTTGAGATACCTGTTGAAGCATCAGTGCACATTGTTGTGGATTCTATTATTTGATGCAGTAATTGGCCATTGGAGACTCTTTGTTGTGGTTCTGAGGGAGAGAAATCGATGTCCAATTTACCATTTGGAATGATAATCTCTTTGTCAAATAAAACAAGCTGTTCATGAGGTTTGTAATGTTCGGTCAGAATTTGCTTGGGCTCTACCATTAAGTTTAAATGCAATTGCTGGTAAATCACTCTATTGCTTCCTTTATTTCAGATGAGAATCCAAGGCAAACGATGGAAAATGTGGCTCATTCAATTCGACAGGCAGCAGAAAGTTCGTTCTTTTACAAGTCAGTTCCAGTAGCCACAAGTACCAGCTCTAAGTTTTTTTTATTCAGAGTATCAGTCTTCACCCAACATGAATGTAGATATGTTTGAAGGACTATGGATCCAGTTCATATCAAGTATGGGCGAAGTAGCAACTGAGCTTCCTAAGGTGTAGTGATATTTATTTGTGATGCTTGAACAGAGTTGAACGGATATAGTCATGGAATGAAGAACGACGATATCAGACAATTATTGTCTGATCAGAGTGGAACACTGTGTGACGCTGTGACAGAAATATTGTGACAGTTGTGGAAAACAGTCGCTCAATGAAGAGCGTGAAATGGCTAATGGAAGTAGGTAGTTGTGACTGAGTTGGTCAGATATATTGACTGAAGCAAGTAAAACACTGTAAACTCACACACACAGTCAGCAGCGAAAAATAGTCAACAACTAAGCCTTCCTCTGACATTGTCATGAATAGTGTTATTGTGGACTGTTTATCAGAAAATGCAGCAGGATCTTGATTAGTTGGGGAATTGGGCCGATAAATGGCATAGAGTGTGATATAGAGAAATGTGTTGTCTTGCATTTTCCCAAGTCAAATCAAGGTATGAGTTTCATGCTGAATGATAGGGCCTTAAGAAATGTAATGGATGCGATGTGTGTTTCTCTGAAAGTGGGATCACCGTTAGTCAAGGCAGGGAATAAGGTCTTTGCCACACTTGCCTTCGTCAGACTTTGGAATTATTACATTCACTCAAACTCAATTATGCCTGAATTGAGTCAACTCTGATTATTTTTGAGTTCTATAGAATAAAGTTCGAGAATGTTCAACCGTTCCTCATAAGGCAATTTTTCAGTCGATGGAAGTTCGACCAAAACTTTCAGCGTTGAGTATCACTCGTTCGGATATTTCGCTACTTGCATTGAGCAGTCGCGACGAATACATTCCAACTGTGGCATTGCCAGCCAAATGGGGAAGGTCAGTGTGACCTCCCAACTCTTGCATTCAAGTCCCTTCATATTATAACAATGACAATTTATGTGTTCCCTGATTACTTACATTTCTTGTGTACTAAGATTGTTACGATCGACGCACTAGGACACCAGTTCGCTCTCCACGAACGAGAACTGCAATCTCCCATGACAGCGCTTCTTTCTTCGTTCCTTTTTGTCCCACATAAATGAACAACTCAACATGTTTGCTACATTTCAAGACATCTTTCTCCACTTTGCCCTTCAGGCAGCAATATTGGTCATAGGACCGAATGCCAATTCATGCACACATATTTTGAGGCATCAGCAAACAAACCTATCATCATTTCTGTTCTCTCTTCAAAACCATTAATTTCAATTGCAAATATTTGTGACTTCAACAACGATCGTCCGCGGCACTTGACTGGAAGGTTCCTGACATCCTGCTGAATAAACGCTACTTCTGAACTCTGTTTCCTGTTAGCCAGAAAATCTTCTATTCAATCCATTGTACGAGTCTGTGAAACTTGACCTATGTTTAAAACAAAACATAGAATTAGGCGACTCATCAGATATCTTTTGGAAATCTAAGTCAACATATCTATTGCTTTTCCATTTTCTGAGCACAACATAACTCATCTTAAGAAATATCAATGAAAGCAGGTTTCAACACAGACTGGCCACGTGTATACTCTTGCCTCATCTCAATACAGATTTCTTCTATATCACGTTGCCTGAAGTAAATCTTCTCTCTCTTGTTGTGTCATTGTTTATTGTAGAGACACTCAAATATGCATTCTAGTTTCCCGTCTGTCCTCAATGCTGCAAATATGCAAGTTAATCCATATGTCTTGAATACTACATAATCTCAAACACAGATCTCTAAGATATCTTATTTCTTTAGTATATGAATATTAGTCTATTTTCATGTGGGGTGTCCTGACTTTGGTCAACTGGATGTTCCATGACATCAAAAGTTGAAGAAACGTAACTATCCCTCTATTTACTGCAACGGATAGAGGTTTTGAGATACCTGTTGAAGCATCAGTGCACATTGTTGTGGATTCTATTATTTGATGCAGTAATTGGCCATTGGAGACTCTTTGTTGTGGTTCTGAGGGAGAGAAATCGATGTCCAATTTACCATTTGGAATGATAATCTCTTTGTCAAATAAAACAGGCTATCCATGAGGTTTATAGCGTTCAGTCTGCATTTGTTTGAGCTCCATCATAAGGCTTAAATACAATTCCTGCGAGATTAATCTATGGCTTCCTTTATTTCAGATGAGAGTCCAAGACAAACGCTGGAAAACGTGGCGCATACAATTCGACAGTCAGCAGAAAGTTCGTCCTTTGACAAATCAGTTCCAGAACCACAGGTACCAGCTGCTAGTTTATTATTCAGAGTATCAATCTTCACCCACCATGAATCTAGATATGTTTGAAGGAATATGGATCCAGTTCATATTAAGCATGTGGGAGGTAGCAACTGAGCTTCTTAAGGTGCAGTGATATTAATTTGTGATGGTTGAACAGAGTAGAAGGGATGTCGTCATGGAATGAAGAGCGACGATATCAGATAATTATTGTCTGATCGGAGTGGAACACTGTATGACGCAGTGACAGAAATATTGTGACAGTTGTGGAATAAAGTCGCTAAATGAATATCATGAAATGACTAATGGAAGTAGGTAATAGTGACTGAGTTGGTCAGATATATTGACCTGAAGGAAGTAAACCACTATAAACTCACACATACAGTCACACACTTATTCATTCGTACACCTACCAGCAGCGAAAAACAGTCAACAACTAAGCCTTCCTCTGTTATTGTGAAAAGTGAGGAAGTTTATCAGAAAATGCAGCAGGATCTTGATCAGTTGGGGAATTGGGCCGAGAAAAGGCAATTAGAATGTGATATAGAGAAGTGTGTTGTCTTGCATTTTCCCAAGTCTAATCAAGGCAGGAGTTTCATGCTGAATGATAGGGCCTTAAAGGATGTAATGGAACAGACGGATCTTGGATTCAGTGTGTGTTTCTCTGAAAATCGGATCACCGTTAGTCAGGGCAGGGAAGAAGGTCTTTGCACACTTGCCTTCGTCAGAATTTGACATTATTACATCCACTCACAATGATTTATGCCGGAATTGAGTCAATTCTGATACTTTTTGAGTTCCAGAGAATAAAGTTCAAGAATGCAGCACAGTGACTCAGTGGTTAGCATTGCTGTCTCACAGCGCCAGGGAACCGAGGTCCATTCCAGGCTCGAGCAACTGTCTGTGTGGAGTTTGCATATTCTCCCTGTGTCTGCGTGGGTTTCATCCGGGTGCTCCGCTTACCTCCCACATTCCAAAATGTGCCGGTCAGTTGAATTGGCCATGCTAATATTGCCCACAGTATTAGGTGCATTAGTCAGAGGGAAATGGGTCTGGGTGGGTTACATATTCGGTGTAGACTGGTTGGGCTAAAGGGCCTGTTTCCACATTGTAGGGAATCTAATTTAATCTAATTTTTAGCTGTTCCTCATAAGGCAATTTTTCAGTCGATGGAAGTTTCACCAAAACTTTCAGCGCTTATTATCACGTTTTAGGATATTTTGCTACTTGCATTGAGCAGTCACGACAAGCGCATTCCAAATACAGTATTTCCAGCACATTTTGGAAGGTCAGTGTGACCTCCCGACTCTTGCATTCAAGTCCCTTCACAATATAACATCGACATTTTATTTGTTCCCTGATTACTTACATTTCTTGTGTACGAAGATTGATATGATCAATACACTAGGACACCAGGTCGCTCTACACGAAAGGGAACTGCAATCTCCCATGACAGCGCTTCCTTCTTCGTGCATTTTCGTCCCACATAAATGAACAACTCAACATGTTTGCTACATTTCAAGTCATCTTTACCCCCTTTGCCCTTAAGACAACTATATTGGCAATAGGAGCCCATGCCACTTCATGTGCACATATTTTGAGACATCAGCAAACAAACCTTACATCATTTCTGTTTTTTCTTCAAAACCATTCATTTCAATTGTAAATATTTGTGACTTCACCAGCGTTCCTTCCGGCACTTGGCTGGAAAGTTCTTGACATCCTGATGAATAAACGCTATTTCTGAACTCTGTTTCCTTTTAGCCAGAAAATCTTCTATTCAATCCATTGTATTACTCATGTGAAAGTTGACCAGTGTTTAAAACAAAACATCGAATTAGGCGACTCATCAGATGTCTTTTGGAAATCTAAGTCAACATATTTTTCTTCCCGTTTTCTCAGCACAACATAACTCCTCTTAAGATATGTCTAATAAAGCAGATTGCAACAGAGTGACCACGTGAATACTCGTGCCTCATCTCAATGCAGATTGCTTCTATATCACGTTGCCTGAGTTAAATCTTCTCTCTCTGGTTGTGTCATTGGTTATTGTAGAGACACTCAAATTAGATTAGATTACTTACTTACAGTGTGGAAACAGGCCCTTCGGCCCAACACGTCCACACCGACCCGCCGAAGCGAAACCCACCCATACCCCTACATTTACCCCTTACCTAACACTACGGGCAATTTAGTATAGCCAATTCACCTGGCCCTGCACATCTTTGGACTGTGGGAGGAAACCGGAGCACCCGGAGGAAACCCACGCAGACACGGGGAGAACGTGCAAACTCCACACAGTTAGTCGCCTGAGGCGGGAATTGAACCCGGGTCTCTGGCGTTGTGAGGCAGCAGTGCTAACCACTGTGCCACCGTGCCGCCCAAAATATACACTCTAGTTTTCCGTCTGTCCTCAATGCTATCCTACACTATTAAATATTTAATCTCGGTTATCTTGCAAGACATATCCCTGTAAAAACAGGATATAAATTTGCACCTCAGTTTTGTAATAGAAGTTAATCCATATGTCTTGAATGCTACATAAACACAAACACAGTTCTTTACGCTATCTTTTTTCGTTAGTATGTGAATATTAGTTTATTTTCATGTGGAGAATCCTTATTTTGGTCAACCGAATGTTCCATGACATCAAAAGTTGAAGAAATGTAACATCCTTCTATTTACTGCAATCGACACAATAGATAGAGGTTTTGAGATACCTGTTGAAGTATCAGTAGACATTGTCGTGGATTCTAATATTTGATGCAGGAATTAGCTATTGGAGACTCTTTGTTGTGGTTCTGAGGGAGAGAAGTGGATATCCAATTTACCATTCGTAATAATCATTTTTTTGTCAAATAAAACAGGCTGTTCATGAGGTTTGTAATGTTCGGTCTGAATTTGTTTGAGCTCTACCATAAAGCTTAAATACATTTGCTGCTAAATCATACTATGACATCCTTTATTTCAGATGAGAATCCAAGGCAAATGATGAAAAACGTGGTGCATTCAATTCGACAGTCAACAGAAAGTTCATCCTTAGACAAGTCAGTTCCAGCAACCACAGTTACTAGCTGCTAGTTTATTATTCAGATTATCAGTCTTCACCCAACATGTATCTAGATATGTTTGAAGGAATATGGATCCAGTTCATATTAAGCATGGGGGAGATAGCAACTGAGATTCCTAAGGTACAATTGTATTAATTTGTCATGCTTGAACAGAATAGAACGGATGTAGTCATGCAATGGAAAGCGACGCTACCAGAGAATTATTGACTGATCAGAGTACAACACTGTGTGACGCTGTGACAGAATTATTGTGACAATTGTGGAACAAAGTCGCTAAATGGATAGCATGAATGACTAATGGAAGTAGTTGATGGTGACTGAGTTGGTCAGATATATTGACTGAAGGAAGCAAACCACTGTCAACGCACACAGTCACGCAATTATTCATTCGTACTCCTATCAGCAGCTAAACTAACTCAACAACTGAGCCTTCCTTTGACATAGTGATCGCAGTGGTGCTTTGGACAGTGTGGATGTTTATCAGAAAATGCAGCAGGGTCTTGATCAGTTGGGGAAATTGGCCGGCAAATGGCAAATAGAGTTTAATTTTCATAATTGTGTTGTCTTGCATTTTCCAACGTCATATCAAGGTAGGAATTTCATGCTGAATGTTAGGGCCTTAAAGAGTGTATTTGAACATACGGATGTTGGAATCCGTGTGTGTTTCTCTGAAAGCGGGATTGCCGTTCGACAGGGCATGGAAGAAGGCCTTTGGCACACTGCTCTTCGTCAGTCAAGGCATTGAGTATCGAGGTTGTGAAGTTATAGTGTCGTTATATAGAATGTTGATGAGGCTGCGCTCGGAGCATTGCGTTCAGTTTTGGTCATCTTGTCAGAAGGAGGATGGAATTAAACTGGAAAGAGTGCAGAAGAAATTTGCAAGGACGCTGCCTGATCTCAATGGCACTTGTCACCATAATAATTGAATCAACTATTCTCCCACTCCCACACACAAACTCAGCTACTTGCACAAACAGCTACTCATGCTCGCATTAACTCTCTCAACAATCTTTCACCCTTAACCTCTTTTTTTTTTCAAATCAACTACATTTGCAGTCATTATTATATAAATATTCATTCGACAAAGGTAATCTCGCAGACATCGACTCATATCTTCGCATCAGATCTACTCACCAGCAGTCCCAGGCATTAATGCAGCTATATACTCAGTCATCGACTTACCAGCTCACTCACTCGCACACTCAGCCACTCTTTCAGTTTTCTATTGCATGCCTTCTCACTCAGACATTTACTCACGTGCTGCCTCATTCGTTTACACACATACCCACCTTTTCACAAACATACACAAATGTGCTATAACTAAATATGGCGGGAAATATGAACATACCAACACACGGACAAAGACGAAGGGGAGGGTACTTGGACGTTCAAACCTGTTCTGCCATTCGATAAAGTCATGTCTTGTCTGATTTTAACCTCGACTCGACATTGTCTTGCATCTCCAATAATTTTCTATCCGTGAATCTGTTTGTGTTTCTAGTTTTTAGAAAAAATAAATACTCTACGTCAACTGCCTTTCGAGGAAGGGAATTCTAAAGACTCAATACCTTCAGAAACAAAAAAAAAATGTTTCCTCATCTCCACCATTAATCGGTTAACCCTCAATTTTATTCCATGTTTGTGTGCTTCCAGTAGCCGTGTTTTTTTATTGATAACTCCCCGTTCTAAATTCCCCAAGGTTCGTTCGAATTTGACATTATTACATCTACTCAAGCTCATTTATGCCTGAATTGAGTCAACTCTGCTTCTTTTTGTGTTCCAGAGGATAAAGTTCGATCATGTTCTGCTGTTCTTGATAAGGCGATGGAAGCTACACTAAACCTTTCAGCGTTGATTATAACGCGTTAGGATATCGGTATGTGGCAGAAGAGTGGGGGATAGCAAATATTGATTCCCCTGTTTAATAAGGGTAGTAGAGACAACCTGTGAATTAATGACCAGTGAGCCTTACTTTGGCTGTTGGTAAAATGTTGAAAAGTGTTAGAAGAGACACGAATTAATATCATCTACAAAGGAAGAATTTGAATAAGGATAATCAACACGGTTTCGTGAAGGGTAAGTCATGCCTCACAAATGTTATTGAGTTCGTTGAGAAGGTGGTCAAAGAGGTGGATGAGGGCAAAGCAGTTGATATGGTGTATCCGGATTTCATAAGGCATTTAATAAAGTTCCTTACTTTAGGACTTTTCTCAAAATACGTCGGCATAGGATTGAGGGTGATTTAGCAGTTTGGATCAGAAATTGGCCAGCTGAAAGAAGACAGAGTGTGGTAGTTTATGGGAAACGTTTCATTCTGGAGTTCTATTACTCAAGGTGTTCCACAAGGATCTGTTTTGGGTCCACTGTTACATAGAACATAGAAATGTACAGCACAGAACAGGCCCTTTGACGCACAATGTTGTGCCGAGGTTTAATCCTAAAATAAAATATAGTAACTTAACCTTCCTAACCCTCAACTCACTGCTAACCATGTGCATGTCCAGCAGTCTCTTAAATGTCCTCAAGGACTCTGCTTCCACCACCACAGCTGGCAACACATTCCATGCATTCACAATTCTCTGCGGAAAGAACCTACCTTATTGTAGACTAATGGAGAAAGTGAAGTCACGTGGTGTGCAGGGTGTTCTAGCTAGGTGCATAAAGAACTGGTTGAACAACAGGAGACAATGAGTAGTAGTTGAAGGGAGATTCTCGAAATGGAGAAAGGTGACCAGTGGTGTTCCACAGTGGTCAGTATTAGGGCCACTGTTGTTTGTAATATATATGATTGATCTAGAAGAGGGCACTGTTGGTATGATCAGCAAGTTTGCAGATGACACAAAGATTGGTGGAATGGCAGAAAGCATAACGGACTGTCAGAGAATACAGGAGGATACACGTATACTGGAGAGTTGGGCGGAAAAGTGACAGATGGCTTTCAATCCAGACAAATTTGAGGTGATGCACTTAGGCAAGTCTAATTATGGAGCGAATTATACAATGAATGGTAGAGCCTTGGGAAAAGCTGATGGGCAGATAGATCGAGGAGTGCCGGTCCATTGTACCCTGAAGGTTGCTGCACAGGTGGATAGAGTGGTCAAGAAGGCATATAATATGCTTGCCTTCATCGGACGGTGTATTGAGTATAAGAACTGGCAAGTCATGGTAAAATTGTACAAGACATTGGTTCGGCCGCATTTAGAATACTGTGTACAGTTCTGGGCGCCACATTGCCAAAAGGATGTGGATGCTTTGGAAAGGGTTCAGAGAAGGTTTACAAGGATGTTACCTCGTATGGAAGGTAGATAAGAAAGGTTGAGTAGGTTTGGTTTATTTTCACTAGAAAAAAGAAGATTGAGGGGGACCTGATTGAGATTTACAAAATCATGAAGGGTTAGGACAGGGTGGAGTGATTCAAGCTTTTTTCCCAGGGTGAAGGTATCAATATTGAGATATCATGCTTTCAAAGTGAGAGGTGGAAGGTTTAATGGGGATACACGTGGTAAGTACTTCGCACAGAGGGTGGTGGGCGTTTGGAAAGCGTTGCCAGCAGAGGTGGTAGAGGCAGGCACGGCAGATTCATTTAAGATGCGTCTGGATAGATGCATGCGTAGGTGGGGAGCAGAGGGATACAAATGCTTTGGAATTGACCGACAGGTTTAGACAGTACATTTGGATCGAGTCAGGCTTGGAGGGCGGAAGGGTCTGTTCCTGGGCTGTAAATTTTCTTTGTTCTTTGCTCTCTGACGTCTTCTTTATATCTTTGTCCGATTATCTTCAAATTATGACTCCTCATACTAGTCGATCCTGCCCTGGGGAAAAGTCTCTAGCTATTGACTCACTCTAATCTACTCTACTATTCTATTCTATTCTACTCATTATTTTGTACCCCTCAATCAAGTCTCCTTTCATCCTACTTCACTCCAGAGAGAAAAGTCCGAGCTTATTCAACATTTCTTCATAAGACAAGCCTTCCAATCCAGGCAGCATCCTGGTAGCCCTTCTTTCACCCTCTCCAAAGCCTTTGTATCTTTCCTATAGAAGGGCTGTCTGCACTGGACACAATATTCCAAGTGTTTTCTCACGAGGGACTTGTAGAGCAGCAGCAAAACCTATCGGCTCTTAAACTCGATCCCCCTGTTAAAGAAAGCCAAAACACCACATGCTTTTTCAACAACCCTATATACTTGGGTGGCAACTTTGAGATATCTATGGACTTGAACACCCAGATCCCTCTGTTCCTCCAGACAGCCAAGAATCCTGTTTTAATCATATATTCAGCATTTGAGTTCGACCTTCCAAAATGCATTACTTCGCATTTATCCAGGTTGAACTCCATGTTCCTTGCCATTTTTATAAATGACCTGGATGAGGGTGTAGAAGGATGCGTTAGTAAATTTGCAGATTGCACGAAGGTCAGTGGAGATATCGACAGTGCTAACAATGTTGCAGGTTACAGAGTGACATAGATAAGCTGCAAGTCTGGTCTGTGAGTTGGCAAATGGAGTTTAATGCAATAAAAGTGTGAGGTGATTCACTTTGGAAGGAGGAACAGGAATTAAAAGTACTGGACTAATGGTAAGATTCTTGGGAGTTTCGAAGAACAGAGAGATCTCGGTGACCATGTACATAGATCTCCGAAAGATGCCACCCAGGTTGATTAGATTAGATTACTTACAGTGTGGAAACAGGCCCTTCGGCCCAACAAGTCCACACCGACCCGCCGAAGCGCAACCAACCAATCCCCTACCCCTACATTTACCCCTTACCTAACACTACGGGCAATTTAGCATGGCCAATTCACCTGACCTGCACATCTTTTGGATTGTGGGAGGAAACCGGAGCACCAGGAGGAAACCCACGCAGACACGGGGAGAATGTGCAAACTCCACACAGTCAGTCGCCTGAGGCGGGAATTGAACCCGGGTCTCTGGTGCAGTGAGGCAGCAGTGCTAACCACTGTGCCACCGTGCACAGTTGTTAAGAAGGCATGCGGTGTGTTAGCTTTTTAGAGGTAGAGTGACTGAGTTTCGGAGCCATGAGGTCATGTTGCAGCTATACGAGACAAAAAAATATAATCAGTGGGTTAGATAACGTGGACAGTGATAGCCTTTCCCCTCGGATGGTGATAGCTAAGACGAGGAGACATAGCTTTAAATAGTTTGTGGATAGATCTAGGGCAGATGTCAGAGGTAATTCCGTTACTCAGAGTGTAGGAAAGGCATGGAAGACACTGCCTGCAACTGTAGTAGAATCGCCCATTTTATGGGCATTTAAATAGTCATTGGATAAACATGGAATAGTGTAGGGTTTCAGATTGGTTCCAGAGGTCGGTGCAGCTTAGAGGGCCGAAGGGCCTGTACTGCACTGTAATGTTCACTGTAATGAAAATATCTTTTGGCGCCTTGGACAGAGGTAAGGGGGCGGTATGGGCACAGGTTTTATATCGCTTGCGCCGGGAAGGGAAGTTGCCGGATGTGCAGTGTGGTTGGTGGGGGATGTAAATTTAATATGAGAGTCGCAGAGGAAATGTTCTCTGCAAAATGCAGATTGCACTGGGGGTGGAAATGTGTCTCTGGTGTTGGAGCATGAGTGAAAGTGGAGGAAATGGTGGAGAAGAATGCACTGTTTTTGGATATTACTAGGATGGAAGTTGAGGAAGAGAGATGCCTCTCCTTGTTGTGGTGGAAGGTGTCGAGTTCAAGGACAGAGGTGACAAAAATAGAGGAGATGCACTGGAGGACATTGTTGATCACGTGGGAGGGGAAATTGCCATCCTGGAAAAAGGAGGCCATTTGGGATGTCCTGGAGAGGAATTGCTCTTCCTGTGAGCAGATATTTCAAAGGTGGAGGAATTGGAATGAGGGATCTTGTTTTTCAAGGGACAGGGTGGTGGTAGAAAGAACAGTCCAGGGAGAGAACATGGAACATAGAACATAGAAAAATACAGCGCAATACAGGCCCTTTGGCCCTCGATGTTGCGCCGATACAAGCCTACCTAACCTACACTAGCCCACTATCCTCCATATGCCTATCCAATGCCCGTTGAAATGCCCATAAAGAGGGAGAGTCCACCACTGCTACTGGCAGGGCATTCCATGAACTCACGACTCGCTGAGTAAAGAATCTACCCCTAACATCTGTCCTATACCTACCACCCCTTAATTTAAAGCTATGCCCCCTCGTAATAGCTGACTCCTTACGTGGAAAAAGGTTCTCATGGTCAACCCTATCTAATCCTCTAATCATCTTGTACACCTCTATCAAGTCACCCCTAAACCTTCTTTTCCCCAATGAAAACAGCCCCAAGTGCCTCAGCCTTTCCTCATATGATCTTCCTTCCATACCAGTCAACATCATGGTAAATCTCCTCTGCACCCGTTCCAGTGCCTCCACATCCTTCCTATAGTATGGCGACCAAAACTGCACACAATACTCCAGATGCGGCCGCACCAGAGTCTTATACAACTGCAACATGACCTCAGTACTCCGGAACTCAATTCCTCTACCAATAAAAGCCAGTACGCCATATGCCTTCTTCACCGCACTATTTACCTGGGTGGCAACTTTCAGAGATCTACGTACATGGACACCAAGATCCCTCTGCTCATCCACACTAACAAGTATCCGACCATTAGCCCAGTAACCCATCTTTTTGTTACTCTTACCAAAGTGAATCACCTCACACTTACCTCCATTGAACTCCATTTACCACCTTTCTGCCCAGCTCTGCAATTTGTCTATATCCCGCTGTAACCTGACACATCCTTCCTCACTGTCAACAATTCCACCGACTTTCGTATCATCCGCAAACTTGCTCACCCAAACTTCTACCCCTCCTCCAGGTCATTTATAAAAATGACAAACAGCAATGGTCCCAAAACAGATCCTTGCGGAACACCACGAGTAACTTCACTCCAAGATGAACCTTTACCATCAAATACCATCCTCTGTCTTCTTCCAGCCAGCCAACTCCTAATCCAAGCCTCCAACTCACCCTCAATACCATACCTCCGTATTTCTTGCAGTAGCCTACCATGGGGAACCTTATCAAACGCTTTACTAAAATCCATATACACATACATCTACCGCTTTACCCTCGTCTACCTCCTTAGTCACCTTCTCAAAGAATTCAATAAGGTTTGTGTAGCACTACCTGCCCTTCACAAAATCATGCTGACTATCCTTGATCACATTATTCCTATCCAGATGTTCATAAATCCTATCCCTTACAATTCTCTCTAAGACTTTGCCCACAACAGAAGTGAGACTCACCAGCCTATAGTTACTAGGGTTATCCCTACTCCCCTTCTTAAACAAGGGAACCACATTTGCTAGCCTCCAATCTTCTGGCACTACTACTGTAGACAACGAGGACATAAAAATCAAGGCCAATGGCTCTGCAATCTCCTCCCTTGCTTCCCAGAGAATCCTAGGATAAATGCCATCAGGCCCAGGGGACTTATCTATTTTCACCCTTCCAGAATTTCCAACACCTCTTCCCTACAAACCTCAAAGCCATCCATTCTAATTAATTGTGACTCAGAATTCACATCAGCAACAATGTCCTGTTCCTGAGTGAATACTAACAAAAAGTATTCATTCAGTGTCTCCCCAATCTCTTCAGCCCCCACACGCAACTTCCCACTACTATCCTTGACTGGACCTATTCCTACCCTAGTCATTCTTTTATTCCAAACATACCTATAGAAAGCCTTAGGGTTTTCCCTAATCCTACCAACTAAGGACCTTCCATACAGAAGACTACAAATTAGAAGATGTGATGATCATATGTTAGTGCTCTAATTAAATAACACCTTAAACAAAACATGCAGCATCCATCTCCAAGAAATGAGTAAAGCATTCAAAAGACCACCTAGAGAAGTAACAGGACGCTAATCCTCAGCAAGAAAAAGAACTGAAGAAAACTGGTCATTTCAGACTGGAAAGGAGGTAGAACATAGAACAGCACAGTAACATATCTACTAAGGACCTTTCGTGTCCCCTCCTTGCTGCTTTTAGCTCTCTCTTCAGGTCCTTCCTGGCTACCCTATCACTCTCAATCGCCCCAATTGAACCTTCACGTCTCATCTTGAGATAGGCCGCCCTCTTCCATTTAACAAGGGATTCCAATTCCTTATTAAACCACGGCTCCCTCGCACGACCCTTTCCTTCCTGCCTGACAGGTACATAATTATCAAGGACACTCAATAGTTGCCCCTTGAACAAGTTCCACATATCATTTACACTCTTGCCTTGGAGTCTACTTTTCCAAGCCACACATCCTAAGTCATGCCTCACCGCATCATAATTTCCCTTACCCCAGCTATAATTCTTGCCCTGTAGTACACACTTATCCCTCTCCATCACGAGAGTAAAAATCACTGAATTATGGTCACTATCCCCAAAGTGCTCACCTACCTCTAATTCTAACACCTGGCCTGGTTCGTTACCCAGAACCAAATCCAGTATGGCCTCACCTCTTGTTGGCCTGTCTACATATTGTGTCAGGAAACTCTCCTGCACACATTGAACAAACACTGTCCCATCTAACGAACTTGAGCTATAGCTTTCCCAATCAATATCAGGAAAGTTAAAGTCCCCCATAACAACCACCCTATTACTGTCACTCATCTCCTGAATCACCTTCCCTATCCTTTCTTCTACGTTTCTAGGACTATTGGGGGGCCTGTAAAAGACTCCTAACAGGGTGACCTGACCTTTCCTATTCCTAACCTCAGCCCAAACTACCTCAGATGGCAAGTCCTCATCCATCGTCCTTTCCACCACTGTAATACTATCTTTGACAAGCAATGCCACACCTCCCCCTCTTTTACCCCCACCTCTGTCCCTACTAAAACATTTAAATCCTGGAACCCGCAACTGCCAATCCTGTCCCTGTTCTACCCATGTCTCCGTAATAGCCACAACATCGAAGTCCCAGGTACCAACCCACGCTGCAAGTTCACCTACCTTATTTCGTATACTTCTTGCATTGAAGTATACACATTTCAAGCCACTTTCCTGTTTACAGGCATCCTCCTTTGAGATTGATGCCATGTTGGCGTCGAACGGTGAGTATTTATACTCACCGCTTTCCTTCCCGGCTGCTCTTCTGGTCGTCGTCCCTTCCCCCTGCTGCTCCCGCTCTTTCTGCGAAGAGAGAAAAAGAAACACCGCTGCCCGCTACCAGTAAGTAATTTTAAAACAAACTGTCTCACGTTATCTGTAGCCTTCCGAGTTCGTTTAAACTCAGCTGCTGCGCGCACTCAAAATGACCGTTGGCGTCAAAGGGTGAGTATTTATACTCACGGCTTTCCTTCCCGGCTGCCCCTCTGGTCGTCGTCACTTCCCCCTGCTGCTCCCGCTCTTTCTGTGAAGAGAGAAAAAATAACACCGCTGCCCGCTACCGGTAAGTAATTTTAAAACAAGCTGTCTCGCCTTAGCTGTAGCCTTCCGGGTTCGTTTAAACTCAGCTGCTGCTCGCACTGGGTGTCAGTAGGTAATTGCTGTCCGTGTTGAGTTGGTCACTAGAGATGGAGGCAGAGAGCTCCAATCAGGGGAGGGAGGTGTCTGAGATGGTCCAGGCTCACTTCATGTCAGGGTGGAAGGTGTTAGAAAAATTGGTGAACTGTTCCACCTCCTCGTGGGATCACGAGATGGCGCCGATATAGTCATTAACGTAGTGGAGGAAGAAGTGGGGGATGGTGCTGGTGTAATAGCAAAAGATGGACTGCTTCATGCATCCAGCAAAGAGATAGGCATATCTGGGGCTCATGGTGGGTGCCCATGGCTACCACTTTGATCTGAATAAAATGGGAGGATTCAAAGGGTAATTTGTTTAGGTTAAGAACCAGTTCTGCCAATCAAATGAATGTGTTGGTGGAGGGGTGCTGATTGTGTCAGCAGGTGAGGAAGAAACAGAGAGCTTGGACGCGTTCATCATGTTGTGTGGACGTTCATAGGGACTGGATATCTATGATGAAGGTGAAGCATTGGGGACCAGAGAAACAAAAGTTTTGGATGAGGTGGAGGGCATGGGTGGTGTCCCGAATGTACGTGGGGAGTTCCTGAAACAAGAGGAACAGGACAGTGTCAAGATATGGGGAGATAAGTTCAGTGGGGCAGGAATAGGTCGACTGGGGCAGTCAGGTTTGTGGATTTTGTGTAAGAGCTCGAATCGTGTGGTATGGTGTTGAAGAACGATGAAAAGTTAACGAATGCAGGGGCGATCCCCTAAGGTGATGAGGTTGTGAATGTAAGACCAGGGAGATTGTGTTTGCACTGGACCACTTGCAATGGTAGGCAAATTGCAAGGGGTCGAGGCAGGTTGGGAGGCTCGAATCAGTATGAGCCTGGTTAACCTCTCGACTCACTTCATAATTATCAATGATGGAGCTGCTCGATAATAGTCATTGACGCATGAGTTTTCTTTGTTTTGTCCCGGGCGATGGTCGTCTTCTTACAGCAGGTGGGAACTTCAGGAGAGCTTAAAAATGTTAGCGAATACTCCCATCAGCTGGTTTCTGAAGAATCAGCTTAATGGCTGAGAATGCTGTCAGAGCCAATAATTTCAATCGATTCGCTCAAAACGTTTTGCTCTCCTGCATGCGGTAATATGTAGACTGCTTTCAGGATCGTGGAGGTGAACTCGCACGGCAGATAGTAGGAACAACACTTCACTGTTAGATCAGGGGATCTATCAGGGGAAACTATAAATCATCATGGTCATCAGGTGTGAGCACCAGGAAGTATTGATTAGGAGGCAGAAGCCATTGCGCCATACCTTGCCCGAACTGTCCTTGTGATGTATAGTATAGAAAATATGTCAATTTGCAAAACAGTCAGGCAGAGCAGGTTTGACTCGTGCCTCTGTGATCTGTTGTCTGGCAGATGTTTTTGGTTGAGAAACAGAGTAAATGTTTCCAGTTCTATCTGGGTCTCCTTCTATTCAGTTGTCCTTTAATCCCTCTGTCTGATCTTGTCACTGCTTTCATTCCCTTCACTCCCTAGCACCACGACCGCCCGCACTTGTGAGTTTTGCGTTCTGCATGTCTGCACAACTGTCTCTGTTGCTCACCTTTACTTACCTATATTTATCACCCCTCAATATAAAGCTTTACACCTCGTACTAGCCATCGCCATCCGAGGAACAAAGCTCTCAATATACACCCTATCTAACCCTCTGATTATTTTATATGTCTCAGTTAAGTCACTTCTCAACCTTATTCTCTCTCACGAAAACAGCATCAAGTCCCTCAACCTTTCTTCATAAGACCTTCTTTCCATACCAGGCAACATCCTAGTAAATCTCCTCTGCACCCTTCCCAAAGCTTCCACATCTTTCCTGTAATGCAGTGACCAGAACTGTACGCAATAGTCCAAACGCGTCCACATAAGAGGTTTGTACCGCTGGGGTTCCAAAACTCAGTCTCTCTACCAATAAAAGCTAACACACCGTATGCCTTTTTAATAACCCTATTAATTTGGTTGGATCTTTGTTCGTGGACACCGAGATCCCTCTTTTCATGTACACTCCAAAATCTTACAATTATTGCAGTAGTCTGCATTCCTGTTACTCGTTCCAAAGTGAATCAGCTCACACTGTTCGGCATTACACTCCATTTGCCACCTCTCAACCCAGCTTATCTATATCTCTCTATAACCTACAACATTCCAGAAAGCATCCCATCCAGACCCATCACTTCCACCCTATTTGTGTAACTCTGAATTTTCCAACTAGCCTGCACATTTTGTGACACAATTGTTTCATTCCATCATGAGGACGAATTATCTTTTTATCCTGGTCCTGTAAATTGCTTATGAGTAGGGTTTGGGTTAGGCTGAATGCTTTTCCTTTTTTCCTGTGTAGTGGATCCCAGTGAGACGGCCCGGATCTATATCTTCATGTTCAAACTCTAGATGCTATTAAGCGGTCTCTCTTTTCTTATTTCACAGTATTCCATCTCAGTTTTTCTTTCAGTTGCATCATATCTCACACATTCAAGTTTCATTCTTTTCAGTCTTTTAGTGTTTCCATGCCTTCCTGCTATTTTGTCTTGTTTTTTTCCTCATTCTAACTGTCTTTGTAACTTGTACTAAGTCGCTTGGTCTCCTGCCTTTCTTATTCTTTGTTTTCAATATTTCTGACTCTCCATTCCTCTGTCTCTCCCTGGTATGTCTGCCTGACACACTATCTTTGCGACTGTCCCCACTCAATGTAAAATGTTTATTTTGCCTTGGTACTGTAGCTGCAGGAGATGGTCAGTGAAAGAGTTGGCAGGAAAGTGGAATTGGAACTGGAAGATGGATACTGTTCAGCTCTGGGCTTTCTGGATGGGCGGTACGGTGGCACAGTGGCACAGTGATTAGCACTGCTGCCTCACAGCGCCAAAGACCCGGGTTCAATTCCCGCCTTAGGCGACTGACTGTGTGGAGTTTGCACGTTCTCCACGTGTCGGCGTGGGTTTCCTCCGGGTGCTCCGGTTTCCTGCCACAGTCCAAAGATGTGCAAGTCAGGTAAATTGGCCACGCTAAATTTGCCCCTAGTGTTACGTACGGGGTAAATGTAGGGGTATGGGTGGGTTGTACTTCGGCGGGGCAGTGTGGACTTGTTGGGCCGAAGGGCCTGTTTCCACACTATAAGTAATCTAATCTAATCTAAAAGGAGATTGACTGTGTTACAAAACACACCTGGGATTGCATCGCTTTGATTTTTACAGCTTTACTGCAAAATGCCTCAAGTTTCCTTTCCCCTGTTTTTATCAATATGATTTCTTCTGCAAATAAAAATGTATTAATTGTAGAGATAGCAAGGGAGTTCAATTCGCACTGGAGGGCTATGAGAACTTTCAGCACTTTATTTTGTATTTCTGTTTAAAAAGTGAAGTCTTGTTTTTTAATAATGGACATATGCCCCCAAACCCGACCAAGCTAAGAATTACAATAGGTTGTAAGATCATTTAAATGCCACAACAATGAGGGTGCTTTAATAATGATGTGTCATGTGAGATGGCATTTGACTGGTGCTTTACAGAAGCTTAAACAGACCTCTACACAACTACTTCATTACGTACAATTCTCAGTATTTGAGTCAGAAGGGAAGTGGTTGCTTGAATGACTAATGAAATGAGTATACTGTGAAAGCCTAAAACCAATACTTAATCAATTTTCCTATGTTTCAAGGGTGACTCATGTTCTCCTCGTCTGCCTCAAGTTTGTCATCTTGTCTCTCTGATATGCAAACACCATTTAGCACGTCATGTTGATGCAGGTTCAACTCTGCTCATCTGATGCCTGTGTTTTCCCTGATTGAATGATTCTAATACTCTGTAGGCAGAAATCATTCATTCCTGCATCGCCATCTTCACGATTGCTATCGGCTCGTCCTCCCTGAATTGATTCAAAATTTGGTTCACCCATCAAAGCTTTTCTCGCTGATGTTCATTATCACCCTATCTTACAGTGTGTCAAATTCTTAACCTTGTTTTAGAACGCATCCATCACCATTCTAAATCTGTACCAAATATACTTAGAGAACGTTTGAGAAGATTTGGAGCTCTGGTTGGGGTTCTGGATGTAAGTTTGCGTGCTGAGTTGGAAGGCTCATTTCCAAGGAAAACTAACATCCGCATTTAGAGAACCTTTCAGATTTAGTATAAACTTAATTTGAGCTATTTGCCATCTCAGAATTTAGTTTTTGACGGCTATGCTTTCAGCAGCTCGGAGTTTCTACAAAGCGTTTTGACGTACTTTGATCGATCTTCTTATAACTTTTACCTTTTCGCTTACCTGCCCCCATAAGCTTTCATTTTTCATTTCTAATATCGCCTTTTATGACTTCAGTTTAGAAAAAAACGAACAGTGGACGAAGGTTTGCTCATTGAACTGGAAGGTTTATTTTCAGATGTTGCATCAGTGAGCCTCCATATGAAGCACTGGTATTATGACCTGTTTTCTATTTATGTGTTTAGGATTCCTTGGATTGATGACGTCATTTCCGTGGCGATGTCAGTTCCTATGGTGATATCATTGCCTATTCTTCTTCTCAGTGGGTGGCCAATGGGGTCCAAGTCCATGTGTTTATTGATCGAGTTCCAGTTGAAATGCCATGCTTCTAGGAATTCTCAAGCGTGTCTCTCTTTAGCTCGTCCAAGGATGGATATGTTGTGCCATACTTGCGGAATACTTCAGAGAACACCTCTGGGACACCCGCACCAACCAACCCAACCACCCCGTGGCTCAACACTTCAACTCCCCCTCCCACTCCACCAAGGACATGCAGGTCCTTGGACTCCTCCATCGACAGACAATAGCAAAACGATGGCTGGAGGAAGAGCGCCTCATCTTAGGAACCCTCCACCCACAAGGGATGAACTCAGATTTCACCAGTTTGCTCATTTCCCCTCCCCCACCTTGTCTCAGTCCCAATCCTCCAACTCAACACTGCCTTCCTAACCTGCAATCTTCTTCCTGACCTCTCCGCCCCCACACCCACTCCGGTCTATCACCCTCACCTTGACCTCCTTTCACCTATCACATCTCCAACGCCCCTCCCCAAGTCCCTCCTCCCTACCTTTTATCTTAGCCTGCTGGACACACATTCCTCATTCCTGAAGAAGGGCTCATGCCCGAAACGTCGATTCTCCTGCTCCTTGGATGCTGCCTGACCTGCTGCGCTTTTCCAGCAACACATTTTCAGCTTCCTTAATCTTACCCCTTCTTATGTGTCTCAGAGGAGCAAATGTGCTCTCCCACCGCAAGATCTGACAGCTGTCCTGGTTTGTTGCAGATCCAAATCCAAAATGGCCTCTCCCCTCATCGGTCTGTTTACATACTGAGTAAAGAAACACTCCTGAACACACCTGACAAAAACGGCTCCATACAATCCACCTGCACTTATGTGTTGATGAGACAAGATGGTTCAGACGAGGCAATGGAGAGTTAAAGGTAATCCAAGAAGGATTTAAAGAAAGCGTTAAGAAGAGCAAAGAGAGGACACGAGCAGTCCTAAGCAAATAGAATAAAGGTGAATTTACCAATTGCCGAGAGGTGCGAGGGATGAGTGAAGAAATCGATCACAATACTCTTAGTGTGGCCTACCCAAGTTCTTATAAAGCTGAAACATCACATCCTGACACTTGTACTTAATTCATAGAGTCATAGAGTCCTACAACATGGAGACAGGCCCTTTGATCAAAACTGCTCCATGCTGACCAAAGTGTCATCTTTGTTAACTCCCTTACTCTGCACTTGGCCCAGAAGCTTCTACTTCTTTCATCTCCATGCAGTTGTCCAAATATTGTTAATGCATCAGTCTTAACCATTTTCGCTGGCAGCTATTCCATATGTTTACCATTTTCTGTGTAAAATATTTACCCTCAGATTCTGTTTTCTTCTTTCCCCTCTTACCTTAAACCGATGACCTCAAGACCCTGATTCCTCAATCCGGGAGAAAAAAAAACTGAGGATATCGAGGATTCAGGTGAGATGGAGAGGGAGGTAATGGAGTGGAGAAGTTGCATTACTGGTCAGAGAGAATATCACAGCTGTGCTGAAGGAGGGCACTGTGGAGGTCTCGAGCAGTGAGGCTATAGTTGCAGAGTTCAGAAATAGGAAGAGTGCGGTAATAATGTCAGGGCCTTACTACATGCCTATCAACAACGAATGTGAGATAGAGGTATAAATATGTAAACTGATTATGGAAAGATATCGGAACAACAGAGTGGTGGTGATAGGAGATTTTAATGTTCTCAACATTGACTGAGATTCACTTGGTGTTAGATGTCTAGATACAGTATAATTTGTAAGAGCGTTTTCCAGAACAGTATGTAAATAGTCCAACTCGGGAAGGGGTCAAATTGGACCTGGTGTTGGGGTACAAGCATTGCCAGCTCTTTGCATTTTCAGTAGGGGATTACTTTGGAAATAGTTCCATAATCCATAGATCATAATTCTTTAAGTTTTAGAATACTCATGAGCAAAGACAAGAGTGATCCGAAAGGAAGAGTGCTAAATTGGGGGAAGGCCAACAATACCAAAATTCGGCAGGAGCTGGTGAATGTGGATTAGGAGCAGCTGTTTGAAGGTAAATCTTTATTTGATATGTGGGAGACTTTTAAACAGAGATTGATTAGAAATTTTGAAGAGAGATCAGATTCAAGGTTTCGGGTCCAGTGACACTTGTTCAGAATGTATTGATGTCATGATGGTTTGTTCCTATGTCGAACCTCCTACTGCCATGTCGTGGGACAATAACACTCAGTAGCTATGACAGCAACACGTGTTGGCTCTTTCACAGACCATATTGTTCCCATTGTTTAATTATTTGAGTTATTGATAACATCCATTGCCTCTTCAGTTGCCTATATTGGTTGAGGAACTACGACAAACGTTGCTTCTATACTACATCACTTGAATGTAGTAGCAACTATGTTATACTCCTTTTCTGCTGTTATAACTATTGCCCTAATCGCATGTATATTTAAACTACACAAGATAACCTGTTACATGTCACTTGAAGTATGATAGCTTTCAAGAAGAAAATGCTTATTGAGATATGCTTATCGACAACACATTCAGCATTAGATTAGATTACTTTACAGTGTGGAAACAGGCCCTTCGGCCCAACAAGTCCACACCGACCCGCCGAAGTGCAAACCACCCATACCCCTACATTTACCCCTTACCTAACACTACGGACAATTTAGCATGGCCAATTCACCTGACCCTGCACATCTTTGGACTGTGGGAGGAAACCGGAGCACCCGGAGGAAACCCACGCAGATACGGGGAGAATGTGCAAACTCCACACAGTCAGTCGCCTGAGGCGGGAATTGAACCCGGGTCTCTGGCGCTGTGAGGCAGCAGTGCTAACCACTGTGCCACCGTGCACAGTTGTTAAGAAGGCATGCGGTGTGTTAGCTTTTTAGAGGTAGAGTGACTGAGTTTCGGAGCCATGAGGTCATGTTGCAGCTATACGAGACATATAATATAATCAGTGGGTTAGATAACGTGGACAGTGATAGCCTATATTTATATTACACGTGCTAAATGTCATCCTGCTAAACCTCATCTAGGTGGTGCAGTATTAAAAGGATGTGCATTTGTGCTTCATAAAGAAATCATATCCTTACAGACATTTGCCAATTATTTTCAGTGTGTTTTTATTCAAATACCCATTATCCACAAGGCACGCAAACATTGTCCCCAATTGAATAATGTGAAATGTATTACCCCTCCCTACCATTCTCAATCAATGTGTCGAGAGTGCCCACATGAATCTCCAGTGCAGTCGTCACATTTTAAGCACGATCCTGCGATTAAATGGATGTCTTTCAAACTTTCTCCATTTCTACAAATTTCTTTTAACTGTGAACTACGAGTATGGACCGTTCAGGTGACAGTCACGAAATGGACGTAAGTAACTAATAATTTTCTTGTTTCGAATACTTCAGCAGGTTCATTTTTCAGGTCAGCGACCAACATGTTCTTGGTCCAGGAATACTGGATCATTGGTCATGTTGCACAATTGAGATAAGCTCGTTTTATCTTTCACTAACTCCTTAAGGTGGTATATACAGCTCAGGTAGTGGTTGAGAACCATCGAACAAGGTTATATCGGACAGGTTTATGTATTTGGATACCAGCTCAGAGTGCACATTATCTTACAAGATCACAGAACTCCTGCAGTGTGGAAGCAGGCCATTTGGCCTATAGAGTCCACACTGACCTTCTGGAGAGCATCCCACCCAGAATCAACCATTAACCTGTACCTATAATCTTGCATTCCCTATGTCTAATTTACACATTTATAGACATTATAGACAATTTAACTTTTCCAATCCAACTGCCTGCACATCTTTGTGCTGTGGGAAGAAACCAGAGGACCCAGAGCAAACCTATGGAGATGGGGGTGGGGGTAGCATAGAACATTACAGTGCAGTACAGACCCTTCGGCCCTTGATGTTGTGGAACCAGTCTGAAGCCCATCAAACCGACACTATTCCGTTCTTGTCCATATGCCTTTCCAATGACTATTTAAATGCCCTTAAGGTTGGTGAGTTTACTACTACTGCAGGCAGGGTGTTCCACGCCCCTACTACTCTCTTTGTGAAGAAACTACCTCTAACATCTGATCTATGTCTATCACTCTTCAATTTAAAGATATGTCCCTTCGAGCTAGCCAACTCCATCCAAGGAAAAAGGCTCTCACTGTCCACCCTATCTAACCCTCTGATTATCTTATATGTCTCAATTAAGTCACACAGTACTCCAAGTGCGACCACGTCATATTTTTGTACAGCTGCAACATGACCTCGTGGTTCTGAAACTCAGTCCCTCTTCCAATAAAAGCTAACACATCGTATGCCTTCTTAACAACCCTATCAACATTACTATCTTACCATTAGCGTATCTGTTGCTCCTTCCCAAGTGAATCACCTCAGACCTTTCCTCGTTACATTCCATTTGTCACCACTAAGCCCAGCTCTGCAGCTTATTTCTGTCCCTCTGTAACTTGCAACATCTTTCAGCACTATTCACAATTGCACCAACCTTAATATCATTCGCAAATTTACTAACTCCTCCATCAACACCCTCATCTAGGACCTTTATAAAATTGACAAGCAGCAGTGGCCCCAAAACAGATATTTCCGATACACCACTTCATACATAATGTGCAAACTTCACACAGGCAGCTGCCCGAAGGTGGTATCGATCCATGGTCCCTCGTACAGTGCGTTAGCAGTGCTAACAATTGAATCATACATGAATCAAGAATCTTAAACATGTAAGAAATGCTTAAGGATTGAGGATCCGGCAGTGCAATCGCCTGGATCCCATTACCATTTCCCTTGTCACTCCCTGTTGGAACAGGATTGTGGCTCAGTAATTCGCACTGCTGCCTCAGAACTTCAGGGATCCAGGTTCTATGTCAAACTCAGAGCGACTATCAGTGAGGAGTTTGCACATTCTTCCCATATTGACAGCGCTTTCCTCTGGATGCTCTGGGTTTCTCCCACAGTCCAAAGATATGCACGTTCTGGTGGATTGGCTATATTAGATTGCCCATGCTACCCAGTGGTGTCTACATTAGGTGGATTAGTAATGGGCTGAAAATGTGTTGCTGGAACAGCGCAGCAGGTCAGACAGCATCCAGAGAACAGGAGAATCGACGTTTCGGGCATAAGACCTTCTTCAGGAATGAGGAAAATGTGTCCAGCAGGCTACGATAAAAGCTAGGAAGGAGGGACTTGGGGGAGGGGCGTTGGAAATGCGATCGGTGGAAAGAGGTCAAGGTAAGTGTGATAGGTCAGAGTGGGGCAGAGAGGTCAGGAAAAAGATTGCAGGTTAGGAAGGCGGTGCTGAGTTTGAGGGATTTGACTGAGACAAGGTGGGGGGAGGGGTAATGAGGAAACTGGTGAAATCCGAGTTCATCCCTTGTGGTTGGAGGGTTCTTAGGCGGAAGATGAGGCGCTCTTCCTCAAACCGTCGTGTTGTTGTGGTCTGGCGATGGAGGAGTCCAAAGACCTGCATATCTTTGGTGGAGTGGGAGAGGGAGTTGAAGTGTTGACCAAAAGGGTGGTTGGGTTGGTTAGTCCGGGTGTCCCAGAGGTGTTCTCTGAAACGATCTGCATGTAGGCGACCTTTCTCCCCAATATAGAGGAGGCCACATCGGGTGCAGCGGATGCAATAGATGATGTGTGTGGAGGTGCAGGTGAATTTGTGGCGGATATGGAAGTTTCCTTTGGGGCCTTGGAGGGAAGTGAGGGGGGAGGTGTGGGCGCAAGTCTTGCACCTCGTGCGGTTGCAGGGGAAGGTGCTGGGAGTGGAGGTTGGGTTGGTGGGGGGTGTGAATCTGACGAGGGAGTCACGGAGGGAGTGGTCTTTACGGAACGCTGATAGGGGAGGGGAGGGAAATATATCCTTGGTGGTGGGTTCCTTTTGGAGGTGGCGGAAATGACGGCGGATGATACGCTGTACATGGATGTTGGTGGGGTGGTAGGTGAGGACCAGTGGGGTTCTGTCCTGGTGGCGGTTGAGGGCCGGGGCACAAGGGCGGAGGAGCGGGAAGTGGAAGAGATGCGGTGGAGGGCATTGTCGACCACGTCGGGGGGGAAATTGCGGTCCTTGAAGAAGGAGGCCATCCGGGATGTGCGTTTTTGGAACTGGTCCTCCTGGGAGCAGATGCGGCGGAGACGAAGGAATTGGGAGAATGGGATGGCGTTTTTACAGGGGGCAGGGTGGGAGGAGGTGTAGACCAGGTAGCTGTGGGAGTCGGTCGGTTTGTAGTAGATGTCCGTGTTGATTCGGTCGCCCGAGATAGAAATAGAAAGGTCTAGGAAGGGGAGGGAGGAATCTGAGACTGTCCAGGTGAATTTGATGTCGGGTTGGAAGGTGTTGGTGAAGTGGATGAACTGTTCAACCTCCTCGTGGGAGCACGAGGCGGCGCCGATACAGTCATCGATGTAGCGAAGGTAAAGGTGGGGGGTGGGGCCAGTGTAGTTGCGGAAGATGGACTGTTCCACATATCCTACGAAGAGGCAGGCATAGCTGTGGCCCATGCGGGTGCCCATGGCTACTCCTTTCGTTTGGAAGAAGTGGGAGGATTGGAAGGAGAAGTTGTTCAGGGTGAGAACCAGTTCAGTCAGTCGAAGGAGGGTGTCAGTAGAAGTGTACTGGTTGGTACGGCGGGAAAGAAAGAAGCGGACGACTTTGAGTCCTTCGTGATGGGGGATGGAGGTGTACAGGGACTGGATGTCCATCGTGAAGATAAGG
>NC_057746.1:11232836-11263886 GCF_004010195.1 Chiloscyllium plagiosum | reverse complement strand
AAGGTGAGGCCTCTGCTGAGGACTGATCTTTCATCCTCAGAGAGGGGTAGGTCTGGAGGGATAGTGAAAACACGGCAGCGCTGGGAGCTAGGACCTGGTGTGGGGCTGGAGTTGGGTGTGGGGCGGGGTTAGGCATGGTGATGGGGTTCGACGTAGGGGCGGGGTTAGGCGTGGTGACGGAACTTGGCGGGGGGGCGGGGTTAGGCGTGGTGACGGAGATCGGCGTCGGGGCGGAGACACATGCGGTGTTGTGGTCGTGTAGGTTCGTAACGTCACTGGGGGCGGAAGTGGCTGCGGCGACCACAGAGACAGAGTTATTCCCCATAGCCGCGGAGGTCGCGAATCTGCCGGCGATTGTCTTCATGGCGATCGTGGAGGTGGTTGTCTGGGCGGCGGTCGCGGAGGCTGCGAGGTCAGTGGGGGCGGAAGTGACGTCATCGTCCGCGGCGGCGTCGGCTATTGACGCGGGCGCTGTTGCGGGCGCTTGTGTCATGGCGATGGAAAGATTTCGGAGGCCGATGGAAGATTCTGGAACAGTTGAGGAATCCGGAATGTGGGGGTAAGTACATGAGAGTTTTTGGTACTTACTGTCTTTAATTTCCGATATGGCTTGGAAGACCTGTTTGTTTAGTGTATGGATTCTTCTGTGGATGAAGAACAGTAGAGGTCCTTTGCAGGTGTGTGAGAGTGTTGACCTGAGCTGGGGTAGGTCGAGTTGCAGGGAATGTAGGTAGGGGCGCATGGCTGCAAGCGTGGAGCGGAGGATCCGGAGGAAAGTCCGTTGCTGGAGGCTTCGGATTTGTTGTAGGTACTGGTTGTCCTGGCTGGCTCCAAATTTTGTTGGTCGGAACGTAGTCTGGAGTCCATGCGGGATCATTCGGTTCCGTAGGCAGATGCTGAGGAAGGAGATGTGGCTGTGGTAGCGAGTCTGTTTGAGAATGTGGCTGAAGAGCTTCTGTGCAGAGGAGATGACTTGGGGTGTGCAGTGAGAGAGGGACTCACTGAAATCTTTGTAGAGGGAGGAAGAGAGCTTCTTCAAGGAATGCATCCTTGTAAGTGCATTCACAGTAGGCTAAAATCTTCAAGGAAAAAGTGAGGTCTGCAGATGTTGGAGATCAGAGCTGAAAATATGTTGCTGGAACAGCGCAGCAGGTCAGACAGCATCCAGGGAACAGGACAATCGACGTTTCGGGCATAAGCCCTTCTTCAGGAATGAGGAAAGTGTGTCCAGCAGGCTAAGATAAAAGGTAGGGAGGAGGGACCTGGGGGAGGGGTGTTGGAAATGCGATAATTGGAAAGAGGTCAAGGTGAGGGTGATAGGTCAGAGTGGGGTGGGGGCGGAGAGGTCAGGAAGAAGATTGCAGGTAAGGAAGGCGCTGCTGAGTTTGAGGGATTTGACTGAGACAAGGTGGGGGAGGGGTAATGAGGAAATTGGTGAAATCCGAGTTCATCCCTTGTGGTTGGAGGGTTCCTAGGCAGAAGATGAGGCGCTCTTCCTCCAACCGTCGTGTTGTTGTGGTCTGGCGATGGAGAAGTCCAAAGACCTGCATATCCTTCATGCAGTGGAAGGGGGAGTTGTCCTTGGTGGAGTGGGAGGGGGAGTTGATTAGTAATGGCAAATGTAGAATTGCAGGGATACGTTTGGAGGGCAGTGGGTCTCAGTGAAATGCACTTCAGAAGGTCAGAATTTTCCTTTCCTTTATGGAAAGATGTAGGAGCAACAGAATGGTGGTGAAAGGAGATTTTAATTTTCCCAACATTGACTGGCATTCACTTATGGATCACAACTCCATAAGTTTTAGAATACTCTTGGACAAAGACGAGAGTGATCCTACAGGAAGAGTGCTAAATTGGGGGAAGATAAACTATACAAACATTTGGCAGGAGCTGGGGAATATAGGTTGGAAGGGTAAATCCACATTTGATATGTGGGAGGCTTATAAAAGTGGGTCAGTGGTTAGCACGGCTGTCTGACAGCGCCAGGGACTTGGATTCAATTCCAGCGTCAGGTGACTGTCTCTGTAGAGTTTGCACTTTCTCCCTATTTCTGTGTGAGTTCCTCTCAAAGTCCAAATGTGTGCAGGTTAATTGGATTGCCAACGCTAAATTTCCCATATCGTTCAGCAATGTGTAATTTAGGTGCATTAGTCAGGGATAAATGTAGAATAATAGGTTAGCAGAATAAGTCTGTGTGAGATACTTTTTGGAGAATCGGTGTGGATTTGCTGGGCTGAAGGGCCTGTTTCTATGATGATCCTATGATTCAAAAGAGAAGTTGATGCGAGTGCAAGGACAGATGTGTTCCTGTGAAAATGGGGGATAGAAATGGAAAGATTGGGGAACCATGGATGACAGGTGAAATTGTGAGACTAACTAAGAGAAAAAATGAAGCTTGCATAAAGTCGAGGCAACCGAAGACAGACAAAGCTTTAGAAGAATATCAGAAATGCAGGACCAATCTGAAACGAGGCATGAAGAGGGCTAAAAGGGGTCATGAAATCTCTTTAGCAAACCTGGTTAAGGAAAATCCCAAAAACCTTTATTCATATATAAGAAACAAGAGAGTAACTAGAGAAAAGTCCGGCCCATTCAAGGACAAAGGAGGAAAAATATGCGTGGGGTCAGAGAAAATGGATGAGAATCTTAACGAGTACTTTGCATCGGTATTCACTGAGGAGAGGGACATGACGGATATTGAGGTTAGGGACAGATGTTTGATTACTCTCTTTCAGTTCGGAATAAGGAGGGAGGAATGTTGGGTATTCTAAAAGGCGTTAAGGTGGACAAGTCCCCAAGTCTGAATGGGATCTATCACCATTTACTGGGGAACTCTCTCTAACCTACTACCATCCTTCCTTTAAGTGGCCAACCACAGCTGGACACAGTATTCCAGAAGAGGCCTCATTAATATCCTGCCCAATCTCAACATGACTTCCTAACTTCTATACTCAAAGAACCAACCAATGGAGGCAAGCTTAGCAAACGCCTTTTTAGCCACCCTGTGATGCAAACTTCAAAGAACTATGTATCTGAACTCTGAGGTCCCTCTCGTTATTAAAACTACCCAAAGCCCTACCATTAATCCTGTAAGCAATACCTTTGTTTGCTTTACTAAAATGTAATACCTTACATTTATCCAAATTACCTTCCAATGGCCATGCTTCAGCCAATTGACCCAATTGAGCAAGATTTGCCTGTGATCTTAGATGAACTTAAGCACAGTCCATTAAATAACAAGTTTTGGCATCACATCCAAACTTGTTAATCATGACTGCGAAATTCTCATCTCTTACCCTATTGGCAAATAACAGAGGACCCAGGGCCAATCACTGTGGATTACCGCTGGTGACAGGCCTCCAGTCCGACGAAGCAACACTCAACCACCTATCTCTGCCTCCTGTTGTTTAGTCAATCACGTATCCAATTGGCAAGGTCACCTTGAATCCCTTGTGGTCCAACTTTCCAAATTAGTCTAATATGCAGAACCTTATCGAAGCTTTACTAAAGTCTAAGTAAACACATCTACTGCTCTGCCGTCAAAAATCTTTTTGGAGACTTTACACGGAGATATGCATTTACTTCATATTGTTTTCTTTGGAGAACAAAAAGTTGAGAGTAGAGACAGAGATTTTGCAAATCATGGGAGAATGGTAAGCTGTTCCCCTTGTGGTATGTTCATAACAAGGGGTTATGCCTTTATAGTGAACATCTGGACACACAGACGGATTTTAGGAAAGAAATCTTTTTCACACAGGTAGTGGTGGGTGCCTTCAATGTTCAGGAAGCTGATGGAGGTAGTAAACCTCAGAGAGGAAGGCAATGAACGAAGTTGTTTAATACTCGGACTGGAGGCAAGACTAACTGATTTAGCAGCTTGTTTGAAAACAGTGCTGAGAAAATAAAAATAAAAATTCTTTCATTGTTAGTAGTCATCCCTGGGTAGGCCAGGATTCATTGCCTGTGAACCACTAACCTGAGGATCAGTTGCACAATAACCAGGTGTCCCGCTGCCACTCTAACCTGAGGATGTGTTGCACTATACCCTGGGGTCCTCCTGCCCCTTTAACCTGAGGATCTGTTGCACTATAACCTGGTGTCCGGCTGTCCCTCTAACGTGACGATCTGTTGCATTGAAACTTGGGGTCCTTCTGCACGTCTAACCTGATGCCCTGCTAACCCTGTAACCTGAGGATCTTCTGCACTATAAACTGGGGTCCTGCTGAACCTCTAACCTGAGGATCTGTTGCACTATAACCTGGGGTCCTGCTGTCCCTCTAACGTGATGATCTGTTGCACTAAAAGCTGGGGTCCTGCTGCAGCTTTCACCTGGTGTCCTGCTGACCCTGTAATCTGAGGATCTGCTGCACTATAAACTGGGGTCCTGCTGAACCTCTAACCTGAGTATCTGTTGCATTTTAACCTGTGATCCTGCTGCCCCAGTAACTTGAGGATCTGTTGCACTTTTACCTGGGTTTCCTGCTGTCTCTCCAACCTGACGATCTGCTGCACTGTAACCTGGGGTCCCTTTGCACCACTACACTCGTGTCCTGCTGTCCCTCCAAGCTGAGGATCGGTTGCACTCTAACCTGGGGTTTTGTTGCCCCTCTAACATGAGGATCTGTTGCACTAAAATTTGATGTCCTGCTGCCCATCTAACCTGAGAATATGTTGCACTCTCAACTGGGGTCCTGCTGAAACTCTAACCTGAGGATCTGTTGCACTACAACCTGAGTATCTGTTGCAATTTTACCTGGGCTGCCTGCTGTCCCTTCAACCTGACGAACTGTCGCACTGTGACCTGGGTTCCCTTTGCACCACTAACCTCGGGTCCTGCTGCCCCTGTGATCTGAGGATCTGTTGCACTATCAATGGGGTCATGTTGACCATCGAGCCTGAGGGTCTGTTGCAATATAACCTAGAATGATCCTGCCACTCTAACCAGAAGATCTGTTGCACCATAGCCTGGGGTCCTACTGAAGCTTTCACCTGGTGTCCTGCTGACCCTGTAACCTGAGGATCTGCTGCACTATAAACTGGGGTCCTGCTGAACCTCTAACCTGAGGATCTGTTGCACTTTTACCTGGGCCTCCTGCTGTCTCTCCAACTTGACGATCTGTTGCACTGTAATCTGGGCCCCTTTTTCACCTCTAACCTGAGCATCTATTGCACTATATCCAGAGATCCTGTTGCCCCTCTAACCTTATGATCTGTTGCACTAGATCCTGGGGTCCTCCTGCCCCTCGCACCTGAGGATCTATTGCACTATAACCTGGGGTCCTGCTGCCACTGGTGTTCTGCTGCCCCTCTAACCTGAGGATCTATTGCACTATATCCAAAGATCCTGTTGCCCCTCCAACCTGATGATCTGTTGCACTATAACCTGGTGACCTGCTGTCCCTCCAACGTGACGAGCTGTTGCACTGAAACCTGGGGTCCTGCTACACCTCTACCCTGGTGACCTGCTGGTCCTGTAACCTGAGAATCTGCTGCACTAAAAACTGGGGTCCTGCTGAACCTCTAACCTGATGATCTGTTGCACTTTTACCTGGGTTCCTGCTGTTCCATCAACCTGAGGATCTGTTACACTATAAGCTGGAATTCTCCTACCCCACTAACCTGAGAATCTGTTGCATCATATCCTGCGGTCCTGCTGAACCTCTTAACTGAGGATCTGTTGCATTATTAACTGGTTCCTGTTGCCCCTCGAACCTTAGGATCTGCTGCAGTATAAACTGTGGTCCAGCTGAACCTCCAAACTGAGGATGTGTTGCACTATAACATGTATTCCTACTGCCCGTCTAACCTGAGGATCTGTTGCACTTTTACATGGGCTTCCTGCTGTCCCTCCAACCTGACGATCTGTAACCTGGGGTCGTTTTGCACCTCTAACCTGGGGTCCGTCTTTCCTCTAACTTGAGGATCTGTTGCATTATTAACTGGATCCGGTTGCCCCTCTAACCTGACGATCTGCTGCAGTATAAACTGGGGGTCCTCCTGCCCTTTAACCTGAGGATCTGTTGCACTCAAATCTGGTGCCCTGCAGGCCCTCTAACGTGATGGTCTGTTGCATTGAAAGCTGGTGTCCTGCTGCACCTCTAACCTGATGTCCTGCTGACATTGTAACCTGAGGATCTGCTGCACTATAAACTGGGTTCCTGCTGCACCTCTAACCTGATGTCCTGCTGCCCCTGTAACGTGAGAATCTGTTGCACTTTACCTGGGCTTCCGGCTGTCACTCTAACCTGACGATCTGTTGCACTGTAACCTGGGGTACATTTGCAACTCTAACCTTGGGTCCTGCTGCCCCTCTAACCGGAGGCGCTGTTGCAATATAACCTGGGGTGTTGCTGTCCCTCCAAGCGGAGGATCTGTTGCACTAAAATCTGGTGTCCTGCTGCCCGTCTAAACTGAGGATATGTTGCACTATAACCTGCGGTCCTGCTGAACCTCAAACCTGAGGTTCCGTTGCACTATAATCTGGGGTCCTCCTGCCCCTTTAACCTTAGCATCTGTTGCATTTTTACCTGGGCTTCCTGCTGTCCCTTCAACCTGACGAACTGTTGCACTGTAATCTGGGGTCCTTTTGCACCACTAAACATAGGTCCTGCTGCCCCTCCAACCTGAGGATCTGTTGCTGTATAAACTGGTGTCCTGCTGCCCCTCTAACCTGAGGATCTGTTGCACTATAAGCTGAGGTCTTGCTGCCCCTCTAACATGAAGATCTGTTGCACTAAAATCTTGGGTCCTGCTGCCAGTCTAACCTGAGGATATATTGCACTATAACCTGGGGTACTGCTGTCTCTCTAATCTGAGGATATATTGCACTATAACCTGGAATTCTCCCGCCCCTTTACCCTGAGAATCTGTTGCAGCACATCCTGCGGTCCTGCTGAACCTCTAACCTGAGGATCTGTTGCACTATTCCTTGGTGTCCTGATGCCCCCTAACCTGAGTATATGTTGCACTAAAACCTGGTGCCCCGCTGTCCCTCTAACTTGAGGATCTGTTACACTATATCCTAGGGTCCTGCTGCCCCTCTAACCTGAGGATCTGTTGCACTTTAACCTGGGGTAAAGCTGCCGCTCTAACATGACGATATGTACCACTGAAACCTCCGATCCTGCTGCACCTCTAACCTTTTGCGCTGCTGACCCTGGGCTTCCTGTTGTCCCTCCAACCTGTTGCAGTGTAACCTTAGGTCCTTCTGCACCTGTAAGCTGGCGTCGTGCTTCCCCTCTGACCTGTGGATGTGTTGGACTGTAACCTGGGGTCCTGCTGCCCCTCTAACCTGAGAATCTGTCGCACTATAAACTGGGGTCCTGCTGACCCTCGAACCTGAGAATCTGTTGCACAATAACCTGGAATTCCCCTGCCCCTCTAACCTGAGGATCTGTTGCAGCATAACCTGGGGTCCCGCTGAACCTCTAACGTGAGGATCTGTTGCACTATAAACTGGGGTCCTGCTGACCCTCGAACCTGAGAATCTGTTGCACAATAACCTGGAATTCTCCTGCTCCTCTAACCTGAGGATCTGTTGCACCATAACCTGGGGTCCTGCTGAACTTCTAACGTGAGGATCTGTTTCACTATAAACTGGGGTCCTGCTGCCCCTCTAACCTGAGGATCTGTTGCACTATAACCTGTGGTCATGCTGCCTCTCTAACCTGAGGATCGGTTGCACCATAACCTGGGTCCTGCTGTCCCTCTAACCTGAGGATCTGTTGCACTATAACCTGGCCTTTCCTGCCCCTCTAACGTGAAGTTCTGATGCATTAACACCTGGGGCCCTTCTTCCCCTCTTACTTGGGGACCTGTTGCACTATTACCTTGGATCCTGATGCCCCTCTAACCAGAGGATCTGTTGCACTGTAACCAGCGGTCCTTTTTCCCCTATAAGCTGAGGATCTCTTGCACTATTACCTGGGATCCTGATGCCCCTCTAACTTAAGGATGTGTTGCACAATAACCTGGGGTCTTGCTGCCCCTCGAAACTGAGGATATGTTGCACTAAATGAATTATATAGATGGGATTGTGAACAAAGATAAAACTAATTGGGTGGAATTCTGCCATGGTCCCTTGCTTCAAGGTCATGAACTGGATTTTTGCAATTGTTTAATTATTTAGAGCGTGTGAGATAGGTTCATGAAGTTGGTGTCCCGTCACCAACTCACCCTTTATTTAATCTACATAGTACATGTACTCTGATCAGCTGGCTCAGGGCTAGTTCCTCGGGTGAGTAGAATCCATGTGACTTCTGTTGATATCTGTCAGTCAGGGTTCCCTGAATAAAACAGGTTAACAGCCCCCAAACAGACAACTCATACGAAACGATACGGCCAACGTTGTTCCAATCCTTACATCCTTCCCTCTTCAAAGTCCAGGGATGTAAGCCTGTTCTTTTGCTTGCAACTTCTCCTGGGAAGTTATCACCCCAACTCTGGTTCCTCCAACTCAGACTGGGACACAGATGACCGCAGCTGCACTTGCACCTGAAATATCTCCGTAAACGTTCTTCTTCTTCTTCTTCTTCTTCTTCTTCTTCTTCTGGCAGCAACGGGTTGAAGGCTGTATCCATCTTGGACGCGGAGATTTCTTTGATATTCGACAGAGAGGGTGAACCCACGGTTTCTGACAACTTTCCAACTGTTCTGACGAGCCTGCTACGTTTTGCTCCAGCACTGTTTGCAAGGTAGCAGCTTTCATGTGATCGACAGCTATCTTAACGATTGCCTCAGCTAAATGAACTTTGTCACAGGACCTAATCCTGCATCGACCTTGCCTTACACCCATGTAGAATCACGAGTTCATACGTTCATAAGGAATAAATGCAGAATTAGATAATTTGGTCCATCGAGTCTGCTTTGACATTCGTTCACTGTTGATATGCTCATCATCCCTGTTTCCTGGTCCTTTCCCCATAACCCTTCAGCCATTTAACAATTACAAGTCTCGGGTGTAAGTTTGCTCGCTGAGCTGTAGAATTGATATCCAGACGTTTCAATACCTGACCACGTAACATCATCAGTGGCGACCTGCAAGTGAAGCGAAGCTGTTGTCTCCTGCTTTCTATTTATATCTTTCTCCTGGATGGGGTTCCTGGGGTTTGTGGTGATGTCATTTCCTGTTCGTTTTATGACGGGTTGATAGATGGTATCCAGATCTATGTGCTTGTTTATGGCGTTGTGGTTGGAATGCCAGGGCTTTAGGAATTCTCTGGCATGTCTTTGCTTAGCCTGTCCCAGGATAGATGTGTTGTCCCAGTCGAAATGGTCCCAACGTCATCTATAAAATTCTATGCAAGGGCTTACACAAATACTGTGTAGGACAAACAGGAAGAAAGTTAGCCAACAGGATACATGGACACAAGCTAGCCACAAAAAGACACGACCCCCTCTCCCTCATAGCCCTACACACGGATGAAAAAAAAATTTCGACTGGGGCATCACAACTATCCTGGGACAGGCTAAGCAAAGACATGCCAGAGAATTCCTAGAGGCCTGGCACTTCCAACCACAACGCCATAAACAAGCACATAGATCTAGATGCCATCTATCAACCCCTCAGAAAACGAACAGGAAATGACATCTTCACAAACCCCAGGAACCCCATCCAGGAGAAAGATATAAATAGAAAGCAGGAGACAACAGCTTCGCTTCACTTGCCGGTCGCCACTGATGATGTTACCTAGCCAAGTAATGAAACGTCTGGATATCAAACCTACAGCTCAGC
This sequence comes from Chiloscyllium plagiosum, assembly GCF_004010195.1. Lineage (NCBI taxonomy): Eukaryota > Metazoa > Chordata > Chondrichthyes > Orectolobiformes > Hemiscylliidae > Chiloscyllium > Chiloscyllium plagiosum. The sequence goes on along the minus strand of NC_057746.1, from coordinate 11,254,156 downwards.
GAGCAAACCTACACCCTAAACCTCAACCTGAGCTACAAACCTTCACAAACCTTGCGAATTACAAGTCTGTCGAAACCCTCCTTAAAGTTACTCACTCTCCCGGTATCCACCGCGCTTTGGGATAGCGGAATCCTCAGATTCACAAACCTTTGGGCGCAGTAGTTTCTCCCCAACTCTAATTTTCCTGCACATTGTCCTAAAATTGTGACCTCTTGTTCTAGAATATCCTACGAGAGGAAGCACATTTATTTGATCCATAGCTTTTATCATCTCGAATACAATAATTTAATCTTCCATCATTGTTCCATATTCCAGCATATAGGCTGAGTCACTGCTTAAGTCGAAGACTGTGTTTATCTGGTGTCACTTTGAACTCCAAATATATATGTACTGCTCAATACCACTAAGTACAAGAAGCCCCGAATTTCTCTGATCAATCTAGTAAATCTACACTAATGTGACTCCAATGCCAAATAAGGAGCCAAAATTATGCACGATACTCAACTGCGGTCTCACCAAAGTCTTTTATAGTTGCAACAATACTTCCTTAATTAAGTCGCCTTTCATTTCTTTGACCCAAACGCAAGGCATTGCATTCATCCACACCCGCTCCATCTGCCACATTTTGGCGCATTCTCCCAACCTATCTATATCCATTTAGCAGGTTCTTATTTCGTAAATGCAATTTTCCATCCTGCCTATTCTTATTTTATTCACAGATTTTCCTATGGTGCCTTCTACCCTAATATCCTAGGTGGTAATGCAGACTCTAAATACTTGGGGTCCAAGGTTGTCCTTTGCCACAGCACCAAAGCAGTTCCACAAAGTAAACTACCTCCCACCCTCCAGAGATGCCCAACGTCGAGCACGGGCGCCACCTCACACAAACACCCTAGGCATGGGAACACGATACAATATAGAATATAGAACATAGAACAATACAGTGCAGAACTGGCCCTTCGATCCTCGGTGTTGCACCGACCATGAACTATTCTCTGCTCGTCCCCCTACACTATCCCATCATTATCCATGTGCTTCTCCGAGGATTATTTAGATCTCCCTAATGTGGCTGAGTTAACTACATTGGCAGTAAGGGCATTTCACGCCCTCACCACTCTCTGAATGAAGAACCTGTCTCTGACATCTGTCTTAAGTCTATTACCCTTCAGTATGTAGTTATACCCCCTCAAACAAGCTAACGTAATCATCGTAAGAAAAATACTTTCACTCTCTATTTTATCTAATCCTCTGATCATCTTGTATGTCTCAATTAAATCCCCCATAGCCTTCTTCTTACCAATGAGAAAATACCCAAATCTCTCAGCCTTTCCTCATAAGACCTTCCCTCCAAACCAGGCAACATCCTGGTAAATCTCCTCTGCATCTTTTCCAATGCATCCATTTCCTTCCCGAAATATGGCGGCTATAATTGTACACAATATTCCAAGTGTGGCCGCACTAGCGTTTTGTATAATTGCAGCATGATATTGCAGCTCCGGAACTCAGTCCTTCTATCAATGAAACCTAACACACTGTATGCCTTCTTAACAACACTATCAACCTGGGTGGCAACTTTCAGGGATCTATGTACATGGACTCCAAAATCCCTCCGCACATCCACACGACCAATAATCTTTCCATTGACCCCGTAGTCTGCCTTCCTGTAATTCTTCTCAAAGTACATCACCTCACATTTAGCTGCAATGAACTCCATTTGCCACCTCTCAGCCCAATTCTGCAATTTATCTAAGTTCCCTTCACACTGTAACATTGTTCCAAACTGTCCACTGCTCCACCGACTTTAGTGTCATCTGCAAATTTACTAATCCATCAACCGATGCCTGCGTGTAAGTCATTTATACAGATGTCAAACAGCAGTGGTCACAAAATAGATTCTTGTGGCACGCCACTAGTAACTGGATTCCAGGCTGAATATTTTCCATCAACCACCACTCGCTGCCTTCTTTCAGGAAGCCAGTTTCTAAACCAAACTGCTGTATCACCTTCAATCCATTTCTTCTCCATTTTATCCAACAGCCTACCCTGTGGAACCTTATCAAAGGCGTCAATTGCCCTACTCTCATCGACATGCTTGGTCATCTACTCAAAAAACTCAATGAGATTTGTGAGACACGACTTGCCCGTGACGAAGCCATGTTGACTATCTGAAATCAAATTGTTGCTTGCTAGATGACTATAAATCTTATCTCTTATAATCTTTCCAAAGCATTTCATACAAGAGAAGTAAGGCTTACTGGTCTATAAACAATAGAAGTAAGGTTCACCAGGTCCAACTTGGTGCGAAGGCCTCCCCCGCAGGAGAATGAGGCATGGCCCCACTTTCACACATGAACCAGGGCATTTTGGTGTTGAGTGAAGGCTGCAGGCTCTCAACTTGAGCCAGCGTCCAATACGCTGCGGCTCCCTCCACTACACTGGTTTCTGGTGTAGTGGTTCCAGCATTTAATTGCTGCCGCCATGATTTGAAGACATTCGCGTTGACAAACCAGATCCCCTAGAACAGCCAGCACACAACAGCCATCAATATGCACTTGCACCTTCACTGCACCATCCGAGTTAGCATGGTTCCACTCAGCAGCCAAGCAACAGGGAACTTCACATGCACACGCTCCATCACCTGAACAGTAAGGAAGGTGGCATTGCGCTTCAACATTAAGGAAGAGCAGCACACAGACACAAAGGAATCATCCATAGAAGTGACCCGCTGCACCAGCCTTCCACACCTCTCCATCAGCCCTGGCCAAGGAAACCGCACCCGCACTAATGCCTGAGCAGGATAGCTATGCTGGCTAAGGCACTCTAGGCACAGCGGAATAAGTGCATCATTGCCAATGCCCTCCACAGCAAGGTTGCTGCAAAACAACCAGCAAACTTCCACCAGCCCACACGGCTGCAGTGGCTAGAAACAATACATCAAGAAGCATCGCACTTAGGTTTGGTGTAAAGTCAAGGAAACTCTGCAAATCACTCACTTTCAAACAGATGAACCTTAAGGTACCAAAATCTCCTACTCCAGGGAAACAAAACTACACCTCTAACCGCCTTGGTCTCCCCTCCAAAATAACGTTCAGGGTGCTGAGGCTCCCCATAGCACGGAACTGACACCCGGGACAAGCAGACCTAAGATGCCGCAGACCCGACGCGATTGCCCGCAATCTCCCCACGACAAATCCAACCTTAACATTTCACATAACCAATGTACGCCTCTCAAACTCCAATGAGCTAAAATTAGCAACAATGTTCCTCCAAATCCACCCTCACGTTTGATTATCCCACTGTCAACCACGAGACGCGACTCACTCACTTATTTTGGTGTTTGGATACAGTTATCCGAACACGCTAACATTCCGCCAGACACAAAATACCCCACAGCAAAATGCTGGCCCTGCTGCTACACAGAAGAGCACAACCCCGCCAATCCTGCTGCAGTCTGCGTACCACCCCATGCAAATATGCAAAGGTTTGCAGGTGGGGAAGAGTTGTTCAATGGAGAACAGACCATAAGTTTAGATACATGGATGAAAGACCTGGGAAGGCCTGGAATCAGTGCAGACTTACAATAATCTGATAGCTTTTTCCAACTATCTCACGTCAATACCTGGTAAAATCTGTTAACACAGAAGTTGTCCATCCAAAATCTTGACTGATTGAGTAGGTTAATTTCCTGTGATTTGTCATCTCTCCATTTTATTCTGCAAACTTGCTGAGCCACTGCTTAAGTCTAAATCTGCTTTGATCTGGTACCACTCAAAACTTCAATTAACCATCCGGACTTTTCTGCGTGTTGTTCTCTGTTTGAGTGTTTCTCTCCCGTCATTTAGAAAGTATGTAGTCTTCCACGTACAACAATTGAATCCTGTGTGGCTGGGCTCACTTTTGCTTTGGCCCATGTGAGGTACATTCTGATCTGTTTTCTTCCCTCTTGAATCAGGTTTTTCCATATATATATATCACCCATTTTCTTCAGTTCTATTCTGGTATATATTCAAAATGGCTGAACGTCATTTTGTGAGGCAGACAGTGAGGATGTCAACTGTAAAATGATATAGTTGGGCGAGCGGAATGGGGACATAATGAATGCGACAGATAGAATTCAATGCAGAGAAATGTGAAGTGTTGCATTTTGAAGATCAAAAAAGGAATTAGAAACTTAATCTCACCGTTCAAAAGACTTTGCTGGAAAGGAATAACCAAGCTGATTGAAAAAATATGTAGTTTTATTATGGAAGGATATGAGATCTTAGGGTTCACAAACAGAACTGAGTACAAAACAGGAAGTGAATTCTCCTTAATGCTGTTAAAACTAAAGAACATTTAAAATGGCATATAAAATTTAAGTGGGAATCCAAAGCCACTTGTACTGGAGAGTTGTGTATTATCTCTGCCCATTACCTGAAGTCTGCTATTCTCGTCTGGATCGTAAATCTTGTAGTTCATCGCGTGTCGGAGACTGTACTCCTTTTTCTTTCGCTCGTGGGAGGCACAGTGACTCAGTGTTAACGCTGTTGCCTCACAGCGCCAGGGTCTGTGTGCAGTTTGCATATTCTCCGGGTGCTGTTCCTTCCGTACAGGTGAATTAGTCCTGCTAAATTGCCCAGAGGATTCGGCGCATTAATCAGAGTTATGTATATATAGTAAGGGCATCTGTCTGACCCTTCGGAGGGTCGGTGTGGACTTGTTGGGCCAAATGACCTATTTCCATATTGTAAGAATCTCAATCAATCCTTGGCTCGGGATCTGCAACTAGGGCAAAATTCTTCATTGCATTTCATTTATCAAGCTCTGTTGAAGTTTATAAATTTCAGTCAGATCTAATCTTATCCTGAGAAACTATTCTCAACGTAGGCGATCCCCAATTACACCCAAGTGAACCTCTGCCGCACTCCATCAAAGTCAAGTATTTCCTACCTTGGAGCAGAAAATCAAAGCTGCATGTGATATGCTAGTTATAGTCGCCGAAAATGCACTTTATAACAGCCTTTTATGTTATCCCTACTTCAGAACGCAAATCCTTTTCTCAATTAAGTCAAATAAAGTATCTGCTCTCCTAATTACATTTTGCATCTGCCTACCTAGTTTCATTGCAAGATAAATTTCTGCAGAAGTTGGAATCTATAGCGAAGATAACAAAGTATATCGATCACAGTGGCTCAGACAGCATCCATGAGAGCCTAGATGACTCTTCAGCAGAGGTAGAGAAATACCGTCATGGCAACATTTATGGTACAGTTACAGGGTCTGTGAAAATGATGGGAAGCAGACTGCTGTAGGAAAATTATACTGATAGTTTCGATGACGTGATCAGAATGTGAGACTCGCAAAACATTGGTGAGTCCAGCTGCCAGACTTGAAATAACAGACAGTCTAACTGAAGGGGAGAGCGGGAGAGAGAGCATATGGACAGAGAATTAATAAACAAAGCTAAAGTAAAGAGAAGAAATGAGCGAGTGTAATAAGTAAAGCTAAAATATAGGGAAGGCAAGGAAGTGGGTTCAAAACGGGAAGGTGTTGAACACAATATTGTGTCCAGAATGGTGTGAAGGGCGTGGTATGATGAGGATATGTTGTTCATCCAGCTTGTGCTGTGATTCACGAGAACGCTGCAGCATGCCTAGGACAGATAAGTGGGCATGTGACCATGATGCTGTGTGAAAATAACCAGCTGTGGAAACTTCATTGTCCTACTTGCACAAAGACCAGAAATGCTCTGCAAAGTGAGCAAACAGTCTGCGTTTGTTTTCTCCAATGTAGAGTAGGCCACATGTGTGTAGCAAATATTATACATAGGTATCTAGGAGGTACAGATGAAATGATACTTCAGCTAGAAAGATTGGATAGTGAGTACAGAGGAGGTGAAGGGGCAGGCGCTGCAACTTCAGCAGCTAAATGGGAAGGTGCTGTTGCGGGGCGGGGCGGCATTGGTGTTGGAGGTCATGGAATGAATGAGAGTGTCCCGGGGGGAACACAGACAGGGCAGTGGGGAACATCTGTTTGGTGGTTGACTTCTGCTGGAGTTGCCTGAAATGGCAGAATATGGATCGTTTTAATGTAGAGGTCGGTGGGATAAAACGTGAGGACAAAAAGATCCTGACCACGCTGTGATGGATGAGAAAGTGCATGGGGCAGAAGAACGGGTAATAGGTTGGATGCGGTTGAGGGCCCTGTCAACGACAATGGTCGGGAAACAATGATTTTTGGAAAAAAAAACCATGTCAGCAGCGTTGTTTTACAAAGTGGCACAGTCAAATGAGATGCGACACAGGCGATGCAACTGAGAGAATGAGATTGAGTTCTGACTGGAATTTGGGTGTGACAAGCTGTATTGAAGGTAACTATGCGAGTCTGTTATTTTGTAATGGATTTCAGTCGACAGTTTATTCCCTGAAATGGAGAGAGAGAAGTCAAGAGAAGGAAGGAAGTGTTGGATGACGTGAAAGTTATAGAGGGTGCAGATAAAGCGATACACTTTTCAAGGCCCAACGCAGGGAGCCTGAGACGGCTCTGAAGCAGACTTCCATGTACCGAAAAGAAGAGTTTGGGGTATGCGTCGGGGAGTGCAGGACTGGAATAAGGATTGTTCACCTTCCATATCAGAGGCAGGCATGCAGTGCCCATAGCCAGTCTTTTAACTTGGAAATAGTGAAATAAATTAAGGAGAAATTATTCAATGACAGAACAAGTTCAGCCGGGGGAAGGATGGCAACATTTCGCTTTTCAGATGAGTTCCCCATCAATCAATCTATGAATGATCGCGAAAGGAGCTGACAATTCGCCTCAGAAGAATAGAATAATAAATTGCGTTGTGACTTAAAACAAATGCGGTCATCGACTAGACAGGGAGGGGTGAATGGTTCCTTTTTCTGCTGTGATCAGCATATGTGCCACAGTTTTTTCCTCTGTGAAGCACATCTTCATTTGTCGACGATTTCAGGATATAAATCTAACATCAGACAACTGCATACATTCAAATACCCTTACAACCACGGGAATTAAAAATGAGTAAGACTTTAAGTCCCTCAAATCTGAACCACCATCAATTGCATATTGACTTTCCAATATTTGTCACCTCCACTTTCCTGCCTTCTCTTGTAATCCTTTATTCTAAATTGCCGGTGACAGGCAATTTAGGCAACAGGAGAGATGAAAATATCTGCATACCACTCGGGAAGACCAGGTCCACGAATTGAGGTTTATGTTGTGCAACAGGGAATACATGATATTAAAGTATGAGGAAGGAGCCGTGGAGTCGATGTGACACAGAAACAGCAAAGGAACGACTTGAACGATCATCAGTAAACAGAACAGCAAGAGAGGTACTAAGAAAATTATGCTGCAGAGGCCACAGGCAGGCTGAACATTTAGACATGGGGAAATGGAATAGTGGGAGATGAGCATTCAGAAATAAAAGTGTTGAAGATGATCATCAGCGAGGAAGCAGTTGCAGAAATAAAAGTTGTACAGATAGACCATGCCAAAGAAGAGCATGCGAAAGCAATACCAATGAGGAGAGAAAATCAGTCGAAGTAAGTGAGGACATAAAGACTAGCAGCAGGAATAGGCATAAAGCTCTTCGTCCAAGCTCCTCTTTTACAATTATCAAGATTGTGTCTCTATTTCAATCTTTTTCCTTCTTTTCCCCATACATTTTGATATCTTTTCCAAATGAGAAAAATCTATCTCTTTCCTGAATGTATTCCATGATTTGATATCTACAGCCTTCTGCGCTCGAGAATTTCCAGTGAATATCCTTTCTTTCTCTCAATCCGAAATAGTGGACACTGTAGTCTGAGATGATCATCTTGACTCCCTCGCAGGGAAAATGTGAAACCAGCATCAATCAGATGAAATTAATACATGTACAGAGATCCGTTCTTACACATTCATTGTCAGTCTAGTGATTCTCCACTGCATTTCCTCTATGGTAAGAATATCTTTCGTTAGGTAGAGTGCCTACAATTGCAGGGGTGGTCTCAGCAAAGGCCCTGAATAGCTGTGAAAGGACATTGACTTCCTAACTGCTTACTGCACCTGCCTGCTTTCTTTCATTAACTGATGTACAAGGACACCAGATCACTTGTGCATCTGCACTTCCCAGTTTATCACTATTTATATGATGGCCTTCCTTTCTGTTATACACGAAGGTGTATAATTCAGTCCATCCTATCGGAAGGATGTTGGGCGAATTGAAGGAATCCTGAAAACATTTCCACGGATGTTGAAAGAGTTGGACGATTTGTGCTGTAGGGAGAGGTTGAATAGGCTGTGGCTGTTTTCACTGGAAAGCCGGAGGCTGAGGGCTGATCTTATAAAGGTTTATAAAATCATGAAGCGCATCCATAGAATCACTAGACGAAGTATTTTACTGGGGTTGGGAAGTTTCGAAATGGAGGCCATGCGTTTAGGTTGAGAGGGTCAAGATATAAACGAGATCTAAGGGGCACATTCTTCACGCAGATAATGGCGAGTGTATGAAATTTGCTGCCAGAAGATGCGGTGAAGGCTGGTACAATTGCATCGTTTAAAAGGCATCTAGATGGGTGTTTGAATAGGAAGAGTTTGGAGGGCTTTGGGTGCTGAAAGTTGGGATAGAGTAGTTTGGAATATCTGGTCGGCATGGTTGTGCTGGAGCGAATGCTATACATCTCTAAGATTCTATGACTCTACGTTCCACAGTTCCACACATAAAGCAAAGAAAAAGTAACATGTAGCTTCAGCAAGTAATTGGCAAACCATATTCTCGTTTAAAGGAGGACAATAATTTCTCAGTAGCGAAGCAACTCTTGAACTCTTGATCACATTTCGAAAACTGAGTGCAAGCCTGATCTCCCAGTTTTCATAAGGATATCAAATAACTTATTATTCTTTCTTCATTCTTTACGTTCAGATTTCTGTCTTAAAATAGACTCTTCTAATTGTTTAGCAGTGTCCTCCAAATATGGTATTGAGGAAACGCCCTTCTAGAAGCATCTTGTTAGGTCGGTCAGGAACAGTTGGCTTTCAATAAAGACATATTTTCCAAACTTCAAATGGGTATCAACTCAAAATGTTTTCACGTGGTAGGAATTGAAATCAAACTTTTTGGAGAAGAAAACTCAGCACGCAAGTTAGCATCTGTGGAGACAAAGTAGTGTTAACATGCCTGGTTCAGAGACCGTTCTTCACATAGCATTCCTTTGTTCCAGGAGGGAAAACCAGTGAAATTGATTGAAAAACTTGTAAGTCATGGTTTTCAAATTAGGTGATCAACACGACTCCAAAAGGTCCAAGTATAACTTCAATAATACATAACACAGCTGCTGCTGAGATATTCCGCTAATATGAAGGAACAAATGCTGCAGAAGTTGGATATTTGAACAATAAATAGAAAAATGCATGGAAAAAGCAACTAGTCTGGTGTGACCAGTGAACATTTAAAGAAAATAAAATTTTGAATTCAATTTGTTAGATTTTGGTACTCTTCGTTTGGTGGATACAGTGGACTTGGGATACTGTAAATCTAAAGCAAGTGCAGATAATGCTCGAGATACGCAGCCAACCTTGCAGCATCTGGGGACGGCGCAACAGATTTTATGTTTCAAGTCAGTATGACTCTTACTCAGAACTGCTAAGCTTCTTCTTCTAAGTTTAGAAAGCGGTGAGTTTGATTAAAAGATTTCCCATTACAATGCTTCCCATTCATAGCACAGTGAATGTCGATGCAGAGCATGTTGACTTGGTGATGTGTCATGAGGCAGACTTGATAAGGGAACTATGTTGAATGAACCGCTAGGATCTGTGGTCATCTTAAGATATAATTTATCCCTTTAGATTGAGAGGGAGAAAGTGGAATCAGCTGTAAAGAGAAATACATGAGGGAGGAGATGAATGAAGTTGATTGGAAGGAAACAATATCAAAGAAGATAGTGGAGGATCAATGGCAGACATTCTTGGGATGGAGAGGCGGAATTATGGAAACACAGCAAACATTCATCCAAAGGAAAAGGAAACATACTAAAAGAGTGGTTGAGAGTAACGTCAGCTGACAAGGGACGTTAGAAATAGCAAAGGAGCAAAAGAAGCAAAAAAGAAGTTGCAAATACTAGTGAGAAGCCAAAGGAATGGGAAGCTTTTAAAAACCAGCAGAGGACAACTGATGAAAAACAATTTGCAGAGAACATATTGGATTTGAGAATAAACTAGCTAATAATATTTAAAACAATTACAATAATTCGTGTTTTTTTAAAGAAAAGCATGTAAGGAAGAGGCAAAGTGGACATTGGACCACCAGAACTTGAGCTGGAGAAATAGGAATGGGCAAGAAGGAAATGCCAGAGGAAGTAAGCAGAAACTTTGCGTTATTCACTACCGCGGACGAGACCAGTAGCACATATGAGAACGTCAAGAGAGTCAGGGTCGCAGCTGATTGCCGTGGTCATTTTTGAAGAGAAGAAGCTGGGAATGTTCAAAGGTCTGAAGTTGCAATTATCATGTAGACCGCATGATCTACGCACCAAAGTTCTGAAGGAGATAGATGATGGGATTGTGGAGGCATTTATGCTGATCTTCCAGGAATTACTGGAGTCAGAGAGGATCCCAGAGGACTGGAAAATTACTAATGTAACGGGCCTGTTAAAGGAAGGAGGGATGCAGAAGACAATAGATTATCGGCCAGTTATAATGACGTCTATCGTCATTTAAAATTTAGAGTTATTTATTAAGGGAAATGCTTGGCAGTCCATGGAAAAATATAATAAAGTTTCTATGGCTTCGTCACGAGGAGTTCATGCATGATGAGTCTGTTATATTTCTTCAAAGAGGCACCAGTGATGTTAGACAAAGGTCAGCCATTCGATGCAGTCTATTTGGATAACCAGGCGGCCTTCTCCAGTAGATTATTAAGGCATTTAAGATGACTGTTGAGGCCGTATTCTGGCATAAATAGAGGATTGGCTGACTGGCCGAAGGCAAAGAGTAGGAAATGAATGGGTCTTTTTTCAAGATGGCAGCCAGTGACGAATGAAGTTCATCAGGAGTCAACTTTGGAACCACAGCCATACTTCTTAAACATAAAAAACTTAGGCTATCAAATTGAGAGCATTTTTTCGGTTTTCCCAAAAGATGGGCGGAGGGGCAGCTAATGTTGAGGGGAAAAAAAGGAGGCGATAGAAGGAGTTAGATAGTTAGAGGGACAATGATGTGGCCGATGTAATTGGTAGAAAGAACACTGACAGAGACTATTTTCCAAATGGAGAAGACGTATGGAAATCTGAAACGCAAAGCTTAATTCAAGATTCTATTGTATACAATTATCGTCAGTTTATAGTCAGAAAGGTGAAAACAATGTCAGCATTCATTTCAAGAGTGCTGGAATTCCAGATCAGGGATGTATTGCTGAGAGTGTCTCAGGCTCTGGCCAGATGGCAATTAGTGCTTGTATATAGGCAACGATGTGTTGGCATTGGGGGTTCCCCAGGAAGTTCACAAGAATTATGCCTGAGATGAAGCGCTTGTCATTTGAAGAGCGGACGAAGACTGTGGGTCTGCATTCTCTGGAGTTTAGAATGATAACGAGATATTTCATTAACAACTGCAGAATACTGAGAGGACTAGAGTGAAGGTGAGGAACATGTTTTCACTAGTAGGAGACGAGGACCCGAAGACACCGTCTCAGATGAAGGGGCTTGCCTTTAGAACCGAAATGAGGATGTTACTTCTTCTGGAGTTCCGAAATTTATCAGACGTGATTGCCATCTGGAAGCAGATTCCACAGCCCGAATGATCTTGTTATGCCCTACGTCTTGTGGTCTTATGAACTTAAATGACCATATTGAACATGAAAATGCTGATTTGCAACTAGTTACTTTTAATATAACAACAAGAACTTAAGCAAGTAACTGGATGCAAATATGTTTTTATATATGGAACATGTCTGTACATAATCGGGATGGTCTACACTTAATGTACAGAAAGTTGAGATTAAAAGAAGATACAGTCTCAGTGAGATGTTTAATGCGACAGTTATTATGTTGATATCAAGAATGAAAACATGACTGACATCCCCAAAGACAAATTCAATACTTTTTTGTCTGGTTATCTCTCAATTACATTAAAATTCATTTTAACTTTTTTCTTATTTGTGAAAAAATGTAACTATTCCTTCTTTATTCTCATGCAACTTTATTTGAGAAACGAATCAGAGTCGATTAAGAAGGCGAGAAAAGCTGTATTGCTCCATTGAGAGATAAACAACCGCTGGGCAGCAGATCACTCATTTAGAATAAATTACACTGAAATCACCAAATTACCTAATTATTCCCCTGAGGTCAGTCATCAGTTAAAAAGAGAACATTATTCATTGAAATGCAGAAGGTGCACAGAGCCTCTGACTGAAATGCATGGAATACCAAAGGGCTTGACTTTTGCCATTTACTATCCGCTCATTGCAGCTATTGGAGTACCAGGTAAGTTGTTGAGGTTTGGGGGAGCTGCACGAATATTTGTGAGCTGCAGCAATTTTCCAATTTTATCAACAGCACTTCTCTCTACTACTGTTATGACATTATATTTTGTTATTTTTCTCTTTTTTTTCAAATTATTTATCTGCAATTGGCATAATTATCATTATGTTACCATGTAATTTTCTGAACTAAACAGCATTCAACCTGTATTTGAGGTGCTGCTATCTTTATAATATTAGTTATTAGTGATATATTTCTCCCTTTAACGTTGTAATTTTACATTTTTTACATCAATACCACAAGCTTCGTTTTCAATTTCAGCCCTTTAATATCATATGATCCTGTTTCATTTCATCATTTGAACGATGCTTTGTGCCTCATTTACCATTATCACCTGAAATTGAAAATCTGGTTCCACCGAGTAATCACTTTCTTTTTCTGTCAAAATCTTGACAGTGCAATCCAGTTGTATGTTTGACAGTACTTTCGTCAGTTAGTAGGTATATTGTAATGAATTGATTATAGTATAAATGTAATTTTAATGTTTAATTCATGGTCAGTGAATTGTTAAACTATTATCGCAGCTACATTAGGACATTATGCTACTAGTGTAGCAAATAATTGCAAAGTATCATATTATTATAATTATACACATATCAATCAACAGTGTTCAAGAGTGTGCTGGTGGTTAAATCCAGACAAAGTTTTGATTGTATGAATATTAACACATTGTGCTATTCAGAAATAAGATGTGAAATTATTATAAGATTATTACAAAGAAGAAGGATCGTTTATGTTATTGTCACTGCGTCATTTTTAATTTATGACATTGACACAACACGGTTTATGTACATGTTTTGTGCTTTGGAAGTAGAATAATCCACATAAATGATACATGATCGAGAGATATGAAGCATTTTAGAAGTTAGAAAATTATCAATAAGTTTTGAAAAGTCTATAATAGTCAGAAGACTTCAATAGTCTTCAGAAGTCTATAATAGTCAAAACAACTTCATACACCAGTTGTTCTTTGACTAAAGAATGATTCAAACTCTCAAAGCGCAGAACGTTTTTGCTAATCTCTACATCAGACCAGTGATTCACTTATGAATTATTTTCGCGCTGAATTTTTAGCAACTGATGTCGGAATTTTCCCTCCTTCCAGCAACAGGCAATGACTCAGGAAGATTCTTTACTCACAATTTCTCCACATTTAGCGAGACATCATTACTGTTGGCATCTCTCTGACAAAAGTTATAATGAATTGTAACAAATATATCTCCTGCAGGATGAAACTTAGCAGTTTTGCTGGTAGACAGTGATGAAGGGCTGAATTTTCAAGGAAGATCTTTTTTTTTTATTCGAACTCCACATCTTAATGAAGTGTTCGGATAAAAGGAAAGGTCGCTGCAAGAATGAGCTAATAGACTTTACTTTTTCCTTTGCAAATTGAACAGAAACGTGAATTGTCTATTCAGGCCTAATTTTCTCGATCTATCTGATCAATTTGACTGCCAACATTTCCAAATGATTATTATAAGTGTAGCAATTGTTGCCCCTCAGCAAATGTGAATGTATTTCCTGATTATAATTTCACAGTCTCCTGGAAAATCAAACAATGTGATTATAAATCTGATCATAATCACTGTTGCATGCATGCAATGTGACTCAATCATTTTGTTATTTGCTTTTACTCTCACTCCTTCTCATACCGTTTCTGGATTTCTATTACAGCTAATCTGACAGTGATTGTGATCCTTTCTCGAAGAAGGTGTGGTCTATCTGGATGCATAACCTGTTACCTGGTGTCCATGGCAGTGACAGATCTTCTCGTTCCAGTCACATCAGTTATATTAAATCGAATTGCTGGTATTTATTTTCCAGTGACTTTCCTGTCCATCACGCCAATCTGCAGTCTCCGTTCAGCAGTTATGTTTGCAACAATAGACAGCTCTGCCTGGTTAACGGTCGCTTTCACATTTGATCGATTTGTAGCCATTTGTTGCCAGAAACTGAAACTAAAATATTGCACAGAAAAGACAGCAGTGCGGGTGATAACAATCTTATCCGGAGTCTCCTGTATAAAAAATGCTTTCTTGTATTTCATATATGACCCTGTTTACATGTTTAAAAATGTACCATGGTTCTGCAGTGTAAAATCAATATTTTACAATTCATATGCATGGGCTGCGTATGACTGGATTCGTTGCATTACAAACCCTTTTCTCCCGTTCATTCTTATTTTACTGCTCAATGTTTTGACTGTAAGATACATTGTAGCAGCTAATAGGGCCCGCAGAAGATTCCGAGCACAGAGCAATGGAGAGAATCAGACTGACCCAGAAGTGGAGAAATGGAGGAAGTCCATTATTTTACTCTTTGCCATATCGGGAAGTTTCATCCTCTTATATTTGTTATTTTTTGTAACCATAATTTATGTACGAATTGCGAATCTTACCTATTTTTCAGGTTCTAATTTCAGTCAATCAACATTTCTTCTTGAGGAAAGCGGATATATGTTTCAACTTCTGAGTTCCTGTATCAATCCGTTTATTTATGCTGGGACACAGAGTAAATTCCGAACTGAGTTAAAGAATGGGGCAAAATATCCATTGGGCCTACTAATTAAATTACTGACCAAGCAAACATAGGGAAATCCTGCATGAAATTTATCTGTTTTGTTCATGTCACATGCAACACGTTCTACAAGAGATTCTCTCTTTTAAAGCAGAATCCAACATATTAATTTTCGAAGGGAATTATTCATCCTTGCATATTTCAATCTGTAAAATGATTTCAATGAGTTTCCAATTGTTCTGGCCACGTTGACTCAGTCAGGTTTCAGTTTCATCAGCCGTTAAAGTTTGCTGCAGGTTAGTATAGATTTGCAATCAACAGTTGCTAAGTCATTCAGACAAGAGCTTGTTGATTTGCTGATTTGTTTTCTCTGTTAATTTATGCATGCATATATTGTGAACATGGCTGCCAAGAGCAGTTCCCCCTTTCCACCTGCAGTCTTAGACCTGGTTACACCCATGCCGTGGACCGTGATGAGCCATGTTTGCATGCACATTGCTTCCTTCAGCGATCAGTCGTTAACCAGTCTACAAAATTATTGATAACAGTAGCATTATTGCGGACACCAACGTTAAAATACTCGCTTGAAGCAGAACTTCGTCTGCCGTTCCAATAGCAATTATTACTAACGCGACGTCTGTCAGATTGTTGAGTATTTCTCCTGGGCTGTCTCCTAATTCTGACCCTGTTAATACTCCCACAGTATCCTCCACCAATTACAAGTGAACTGCTGAACGGAATTGTGTGACCTGAAACAACTCAGATATCTTTCATGCCGTCCAGAGAATAAAAGGAATATTGCAAAACTCTGAATTTCATCATTCTGGTTCATCACCTACAAGGAAGATAAAATAACTAACAGATAACAAGTTATCCTTATGACTATTCAAAGTTCCATCTGCATAATCGGCCCCACATGAAATTATGTTTTATTTGCATGTTTCTATTTCCTGGCCTTCATATACATCGCAACATTTCTGACATGTTGCCTTGTCTCTGTGCCTCCCAGCTCCAGGTCCTCATCCTCCTCAGTGTAAGATCCATGGCAATCCGCTTCTGGCTCATATTCTTTCTCAATTTTTGTTAGCTCTCCTGTCCTCATTGCAGACTTATCTTCATTTTCATATCAGTTCAAAAGTAAAGACACTCATTATGTTTTCAACAGCCGATCTTTCACAGGACCCCATATATGAGTCCTGCAAGCAATCATTCTAGACTCACTGTGCAGTGACCACAAATACCTCAAAAGTGTCATGCATGGCGAGTTTAACTTGCCTTAAAAACGTTATAAACCATAGCATGGACAACAATCTGTCAGCAGATCCTAAGTATTCTCCCAAAGTTTTCATTTTAAATAATGTCCACTTCAGTTGCTAGAATGTGCCAGTCCCGAGTCAAATTTATGTAATGTAATCATTGGGCAAGGTGGAAAGAGCATACTGTATCCCACCATTAGTCACAACAGTGGGATCTTTATTTAATATCATAGGAAGCTTTGATGTACATGACAATTGTCACATTTTACTCCTGTTAATTTTCCTATTGCTTGAGGAGTAGTTTGAGGTCCTCTTGTAAGGAATCTAATCATCTCGATTTAATAAGCTTGTTTTGACTTCAACTCTCCATTTTTTCTCTCTGTGTTTCCAGTGTGTTGTTGATATTATGCATTGAATGTAATGTAAAGATGGGTGAAAATTCTGTTCAACATCGACACAATTTGAGTGTTTTCCATTGTTAGTCACACTCTCACAACAAAGTTTTTTTTTTCTCTCGCCGTTATTTCTATTTGAACTCAACTTGAAGAATTTGGAATTGTCCTTAAAAATGTTAACTTTGTCTCATATTTTCATTTCATCCCCTGTTTTATTTAGTTTGCTTTTATTTTTTTCCTGAACATCAATGTTGCCTTAAATCTATCGTACTTTGTACGTAATGTCTTTCAATATTATGCCACACTTACATTCGTTACTTCGTCACTGATAGGGCATCTACCTTTCGAATAGTATCGATCTTTATTGAAGAAACATGATAAGCTCCTTACAGTAGGCCATTTATTGCCTGTAATTTTGTTTACTAACATTTTACAAGTAATACTGCCGTATACTTCGTGTGTATATATTTCAAGTAAACTTCCTTCAAGGCTATGAGATGAGATATTAACTTATGACTAGAGGACGTCTTGCAATGAAATAATGATTTTATCCCATTTTATTGTATATTGCATTAAAGTAGACTCTTCTCCTATTTACTTACATCTGTAGTTTATAAATCTCCTGAAAAGACTCGATGCATTCATACTTCAAATAAAATCTGTTCAATCTAAATGGAGATTGTTGCAATATGTTTATCAAATCTGGATTACCTCTGAATTTCAAATTCGTTCTAATACTATTCTTAGAGTGCCCACCTACACGCCACACCACTGACATCTTCATTCTGGTGCTTGTTAGCTAACAGGGAAAATGTTATTTCATTATTTAATTTATTAAGTGGTTTGCAGTGTTTCCGCACAGCGCCAGTGGCCCAGGTCTCATTCCAGCTCGCAGCGACTGATTGTCTGGAAATCTTCACATTTTCCACGTGTCTGTGCGGATTTCCTCCGGGTGCTCAAATGCCCTTCCACAGTCCAAAGATATGCAGGATAAGTGGACCAGATATGCTAGATGTCTGATTGTCTCCACATATGTGTAGGTTAGGTGGAAAAGATGACTAATAGGGAAAGGTTACGGGGTGAATTTGGATGGGAATGCTCTTCAGAGAGTCAGTGTGGATCTGTTGATGATGCAAATAGCCTGTTTCCATTCTGCAATGATTCTATAGATTTGGTTGATGTGAAGTAAGTGCATTTATCATAGTTGGACAAATATATTATTAATAAAGCTGCACGAATCTCATTTTTGTGTGCATTGTTCCACGACGAGGTAAATCCCTCAGCAAATGTAAACCCAACGCACAGAGAAGTTCACCTCGCGCTGTAATCTTTTAAATTTCGAGGGGCAAATAATTATCCCAGAGGTCACTATTTAAAGTAAATACTAACAAGTTCAGTATTTAATTCCAACAGGGAATATTAAAACAACAGCATCTATTTACAGCTGCTTTCTCTTAAAGTTTTTTTTTACCTTTGACTCCACAATACTCGTCCAATTAAAAAAAACAACTGGTGAAGGTTTTCAAAAAAAAAAAAACACGTTTCAAAACCAGCCAGCTTTGTAGATTCTCCTTTGCAGCTTTTCCTCTGTAGGTTTTTTTTTCTTGGTCGGCTTTGATGTTCTGCTGCATAAACGACTTTAAGACAGGTACCTATCAGAGCTGTTCAGTTACTGGTCTATAATTGATTATGCCTTGGCAGTTCTCCTTTTAACTGTTCAAAATGTCCGATTTTATTCCCCAAAATATCGGATTATTTCATTGGTTTTAAAGTCGTCAAATTAAAGTCGTCATAATTTAAATTGATTGGGTGAATTTGAATTTGGTTTTGTGTCATGGCAACTCAGCTGCACTGTTGATTTCACAGTCAAATATTCCATTTTAAATTCTTTCAGTACGCCATGTGCTTCTCTAATTCCGTGCAAGCTTCCAGTCTGTCTTAAAGGTACAGTACATGTCGACACCTTCATAAAACTTCCCAAATGAAAGAAAAGTACAATCATAATGAAAAATGTCCTCTCTATTCCTGAACCACATTATCTTGACATACATATGACTTAAATCTAACTTCATATTAATTTCTTCCCACATATGATAGAACACTGAATATATGCAAATCATATCTACACATTTTCAGTTAAATCCACAGTAATGCATCTGCAGTTAGATTCTTGTGGCATGGAACATGTACGCTATGTAAATTAAACGTTTGTAGCAAAAGATTCCAACGAAATAATCTCATATTGGTGATTTTAAAGCGTTCTAAGAATATACAAGAATTGTGATCCTTGCGCACAACCATCTCTGACTCATTGTTCATGACATACGCATCAGATTGTTGGAAGGCCAGGACCACACTCCATAGTTCTTTTTCCGTGATAGAGTATTACCCCTGTTTAATGTTGGTTTTCTTCGAAAAGTAACAACCTGGCAGTTCAAATCCATTATCACCTTGCTGCAGCAATACAGCTCCAACTACTGTATCACTAACATCGATGGCAATTTTGAAAGGTTTCGAAAAGTTTGGTTTAGTTAAAACTGATGCGGTGATTAATATTGCTTTCAAAAAGTCGAATGCCTTCTGGCATTTTTCTCTCCACCGAACCTTCAAATGTTTTAACGGTGCCACTATACTGCCGAAGTTTGGAACAAAGTTTCGATCATATCTGCTAAGTCCCAAAAATCGAAGCGCATCTTTCTTTGAGGTTGGTCGTGGAAAATTCTCGATGGCCTTCATCATTGCCTTCCGTATGGTCAATCTTTCAGGACTGATGTTATGTCCAAATAACCGTCACCTCTGCTTTCGCAAATTCAGTTTCAGTTTTGTTTAAGTTTATTGTCAGTTTTCCTTCTCTGAGTCGTTCAATGTACTCTGCCATCTGTACCATGTGATCTTTCGAGGACTGATGGAAGATCACGACATCGTCCAAGGAGACCGCGCAGCTTAGTTTACATAACCGCAACTCTGTCCATGAGTCTTTGGAATGCAGTGGGTAGATTCTTCACTCCAAGAGGTATCACTTTGTATTCATATCGCACATTTAGGGTAACGAATGCAGAAATTTCTTTCATCGTCTCTGATATAAGTACCTGCAGCCACCACACAGCAAGTCCAACTTGATGATTTAACTGACTTGTTCAACTTTCGCTACACAGCTCTCCAATCTCCGTATTGGAGAAAAGTTCGAGTTTGTAACGTCATTGACCTTCCGACTATCCACGCAAAATTATTGAATTCCTCTGCTTTGGAAAGTAAGACGATCAGCGATCTGCACTCGCTCTGACGTGATTCGTTGATATCATCATCATGCACCTCCTTCTGGACATGTCTGGCTTTGAAAGGATTAGGCCGGTCTGGGTATTGATTCATTGGAGCAGTATTCCCTCAATCTATCTCATGTAAAATAGCATTCGTCCTCAACTGATTCTTTATATATATATATATATATATATATATATATATATATATAGAACATAGAACAATACAGCACAGAACAGGCCCTTCGGCCCACGATGTTGTGCGGAACATTTGTCCTAGCTTAAGCACCCATCCATGTACCTATCCAATTGCCACTTAAAGGTCACCAAAGATTCTGACTCTACCACTCCCACAGGCAGCGCATTCTATGACCCCACCACTCTCTGGGTAAAGAACCCACCCCTGACATCTCCCCTATACCTTCCACCCTTCACCGTAAATTTATGTCCCCTTGTAACACTCGGTTGTGCCCGGGGAAAAAGTTTCTGACTGTCTACTCTATCTATTCCTCTGATCATCTTATAAACCTCTATCAAGTCACCCCTCATCCTTCGCCGTTCCAACGAGAAAAGGCCGAGAACTCTCAACCGATCCTCGTACGACTTCCTCTCCATTCCAGGCAACATCCTGGTAAATCTTCTCTGCAACCTCTCCAAAGCTCCCACATCTTTCCTAAAGTGAGGCGACCAGAACTGCACACAGTACTCCAAATGCGGCCTAACCAAAGTCCTGTACAGTTGCAACATCACTTCACGACTCTTGAATTCAATCCCTCTGCTAATGAACGATAATACTCCATAGGCCTTCTTACAAACTCTATCCACCTGAGTGGCAACCTTCAAAGATCTATGTACATAGACCCCAAGATCCCTCTGTTCCTCCACCTGACTAAGAACCCTACCATTAACCCTGTATTCCACATTCTTATTTGTCTTTCCAAAATGGACAACCTCACACTTGGCAGGGTTGAACTCCATCTACCACTCCTCAGCCCAGCTCTGCATCATATCTAAGTCCCTCTGCAGCCGACAACAGCCCTCCTCACTGTCCACAACTCCACCTATCTTCGTATCATCTGCAAATTTACTGACCCACCCTTCGACTCCCTCATCTAAGTCATTAATAAAAATTACAAACAGCAGAGGACCCAGAACTGATCCCTGCGGAACTCCACTTGTAACTGGGCTCCAGGCTGAATATTTACCATCTACCACCACTCTCTGCCTTCGACCAGTTAGCCAGTTTTCTATCCAATTGGCCAAATTTCCCTCTATCCCATGCCTCCCTGACTTTACGCATAAGCCTACCATGGGGAACCTTATCAAATGCCTTACTAAAATCCATGTACACTACATCCACTGCTCGACCCTCATCCA
>NC_057746.1:11134880-11232596 GCF_004010195.1 Chiloscyllium plagiosum | reverse complement strand
CATTGGGAACCTTATCAAATGCCTTACTAAAATCGATGTACACTACATCCACTGCTCTACCCTCATCTACATGCTTGGTCACCTCCTCGAAGAATTCAATATGACTTGTAAGGCAAGACCTACCCTTCACAAATCCGTGCTGGCTGTTCCTAATCAAGCAGTGTCTTTCCAGATACTCATAAATCCTATCCCTCAGTACCCTTTCCATTACTTTGCCTACCACAGAAGTAAGACTAACAGGCCTGTAATTCCCGGGGTTATCCCTATTCCCTTTTTTGAACAGGGGCACAACATTCGCTACTCTCCAGTCCCCTGGTACCACCCCCGTTGACAGTGAAGATGAAAAGATCATTGCCAACGGTACTGCAATTTCCTCTCTTGCTTCCCACATAATCCTAGGATATATCCCGTCAGGCCCGGGGGACTTGTCTATCCTCAAGTTGTTCAAAATATACAACACATCTTCCTTGCTAACATGTATCTCCTCTAGCTTACCAGTCCATTTCACACTCTCCTCTTCTACAATACGGTCCCTCTCGTTCGTAAATACTGAAGAGAAGTACTTGTTCAAGACCTCTCCTATCTCTTCCGACTCAATACACAGTCTCCCACTACTGTCCTTGATTGGACCTACCCTCGTTCTCGTCATTCTCATGTTTCTCACATACGCATAAAATGCCTTTGGGTTATCCTTGATCCTATCCGCCAGAGATATTTCATGCCTTCTCTTGGCTCTCCTAATCCCTTTCTTCAGGTCCCTTCTGGCTGGTATATATACTGCAGCTAAAAAACTCTTCAACTGCCTTCTCCCCTTCTGAGACAGATAGTTTACTAACCTATCATACTCCACCCGGACGTCTTCATCTTATAATCTAATTTGAGGCACATCAAAATCCATCCCATCTGGACTTGATTCCTCACTTTGCGGGCAGTACCTAATACCAGTTTCTCGAAGTCATTCTTTCCAGTATTAACATGTTCACATGACATCCCTAATAACTTTCTTTCTATCTGGCATCTTTATTCGATAGTTCACCTAACTCATTTTTTTCTCTCAATTTGATTGTGACCACTAAACCTGGTTTGAGAGGAATGTCCTGTCACTGGTACAGCACTAACACGTCATCCCCTCGGGAAAACATCCGAGTCTCAGAGGTTTTATCTGCGACGTGCTTCATTATGCGTTGAGCCCTCTTGAGGTTGTACTTAGCTAACTCACCTTCTCGATTTAGTCTCTCCGTCACCTCCGAAATATATTCTAATTGTGAGATCACCGACTTTGGTCTGGTCAATTTGTCTTTAATTAATTTCAAAGGGCTTTCCCTTCATGCCCAAATATTAACTCGAAGGGAGAGACCTGAGTAGATTCGTTTCGGACATCTCTAATGGCAAACAATATGAATAGGATACCTTTATCCCAATCGTTCGGGAAATCCTGACAGTATGCTCTTCAACGTTTAATGTCATCTTTATAAAGATGGATACGTGCTGGATTTAAAGAGCTGTATCTATCTGTAACTGTATCTGTATCTCTCTAGCTGTATCTGTAAACTATCCATAATCTCCTTAAATATTCTAACAGAAATTGTGATCCTTGGTCCAACTGAATCTCTCTGTGTAGCCCATACAGCGTGAAGAATGCTACTAACTCCTTTACCATCCTATTTGTCTTTATGCTCCGTAATGCAATTGCCTACAGGGATCTGGTAGGCACATCCATTTTGGTTGGGGAGAAAGTGAGGTCTGCAGATGCTGGAGATCAGAGCTGAAAATGTGTTGCTGGAAAAGCGCATCAGGTCAGGCAGCACCCAGGGAACAGGAGAATCGACGTTTCGGGCATAAGCCCTTCTTCAGGAATCCTGAAGAAGGGCTTATGCCCGCAACGTCGATTCTCCACATCCATTATGGTTAACAAGCACTGGTTCCTACTTTTAGTTCTCGGGAGACAACATGCACAATAAATTATCACCAGCATAATAGCTTCATCAAACGTGGGAAAAGGCAACTAAGGTGCTGATTTTATTACTGTCTTTGGCTCAGCCACTATCTTGCATGTATGACACATACAGCAGAAAGTAACCACATCCTTGTTCATTCCAGATCAATAAAAATGTTTTTGTACCTCAACCTGAGTCTTTCCTACTCTCGGTGACTTCCTGCAGGTCGTTCATACGCTACCCGTAACATATCCTGTCAATATGCTCCCACCAACGCAATCTGGTGCACTTCGGTCCATTTATCCTCTGCACTAACCTGCCGTGGTCTCCATTTCCGTCTTATGATTATATTTTTCAGATAATAACCGTCAGGAATATCCTATGTCTTCTATTCCGTTAAGGCATCCACATTCATATTTAATCTGCTTGTCTTCCTGTTGCAAGAGTCTTCGCCTTTCAGGATGAAACACGTCTGTCTGGCGCTCTGCCAGTTCAGGTATTTTTTCTGCACCATTAAGTAAAATAGGATGTCTGCTAACTGAACGTCATCTTTCTCTTTAGTTTTTGCTTCCTGTTATGTCTTTTGGCAGTTGCATGTGGTGACAACATAGACTGCGAAAATATCAGGATATTTCTGTATTAACTCCTCAGTTCCTTGGGCTTCTCCACAACAAGGGATGTCACTCTCAACTTAAATCCAAGAACAACTATTTTCCTGGAACTGACGTTCTGTCAATAACTCACACCGTAAAATCCCCAGTTTGAGTTGGCAGACCAAACGTACAAAGGGGAGCACCGTGTTTCTGTCCATCTATCCCCAAAATTACCACACTGTCGGGTAACATATCAGAAAGAGTGCAAACTTGCTCATCTCTTACTATCAACGACTGGTTAGATCCTGTATCTCCCAAAATTATAACTGATTGTCCTTCACCCCCTGTTCTTTCTGTAAAAACTTCATCTACAGAGGTAAACTGTTTATAGAGATCTGGTACTAACTCCATACCCAGCCCAAAGGCTCGGCTAATAATCCTCCTGCAGTTTCTCTCCTCTTCTTGGGGTTTCTTCTCCTACCTTCACAAATACCACTGGATTAGCGTCTTTTACCACATATTTTCCCAAATGCCTTTCTTTAACGAAGAGCACTCTGACTTTACGTGTCCCACTTTACCACAGTGGAAGCAACTGAGGCTTTTCACCTGCGTTTCACGCTCTTAGGCTTCTTTTTAAACTGGGGAAAACTCTTAACAGTGTTTTCTACACTTTTTTCGTAATGTAGGCTATCCCCTTCTCCCAACTTCTATCCCTCACGGGATGAAAGTCTGCCGGGAAACTTGTCCTCAGTCCTAACATGTATTCATCTGCTAATTCTGCTGCTCTTCTCACTTCCTGGGCTTCCTGTGAATTGTTACCATCTCTGGAAGTGAGTTTCTACACTCCTCCAGCAGATTGCTCTCTCTTAGATCCTCAAAGGTTTAATCTATTTTGAAGCACGCGCCCTTCTATCAAAATCACTCCATTCAATTCTTTAGAACTCAACATAAGTCCAAACTGATTCTTTTTTGTGTTTTTGAAACACTATCTATATGCTTTATGTATAAATTCATCGGCACTTATCTGCTGTATAGCTAGTTCACCTGCCCGATATAATCTCTCTCTTACCTCCGATACATAATCTAATGTGAGATCTCCGACTTTGGTCCTCGAGACCTTTCTTTAATAAATTTCAAAGGGACTCTCACTTCATGATCGAGAGTTAACTCGAAGGTCGTCAAGTGATGAGATTCTTTTGGACATCTCTAATGGCAAACAATACAAATGGGATGCTTTTACCCAATCGTTCGTGTAATCCTGACATTATACTCACAACATGGTCTTCAAGGTCCCATGCACACTTCCTAAACTCCCTGGCAATCAGGATAATACGCATTCGATTTATAGTGTTATATATCTAAGCTATCCATGACCCCCTTAAAAAGCTTAACAATTAGAACTGACGCTTGGTCCGACTGTATCTTTCTGGGAACCCATATCGTGTGAAGAAAATTACTAACCCCTCTGTCGCCCTTTTTGCCTGGATACTCCTGAATGTAATTTACCAGACATCTGGTAGACATGCCCGTTATGGTTTTCAAGTGCTGGTTCCCATTTTCAGTTCTCGGGAGGGAGCCTGCACAATCAATTACAACTCGTGTGAAATGTTATTCAAATACAGAATAGGCTACAATAATTCTCATTTTATTACCACCTGTAGTTTACCTACCATTTGTAAAGTATGGCATTTACGGCAAAGGTTATACACAACCTTGCGCATTCCAAAACAATAAAAATATTTTTGCACGTTGGCTTTAGACTGTCATACCCCCGGGTGACCTCCTACAGGTAATTCTCATGTGCTAACCATGGAAATTCCTGTCTGTGTGCTACCGGCAACACAATCTGATGCACTTCGGCCCATTTCCATTCTGCACTAACCAGCTGTTGTCTCCATTTCAGCCTTAGGATTCTATCTTTCAGATAACCCTCATGAATATTCTGTGCCTACTCTTCGGAATACACATCCAATATATATCTTTTATCGTCTTGTCTTTCCATTGCAAGTCCCTGAGCCTTTCAGGACTGAATACTTCTATCTGACCGTCTGCCTGTTCAGGTTTTTCCTGAACCATTCCAACAAACAGGCTGTCTGATAACTGAACCTCAACTCCTTCATCTTTCTTTCAATTTTTTTGCTTCATGCTGTGACTTGTGGTCGTGGGATCTGATTACTACACATTCTGGGAAAATACCAGGATACTCTGTGTAAACTCCTCAGTATCTTGGTATTCCTTGAGCTTCTGCACAACAAGTGTTTAAATATGCTGAACGCTTTTGTACCGCAAAACCTCTTCCAGCCTGTCTAAACTATGCAAATCCTGAAAGAAAGCCCCCAAACTGATACGACATGGGGTAAGCCCCTGTGCTAATTTGAACCAGCTACACAGAAATTATTCACTCTGGGCTGTAATCTGTTAAAATTCGAGACGCAAAGAGGTATCACAAACATCACTATTCTTAGTAAACAGAGTCCAACAGTGCATAATAAAACAAAAGCAATTTTAAAATTATTTTTGTTAAACCAATCTTTTACGTCACACTCTACAGTTCTAATCCGATTAAAAAATGTTCATTAAGATTTACCAAAAGTAAAACACGTTTCAAAACTAGTCACCGTTGTGGGGTCTCCTTTGCAGATCTTCCTCTGTACATCCTCCCCAGGTCGGCCTCAATAGTCTGCTGTGCAAACTCCTTCCCCAGACTGGTGCAATACGGCGAGCCTTTCAGCTAGCAGTCCCCGTGACAGTTCTCTCAACTGTTCAAAAATGTTCTGTTTTATGCCTCGAAACATCGGATCATTTCATTGGTTTTAATCAAATCAAATACTAAATTCAAACCTGATTGGATTTTGCTATCTTTGGGGAATAATTTAAACTGTTTGGCCGAATTGAATGTGTTTTTGACTCATGGTAACCCACATATTGCTAGCCGTTAGGCCCAAATGTTACTTGGTTCCCTTGTTCAGAACACTTTGTGCTGTGTCAGGCACGTCTTGCTAGCTTTTTCACTCTTAAAGGTCCGGTACTTTACACTTTCACTAGAGAACGTTGATCAAGCCACTTAATTCACGGAGTTGGACTTATGCATAGTTATTAGCAGGTAGCTTTATCAGAGAGCGCAAGAAGTTTCTGTGTTTACAACCGTAATTGACCCATATCACCTCAAAATCATACCCTTTGGAATAAACAATGCACGAGCAACAGTCTAAAGAATCATTAACAGATTGTGGCTGGATTAACGAAATGTGCAATTCAGCAGACAGATGTAGCGATCCTTGGCGACACATGGAAGGATTAAACGGTCTAGTTAACAGAACTCTTTGAATGATTACGAGAAGTAAATCTGTTAATGAACTGAAAGAAAACAGAATTCGTGAAGGCAGAGATCACGTTCTTCAGGCATAACATTGTTAAAAATCACACAACACCAGGTTATAGTCCAACAGGTTTAATTGGAAGCACACTTGCTTTCGGAGCGACACTCCTTCATCAGGTAATTGTGGAGGGCTCGATGAATAATTTCAGTTACATCACACTGCAAATTTTTGCTATAAATTCTGTGTTACGATCGAGCCCTCCACAATCACCTGATGAAGGAGCGTCGCTCCGAAAGCTAGTGTGCTTCCAATTAAACCTGTTGGACTATAACCTGGTGTTGTGTGATTTTTAACTTTGTACACCCCAGTCCAACACCGGCATCTCTGAATCAAGACATAACATCAGTCATGTAAGGTCGATTGCAAGAAACGGCAAGACGAAGGCCATCGAGACATTTCCCGACTAACCTCGAAGGAAGGGCAGCTTCAGTTTCTGGAACTGAACAGATACTAAAAGAAGTTTGTTCAGCAGCGTGGTGGCACCGCTAACAAGCTTACGAAAGAAGAACATAACATTTCGATGGACAGAAAAATGCAAGGAAAATTTAGAGAATTTAAAGCCGTATTAACCACTGCACCAGTTTTAGTGACACCATTTTTTAAAACACTTCGAAGTTGCAATCGATGTTAACGCGATTAAAGTTGAAGCTGTACTGCTACAGGAAAATGATGATGGAATTGAATGGTCAATTGGCTCCTTTTCAAACAAATTTAATATCCATCAAAGGAAATGCTGCACCTGCAAGAAATAGTTGTTGAGTTTGGGACTGGCCTTATAACATTGTAAACGCTGATATGATAGATAATGTATCGGACCACAGTCTCTTACATTCTTGGAATGATTTAAGGACAAAAATATGGTAGTATTTCATGGGAATCTTATGTTCTGGACTTTAATTTACAAATTGTACATGTCGTAAAAATGTGATAGCAGATGCGTTATCACGGACATGAAGGCAAAACTGAAGATAAGTTTTGACAGATTCCGATGTTAATTTGTGCACAGAAATTAATTGAAAAGGATAACCTAGATTAGTGACCTATATATTTCATTGTAATTGGAGTAAGAATTAGAAAATAAAAGAAACCATGTTTTTCTTAAAGGAGGAATTGTTACGAAGCTGAAGAGAGAGAATGTTGTTCTGAACGGAGAGATTATAAGCCCCTGTGAATACGACTGGATAGCAGCTGAGAGTGTACTTAAAAATATTGAAATATGTGACAATGGCTGCGAAATAGATGCCTGGGTTTAGTTTCTTCTTTGAAAACAATTCGACTTTACCCAATCAGTTTTAATTTTGCCCCGGGTTCTAAAACACAACTGAGATTGAATTTATTGTTTTGCCAACATTGAACCAATGAGATGATCTGATGTTTGAGGTATGAAATTGCAGCCATTTTGAAAATCGGTCAGAGAGACACTTCCGTCAGGAGAGAAACTCCTGGAGAGCTAATTGCTCATGTAACATCTTGCTGTCAAAGTAATTAGAAAATACTCTGTATCAAAAGTCCCTTTTGATGTGCAATACACTCATAATAAAAAGAATGAAGATGAGCAAGGGAGATCCACTGCTGCAAGAGTGAAGACACAGCCGACAGCTAATGTGTGGTTTTGAAATTAAGCTGATGTAAATTTAATAGATGTTTCATTGGAAATAATGCTGTGAAACACCACCTCGCACTCACACATTCTTGCAAGTTCAGCTGGGTCAGTGAATGTGAGGAGAACGTTGTCGGCGTAGGCCAAGAAGATCACCACCATGCCCGCACCATGCATAACCAGCTCTGACACTCTACTCTGCAAACTGCACAGGAAAGGCTCTGAACACAAGGAATACCAGCTGGCTGGAAAAGGGCAGCCTTTACGCACACTCTCAAAGAGAAAGGGTGCCATCAGGGACAGTTAATTTTAACCAGACACTCTGTGGAGGTGTACAAATGTCAGATCAAGGCGTGCTACCTTCGCCTCAGCCCCAGCCCCTCCCATTTATTTCTCAGACAGCTTGCTCCATTCCGTTCCCACATTCCTGATGATGAGGTTATGCTCAAAAATTCGATTCTACTGCTTATTGGATGCCGCCTGACTGGCTGTAGATTTCCAGCACCAGACATTTATACTCTGGTCTCCAGCATCAGCAGTGCTCACTTTCTACCTTTGGATCCGAAACGATGGATCCGTCGTCGGCCAGTAGCTCAAGGAGCTGCTGACGGTTGCTACACCTTTCTTTCCAGTGAGTAGAAGGGGGCGCCATAGACGATGTCCTGGAGGAGTCAAATCAGCGACTTCACGTACGGGCCCCGCGACTTAACGAGCTGCAGGTGAGCTAAGAATTAAGAAGGACAACGCCACATTTCAGCAAGTTAAGGAAAATGGCTAACAATTAAGGATTTTGACGTCAAAGCAGTAGAAACTCCGAAGGGTGACGTTCGCGAGGTCGTTGACCCCACACGTAGAAGAGTTGAAAGGACACTGAGTTCTTGGATGAATAGTCTGAACAGCGTGAACATCTATTCTCGGTATGTTACTTATGCTTACGGTTCACAGAACATCACGCGAAAACAAAAGTGTGAG
Source organism: Chiloscyllium plagiosum (assembly GCF_004010195.1). Classification (NCBI taxonomy): domain Eukaryota; kingdom Metazoa; phylum Chordata; class Chondrichthyes; order Orectolobiformes; family Hemiscylliidae; genus Chiloscyllium; species Chiloscyllium plagiosum. The sequence continues at coordinate 11,224,114 of NC_057746.1, read as the reverse complement.
TGTATGGATTTTAACCTTGTGTGAGTTGCATGCCTCCTGTTTACCGTTTCTAAAACAAATCGTGTTCATTATACGTCTGTTTTGACTAAACTAGTAAAGGTTACTAGTTGATGTAAAAATTGTGCACTTGTCCTCTTTGTGCCAACAATTGTTGCATATGACCATAACCGAGCAACAGTGGAATGCTTTGGTTTAACATTTGATTCCCCTGTAGCCATCTCTCTTCTAAACCCAAAGCATTTTACTTCACATTTAAAAATCTTTCAATGAGAATCTTACTCTGTGTATTGCACATATGTATGTACACTGGCCTCAGTACTACGTTTACTGCTCATCTTCTCGCAATTGTTCCCTTATCTGTTGGACCTGAAGTTAGATCCTTTCTCGTTTCCATACACTGATCTATAAATTGTTCTGGAAACGTTAATCTACACGGTAAACAGTGTAAAGGGACCATGTTTCCAGTTGAAAAGCTAAATGGGACAGACTTGGAACAGATCTACCAACTCAATAGCGACATCCACAAGACTCTATGGGCCATCAACAGAAACAGAACTGTACTCCAGAAAAATCTGCAAGGTCATGTCCCATCATGTCCCCTATTCAACAATTACCATAACACCGAGCGATAAATCCTAGTTCAATACAGAGTGCAGGAGGGCGTGCTAGGAACAACACAAGGCATATCTGAAGATAACGCATCAACCTACTGAAGTCACCAAACGTGATGACTTACATGCCGAACAGAGAAGCTGCAAGAGACAGAGAGAGCTAAGATGTTCCACAACTAACGGATCTGATCGAAGTGCTTCAGTCCTGCGACATCCAGTCGTGAATGGTGGTGAACAATTAGATAACTCATTGGAGAGGGAGGATCGACACAAACAACCCCATCATCAATGATGGAAGAACCCAAGGCCATCAGTAAAAAAGCTAAAGCTGAAACCTTCGCAGCAACCTTCAGCCAAAAGTGCCAAGTAAATGATCCAACTTGGTTTCATCCAGTGGTCCCCATCATGACAGATGCCACTCTTCAGCCAATTCGATTCACTCCATATAATGGCTACAATCTTTTGTGGAAATAATGGATACTGTAAAGGGTGTGCGTCCGGATAACATTCCGGCAATAACACAGAAGTTCTGTGCACCAGCCGAGCTCTTCAAATATAGTTGCAAGCCTGGTATCTGCCGGATATTGTGAAGAATTGATCAGGCATGTCTTATGCATAAAAGAGGCTGTACAAATCCTAATCAAGCCACTTCCCACCCTATCCACATACTCTCGATCATCATTAAAGTGACGGATTATGTCATTAACAGCGCTATCGAGCAGCGTCTGCTCAGCAACTACCTGCTCAGTGACGACCATGTTGGGTTTTGCCAGGGCTCATCTGTTCCGGACCACATCACAGACTTGGTTCAAAAATAGACAAAAGAGCTTACTTCCAAATATGCGGTGAGAATGAAAGACTTTGACATCAAGACAGCATTCAAACATTTGTGGCATCAAGAAGCCCTAGCAAAACTGAAATCAGTTCGTAATATGGAGAAAACGCCAGTTGTTAGAGTCATGGCAGGCGTGTGGGAATATGGTTGTCGCTGTTGGAAGACAGTCATCTCAGCTCGAGGACATCTTTGCAGGAGTTCGTCAGGGTAATGTCCTTGAACAATTCATCTTCAGCTGTCTCATCACTGTCTTTTCGCCCATTAGAAGGTCAAAAGTGGGGATAATCACCGAGTTCACACAGTTTGCACACAGTTCAGCATTATTTGCGCAACCTCATTTACTGAAGAAGTCCAGGGTCAAATGCAACAAGATCTGGACATTATCCAGGCTTGGAATGACAAGCGATAGGTAACATTTATGCAACCAAACACCATGCAATATCCATCACCAGTAACAGATAATCTAATTCGTGCACCTTCACATCAAACGGTGTTAACATCACCAAATTCCCCGAAAAACATCCTGATAGTTACTGTTCGACCAGTAACACAACTGTATTCACCACATTACTACAGTGGCTACAAGATTACGTCCGAGGCTAGGAATATTGTGACGACTTATTCAACTCTTAACTCCTCAAAGCTGATCAGAATTATCATGGAATGCACCACATTTGCCTGATGGATGCGGCTCCAAAAATATTCAAGAGGCTTGAGTCCATCCAAGCAAATGTGGTCCGACTCTTTGACAGTAAGCCAACAGGCATCCACACCTTCCAATCAACAACAATCAATAGCAGCAGTGTGTACCCTTTAAAATACACTGCAGAAATTCCATCAAAGTTCATCGGATAATAAAAATATATGCAGACATTATTGATTGGACGTTCTAAATTTCCCATGGTGTCCAAGGAAGTACAGGTTATGTGGGAGAAGCCAGATGCTGGATAGCAAAATAAATTATTGGGTATCTTCTATGAACGTGTTCAAGCAATATTATGACAGAGAAAGAAACTGGAGAAACAGCTATGAGTTACTGACCCTCAGAGTGAGGAATCAAATCCCAATGATCTGATGTTGATGTGCCTCAGAGGAGATTGATTGATTGGTATCTTGAAAGAATGGGATAGGATAGTAAAATATCTGTCTCAGGAACAGAAAATAATTATATTGAAATCTTGTTACAGTAAAATGAGTGTATGTGTAGGAGTAGAATGGGGAGGGCTAATGCTATAATTCGTGAGGTTGATGGGAAGAATGCTATGATGATAAGGCAACACACCTTCAGGCTTAATGCTCTCAACTTATTACAAAGGTGAGATCGACAAGAGTTTGTTAATTAAAACCGAGACTCTCAGAAAAGATCACCTTGACTCATAATTTGAAAAAAAGTGCGAAAGTTGGTCCAACCTGCCTCTTACTTCCGGTAGTTATACTTTATTATTTTTAAAAAAATATTTTACCCCCTGTTTTGGAGATTCTCATCGATGTCATGTGATTGTTTTTAATCTTTATTTTCCCCAGCAGCACTGCTGTCTGTGTGCTGCTGTTTTCACACTGACAGACAATGGATTTTTTTTCACTTTCAGCTACCAGGAAGAAAGGAAACACCAGAGTTGCCAGTGGCAAGCAGCGCCCTTCTCACCAAAGGCCAAATAAATCACTTCTCACACCCCGTGGTGCCACCTCTCCCTCAATAGTTCAAGGGTATTGGTGGACACCGCATGCTCCTTTTCCAGGGACATCCGGGCTCGAATGTAACCACAGATGAGGGGCAGGCAATCGACCCTAACGACTCCCCTCATGGCCCGCTACTTGGATCTGTTTATGGCTAGATTGAATAGGCCCAAGAGGAGACCCACGAAGTGGTCCTATGTCCTAACATCTCCGCTCTGCACCAGGTGCACAAAGATCAGACGCGTGGTGTTAACGTGCCACCAAAACCAGAGATAAAGGATTTTAAGAAAATTGAAAAAGCAGTGCAAATGTCCACACCCAACATATAAATGATCCATGGACTCCACAACACTTCTGAACAAGCACTTGGGCCAAGAGTCCGTGAACCACCACAATCTGCAATTGAAATTGACCGTTGTGTGCAGCTCACTTCACTCCAGATCACAAAGGAAAAGAGAAAGCCTACAGCGAAGTGTGCCCTCCCTTGGGCATCCCCACAACCTTGTGGCAAATGGGCATACAGTGGCGTGTCCAGACGAAGGATAAGGGTAAACAGATGGACGGTGTGCAACAGCGTACATTTTCTGCTGTCTTGTGTGTCTGAAGGTGGCAAACTAAAATTGTGGAGGCAGCTCACATTGTGGGACATCGGATCTCACTGGAGGTTGTTCACCCTGGGGTGAATATGAAATTTCATCCGGGCAGTGTTGCGTCCAGACTGGATTCCACCACACACCTGAGCATCCTCAATATGCTGCACAACGTCAGGTCATAGCACTGACATTTTAAGTTATCGAAAGGTGGTGGCAACGAACCGGACGTCTACTACTGCCCTGCTCGCTCTATCCTGCGGCAGTGTCCACCCCAGACTACCACAACCCAGACTAAGCTGGTAACCCTCCTCACCATGGCCATTCCGTCCAACAGCCACTCGAAAATACGAGCATGACGTTGTGGATTTATAGGCAAAAGCTCCCTAACGACAGACGCTAATCCTGCTGGAGGGTATGGGCGACATGATTCGACCATCTTTCAGACAGTGTTTCGATTCTGGGAAAAGAGAGGCAGCGTTCTGAGAGCGACAACCAAACCGTCATGGTCATTCAACAGGAATTGAGTATCATAGTGGAGTTTATGCACCGGGTGGAAGAGTTACATTGCCCGGGCTCACCAGTGGCGGAGACATAAAGGTATCACAGCAAGGTCTGGAAGGTGTAAAGATACCTGGTGCGAATGCTAACCAGTGACTGACCGCCCTCCTCAATGGGGAGAGTCAGAACCTGCGCCACAACCCAGTGCATCTTGTTGTCTCAGATGAAAGATCTCTGCATACCAGCAGAAACTCTGGGAGGATGGACCAAATTGACGACCTGGAACTACAGCATGACCATCACCATGAACAGCACTCGACTCCATTAAGACAGCACTTGGAGCCGTCTTGCCCAGCAGAGTGGCGAGCTGTAACTTTTCCCTCCGTCTCCTGCCAGTTCTGCAGCCAGAATTCTCACGAGTCTGAGGTAGACCCCGAGAGAGAGGACATGGATATTACATCAGATGAACCACCGTAACTCACCTGGCAGAGTCAATCCACCACAGACCGACCAGTAGTTTGGAACATTTGACTTAGTTGATCCTGGCAGAAAACACAGCCGAGTACACTGCCTGGGTCCTCCCCAGGTCAGTGAAAGTGAGGAGTACGTCATCGCCGTAAGATAAACAGACCACCCCCATGCTCACGGCCTGCAGAACATCCCCGGCAACCTCCTGAGCAAGCGGCACTGCAGAGTCTCGAGCAGATAGTCGAGATCGACCCTGAGGAAGAGACTGAAAGGCACACGGCAGACCAGCCCTTCGACACAAATGGATCAGGTCCAGGACAGAATGGACGTTGTCATTGTCATAGGTGGAAAGAGGTCAAGGTGAGGGTGATAGGTCAGACTGGGGTGGGGGCGGAGAGGTCGGGAAGAAGATTGCAGGTTAGGAAGGCGGTGCTGAATTCGATGGATTTGACTGAGACAGGGTGGGGGGAGGGGAAATGAGGAAACTGGTGAAATACGAGCTTATCCCTTGTCTCGGTCCGACTATGGAAGCTCCGAATTCAGGCCTCACGAAGATGAAGACAATGGAGTCAGGATGGAGATTCCACGAGAGCTCCAACAGGTCGAAGGAATTGACCAAGTCGCACAACCTCCTCCCTGATGCCCAACCAGTCCGCACTGTTCCCTGTCTTCAAGGATGCAGTTGAAATCTCCCGTCACCAGGAGTGTACGAAGGAAGTTTTTGAAAAGCTTTCCTTCTTTTTTATCCAGCTCAGATGCTTGACAACAGCCTGGGCCGCCCAGAACACTTGCTAAATTGAGGTCCAGCAGTCCACTGCCAGTTGGGCTCTATCCCAGCGACTGTAAGATTCCTGAACTAATTCTGGGAGGTCCTTGATGGGGATGAGGGAGATCTCGTTGGGGGTCACCTGGGACACAAAAACCTTGCTGGAGATCGACTCCGCGTCATCCCCAGTTCTCACCACCGAATCTGAACATTCCTTTGCGAAGTCACCCTCAGCGAGCAGCACCTACCCCGCTTTTATCGTGGGGGCTGATTCGACACCACCATCTGGCCTCAATCCCCCTGCCACCGCACACTCAGGGTCACCAGTGAAAACTTCCTCAGTGCTCCCCTTCTTTGGGATCCCGAGGATGGGTAATCACGCAGGAAATGCTTGGGAACCCGCTGCTCTCCCACATTGGGACGCCTCACTCCTGAGGAAAAGGTCTTCATCCAAGTCTAAGGCGACCGGAAAAAACAGTCTGTGAGGGAGAAGTGAGGTTTACACCTTCCTCCCCTCCACTGCTTGATGACCAAATGGTAGTAACTTCATTATTACAGCCTGCAACGTGGCCTTCATGGTGTACATGTTTGTCCCCGGGGGCTGGTGAAATGGCGGTAGCAGGGAATTCTGTTGTGATCCCCGGGGCTACAGTCATGTTGGGCCACGGTGCCGGAAGGCAGGCGGCGCTGCGTGCAAACTCCTTTGGGATGCATAGCACCGTCAACATGCCATGGGGAATACCTCCCCTCTGGGCCATGACTTCGACTGGATCAGCGGGTAGGTAAGTCCTGCCCACAGGGAACGCCTTCTCTGACTGCCTGTTTCTTTGGAAAAATGCCGTTTCCCCATTCATTCCTGCAGAACCAACAATGGCTAGTGGGCGACCACACTAGTCATGGCCTTGCTGCAAGTCTCGATGCTCCTGCTTGGGTGGGGGTAGCACCTAACCCCGAGGCGTGTAATTACGTGCCTAAAGCGGGTTAGGGGTTGCAGCTAGGGTTGAAGCAGCCGAGCCTAGGGCAGCAACTGCACCAGCATAAATGCAACTAGGGTCTTAGATTATGGCTCATCAGTGTGTGCTGCTGTGCCACTCCTGGTGGGGTCTACCGTTTAGGCCTCAAGCAATGGTCATCATGACACTGGGAGTCTGGGTAATAGCTGCCACAGTTCCGGGTATCGATGGGCGTTGGCGACAGCAGAGGCGTTAGGCTCTGGCAGTAACCTGTTGCACTTTTCCAGCAACACATTTTTCAGCTTTATTGCGAATCAACATACTCCTTTATGGCTGATTTTGAATTCTATCTCTTATGAATTTTTCCAGCATTTTACTCACAAACAAAGTAAGGCTCACTGGCCTATATTTACCAGGGTTGTCTCTACTCCCCTTCTTGAACATGCGCTGTCCTCCAATCTTCTGCCAGAATTCCTTTATTGAATGACCACAAAAAGATAATTTCGAAAGACTCAGCAATCTCCTCCCTGACGTCCCAGAGAATCTGCGGATCCGTTTGGTCCAGGAGACTTATGTATTTTTAAACTTTCCAGAATTGGTCACACCTCTTCCTAATGCACCTCAATCCCATGTAGTCACTTAGCCTATATCTCAGTATTCTGCTCGACAAAACGGTCTTTTTCGAGTATGAATAACGACGAAAAATATTCATTCCGCGCTTTCCATATCCCTTCTGAATCCACACACAACTTCCCAAGACTATCCTTGAATGGCCCTAACCTTACTCTAGTCATTCTTTTATTTGGGATAAAGAAAGTCTGACGGTTTTCCTTGATCTTATCAGTCAACGACCTCTAATGTCCCCTCCTGGTTCTTCTTAGCTCTCTCCTTCGTTCCTTCCTGACCAACTTGTAAGACTCAAGCTCGCTAACCGAGGCCTCACATCTCTTCCTAACATATGGCTTCTTCTTCTGCTTGACATGAGATTCAACTTCCTTAGTAAACCACGTCTCCCGCGCTCGATCACTTCCTCCCTGCCTGACAGGCACACACTTAGCAAGGACTGGCAGTAGCTGTGCCTTGAATAAGTTCCACGTTTCAATTGTGCTCATCCTCTGCAGTTTCCTTCCCCATCGTATGCATTCTAAATCTTGCCTAATCACATCGTAACTGCCTTTCCGCCAGCTATATTTCTTGCCCTGCTTATATACCTGTTCCTTTCCATCACTAAAGGAAATATAACCGAATTGTGTTCACTGCCCCCAAAGAGCTCACCTACCTCCAAATCTAACACATGGCCGATTTCATTACCCAGTACCAAATCTAATATGGCCTCGCCCCTTGTTGGCCTGAATACATACTGTGTAAGGCAACCCTCCTGCACACATTGGAAAAAAATTGACCCATCCAAACTGCTTGCAATATAGCATTCCCAGTCAATATTTGGAAACTTAAAGACCCCATAAGAACTACACTGTCACTCTCGCTCCTATCGAGATTCATCTTTGCTACTCTATCCTCTACATCACTGAAACTATTCAGAGGCCGAAAGAAAACTCCAAACAGGCTGACCCCTCCTTTCCTGCTTCTAAGATCAGCCCATACTACGTTAGTAGACGAGTCCTCAAATGTCTTTTCTGCAACCATAATACTGTCCTTGACGAAAAATGCCACACCCCCTCTTTTACAATATTCTCTGTTCTTCCAGAAACATCTAAATACTGGAACCTGCAACAACCAAGCCTGTCCCTGCTCGACCCATGTATCTGAAATGGAACTACATCGAAATCTCAGTTACCAATACATGCTGCATGTTCATCCTCCTTATTCTGGATTCTCCTGGCATTGAAATAGACACACTTCAACAACGTCTTGCTTGCCAGTGCGCTCATGCGACCTTGAAAACTTATTTCTGACCTTGCTACTTTCAACCTCCTGCATACTCGAACTAAAACTTAGGTTCCTATCCCCCTGCTGAATTAGTTTATGCCCACCCAATGAGCATTAGCAAATTGCACACCCCCCCCCCCCCCCCCCCACAAGATGATATTGGTATCCTTTGAGCTCAGTTGAAATCTATCCTATTCGTAGACGTCCCTCCTACACCAGAATGAGTATCAATAATCCAGGTATAAGAGTCCTTCCCTCCTGCACTAACCTTGTAGCCACGTATTCAGCTCCTTTCTTTTCCTTGTCTCGCATCTTTAGCACGTGGCACGGGCATAAAGCCAGAGATAACAACTCTCCTTGTACTAGTTCAAGTCTTCCCTCCTAGCTACCTGGATTTCTGCCTTAAATCCTCATCTCACTTTCTCCGTATTTCGTTGTTGCCTATGTGGACCACAACTTGAGTCTGTTCTACCCCACCCCCCAACCCCACTAGGATCCCGAAAACACAACCAGAGAGGTCACGAACCCTGGCTCCAGGGAGGCAACGCATCAACTGTGAGTGTCTCTCGTTCCCACAGAGCCTCTTACTTATTCCCCAGTTATGGAGTCCCCAATAACAAATGCGCTGCTCTGCTTCCCCCTTCCCTAGTGAGCAACAGGGACATGCATTGCGCCAGGGACCAGCATCCCATGGCTTACCCTTGCAATTCGTTCCCCTCCCAATCGTATCGAAAACGGTAATCTTGTTGTTTAGGGGTGCGGCTGCAGGTTATCATTGCACTGCCTGTCGGTTCCCTTGCCGTCCCCTGACGGTGACCCATCTACATTCTTTTTGTACCTGAGGTCTGACTACCGCCTTGTAACTCCTCTCAATAGCCCCCTCCGCCTCCCGAATGATTCACAGTTCATCCAGATCCAACTCCAATTCCCGAATGCAGTCTTTGAGGAGTTGAAGTTGGGTGCAGTTAACAGGGTCAGTTTTGGTGACTCTTACCTCCCACATTCTGCAGGAGAAGTTTTCAACCGCTCTAACCCCCACTTCCTCAATTATAAATTCCCGAACTCTGAAAAAGTTAAAAAAAAAGATATTAACTAATAACCTTAACAATCGGATGCACAGAGCATTTTTTTAGTTAAAAGAGGTGGACGGGTGCGAGACACGGTCCGTATTGTTTCAGGTAAAGCAACTGCCTAAATACAAAGCATCACGTACCCGACAGTACCGTGTCACTAGACACACCGTGCACTCGCCCTATAAATGGGAACGTTTTTCTACTTTATATTTACCTTCTCATTGCATGAAGTGCGCTTCTGTAGTCATATTGGAACAAGACAGATCCTATTGCGAAGGTTTTGGCTGTTTCTTTAACTTGCCTTCACTTTTTGGATTGCTCTTTCTGCTAGATCATTGGAAGATAGGTGGTATGGAGCTGTCCTAAAAGATTATTATTTTTTCGTTTCGTGGGATTTAGGAGGCGCTGGATGGCTAGAGTTTCTTGCTTGTCCCTAGTTGCTTTTGAGAAGGAAGTGGGGAACTGAATTTTTAAACTGCTGCAGTCCACCTACTATTGCCATTAGGGAGAGAATTCGAGAATTGGAACCCAGCTACAATGAAAGAACGGTGATATATTTACAAATCAGGAGAGGGAGTGGCTTGGTCTGGAACTTTAATGTGGTGGTATTCCCATACTTCTGGTGCATTTGTCCTTCTAGATGTAAGTGGTCGTGCGTTTGGAAGTGGTGCTGTCTCAGGATATACGGTAAATTCCTGCAATTCTTCTTGCAGGTATTATATAGTGCTGCGACTGACTATTTTTGGTGGAGGGATTGGATGCCTGTGAATGCAGTGCCAATCAAGCACGCTGCTTGGACCTGGATGATGTCAAGCTTTCTGACAGTTGTCGAGGCTGGATCTATCTGTGCAGGTGGAAATTATTATACCACACTTGTGCCTTACGCCTTGTAGATGGTAGAGAGGCTTTGGGGAGCCGGGAGATGAGTTACTTACTGCTGGGTTCCTACTCTCTGGCTTGCACTAGTAGCCATTGCATCCCTGTGGGGAGTCCAGTTTACTTTCTGATCAGTGATAAATTTCAGGATGCTGATAGTGGACGATTGATTGGTAGTAACAAAGTTAATTGTCAAGGGGCGATATTGAGATATATCTTACTGGCGAAGTTCATAGCTTGGCATTTGTGGGGCGTGAAATTAACTTGCTAACTGTAGCCAAGTGTGAGTATTTTCCCGACCTTGTTGATATTAAACACGGACTAGTTCAGTATCTGAAGAGTCGAAAATGGTGCTGAACATTGTGCAATCATTGGTAAACATCCCAACTTCTGACTTTATGGTGGAGGCGATGTGAAGAGGATTGGGCATCGGACACTACCTTGAGACACGCCTGCAGAGATGTCCTGAAGTAGAGGTGACTGACCTCCAAGGATTATGAATATCTTCCGATGTGTCTGGTATGACTGCATCCATCAGAGACTTTGCCACAGATACCAATAGATTCCGATGTTGCTGGGGATATTTGATGTCAAACTCTATCGAATGCAGCCTTGATGGTAAGAGCTATCACTCTCATCTCATGTCTGGAATTCACTCTTTTGTCCATGTTTGAATCAAGCCTGCAATGAGGTCTGCAGCTGAGTGGCATTGACAGACACAAACTGGGCATCAGTGAGCAGGTTAGTACTTAGCAGGTGCTGCATGATAACACTGTTGATGACACCTACCATTACTTGATTGATGGTGATTAAAATTTGCCTTTTGGAAATGCTAAAATTCTCTGCTGGAAACCGATGGACCGTTACCTGTGACCAACAAATCCAGGAATCTGTGCATTGCAAAAAGTGTTGCTATTGTCATCCCCGTGTTTGACAACCCTATCCACGACCAGCCAATTTGGGTGTCTGCACTGACTAAGAACATTGAACCCATGAAAAGACGTGCATGGTTGATGTGTAACTGAGTCCATGGTTTATCTGGCCATTCCCTGAATGTGGGAGAACTGCTAGTGATAGTTTTTGTCCTGTTGGAAGTTTGTATATTTCCCCATTAATGCAGCGATGTCTGCATGTAATCCTGGCCATCAGACACAATGTCTCACCAACATCACCTTTTTGGAAAGCCTTGGATGACACAGACAGTTTCCAGCCAGTGTCTAGCGGTTATCTTTACACAGGACAATTACTCATGCTCCCTTAATATTATGCCATCCTCTACAGGGATCTGGTCTCTCTGGACCTAAAAGGTTTTCTATTCTGTTTGTGATAGCTGTTTGGTTTCCCCATCACAGTCAGCTGTTTCAGTATTTTTCCTGGACCAAAACATTCTGCGCCCAAAGTCTAAAATTGATAGTTGTGACTGGAAGTGTGTCCAGAAAAAAATTATAATCAATATGACTTCTTCCAGCGATTGTAACACTGGCAGTTTATCTAACAGTTGGAGGGAGTTCAACGCATTTGTTACTTGGCCTCCCAAACGGTGTTCCAACTTGCAACTTGACACATGTCTTATCAGAGACCACTGTTGAATTTAGCCCAAGTTATGGGTGGCACTGCCTTGTCTTCGTTAAGTCGACCTAGCAGTGGTTTGTGATCCATTTATTGCTAAAAATTAATCCATGAACGTATTGGTGGAATTTCCTCTCTCCAAATATAATCAGTAAACCTTCCTTCCCTAAGTGGGCTTTGCATTGTACACTTTGCATTAGCCAAGATCTGAGACGTGTACCCTGTTAGGTGTTCTTCTCCATTCGGCCACCAATGAACTAACACGAACTTGATATCATATGGGGGAATATTGCATGTAAAGACCACATCTCGCTTGTGATCATAGTATACCAGCACCTTAGAGGAAGTTAACTGTCTCTTCATTTGACTAAACGTTATGCCTTGGATATTCGATCATTTCCAAGGTTGACCTTTTTTAAAAAAAAGAGTTGATGCAAAGGAGCCAGGATGGAGGCCAGGTTACTTGTGAACATTTTGTAATAGTTCACGAACCCAAGGAAACTCCTCAGTTCAGACACAGACGCATATTATTGACCAGGCCAGACTTCCTCAAAATATTTTAATATGGTAGCCGAGATCTTTTTTTTATATATATAAAAAATGGATGACCCAGTTGTGATGTACCCGATCAAACCATTCGGCAATTTATTTAAACACTATTGTTAAAACATAAAGAAAAGAAAGCATAATTTAGAATAACTTTTCTATTGGAAAGCCTATCCGAATACTCGGTACAGTAACTTAAGGACATAACTGTTCTAATACATTAACATCCCCAAAAACACCCCCTAGCAAAAGGTAAACACAGACACAGATTCTTAATATTCCAGGGAACAACACCCAGGGAAGTTTGGTTCGGAATCATTTAATGAGACTTGCAACCCTTCTTCTCTCCAACATCTCGTGACTGCGACATCTAAAAACGAAAAAGCCTGAAATGGGAAAACTGGCCACTGCCCTTCCATTGTCGAACTGTTGTAACAATAACTGAAAGGCCTCCTTTGACTGTTGACTCAGGCAGTCTTTTGAAGCCATTTTGGCAATTCCGACTTTATAACCTCTCTTAAAAACAAAACCCAGAACAAAATAACCTCTTTAATGTGATAGCATCATCCACACATGAAGGGGGACAACTTTGATCACTCTCACTTATCTTCCAATATCATTCGCGTCGGGAGCCACCTTGAATGACGTTGCGTATTTAGGTGTGGCCAGCACTTGGGCAGTGGTTAACGTGGATTTCAGGCTGTCAAATGGTTTCTTAGAGTCCTCTACTGAAATTTTGTGTACGTCTTGAATCTGTCAGTGGAACAACATACTGAATAATTTAGTCGAAACTTCCAAGAAAAAAAAACTGTCAATCGCAGGAATCGTAGCACAACTCTCTTTTTCGACGAAATAGGAACTTCCCCAAAACCATTGCTTTCCCCAAAACCATTTGTCCATGTTCAGTGATGTGACCCAGGAAAGTGCTTTGCACTTTTGCCAACTCTGAGCCCAGTTCATAACCAAAACCGCCTCCCAACGTCAATTGAATAATTCCACATGATCCTTCAAATGTTCGTCCCACGTGCAATTAACAATCACCAGTTGGTCGATGTACACCACTCAATTGAGTATTCCGAAACAACCTTATTATTTAGTCTTTGGAATGTGACTGACGGACTTTTCATACCTAATGACATGACTTTAAAATGATGCAGTGACAGAGTGAAAGTGAGGACGGAGGGTGCTCGAGGCTCAGAGTCAGAAAGTGTGGTGCTGGAAAAGCACAGCAGGTCAGGCAGCATCCTTGGAGCAGGAAAGTCAACGAATAATTAGGAGAGTAGTACAGAATGGACCAGCAATTAACAAAAAGAAAATTGGACTTCAGATTAGTATAGATATGTCATAAAATACACTAAAATAATGGACCTAGAAAAGCTGCCGTGGGATGCTGTCATCTGACTGTTTTATTCGCTTGTTAAAATCTGGTAAGTTAAGATCTTATTGTTATGGCAAAGCAGGCTCTAGGGGGCGAGTGGCTAACTCTCGTTCTTTGTTCATATATCTAAACCTGAGATATTAAACACACATTTTAATTTATTATATGCACACGTGCTAACATTCCTGTCTGTGATTCCCAGGCTTTGGTCGTATGTGATTGACACTGTCGCTTAGAGTTCTGCCTTTGTTTCAGAGGTCTGGAAATGATTCTTTACTCAAGGATATTATGTAAATGTGCAAATTTCTGCTTGTTTTCTGATGTTGAACAGGGAGCTGTGCTCTCTATCAACGCTCAGCCCGATGCAATGCATTGAGAAACCAGGCTACTTTAGTGTTACCATAACCTCCATAATCTGGGACATGGATAGCATACAAACGAACTGAAAACGCAATTTGCCCAGAAAGTAAAACTCTGGAACAGAAAGATAGTTGGACCGAAGCTCGGAATAACGAGACACATAAACCCCAAATGTCCATTTACACAGTTTCTCCAGATGAATTATGGTGTGATTCTACATTATTTAGCTCTAATCTGTGATCAGGACCAACGTTTCTTTCTAGCAGCTATGTGGTTTGGGGGGGAAATGCCTGCTGAATGGCAACTGCAAAAATCTCTTGGAATAATGTCAAGTAGAACCAAGTGAAGCTGCAGTATCTCTTCAATTGGGCTTCTTTCATCATTGCAAAAGGTGGCAGCTGATTTTGTTGATCAGGTATCAGTTATTATTGGATTAGATGAAATCTTGAAAATGATTCCTGTCTTCCCATTTCCCTTTATATTACATTGGTTCTCACCTGTTATTTTTCGTCTCACTACATAAGAAAGAGCCAATGGATGCCGGGATCTCCGTTGTGCTGTCCCGAGCTTCTGCTACTGTGAAACTTCATGCTGATGTATGTCTCTTAAAAGATCTGAAAATATGATCACATACTGGTATAGGAACTGAGCAGGTCTCAAAATAGTATGGCTAACTCTTTAATTGCTGAATGCAATGAGGTCTGGATTTTCAAACTGCTGTGATCACAAGGACGTATTGGATGTCACATTCAAGATTCAGAATAATACTTAAAATTTCTGCTCGAGCAAAGGTTCTTCAAGTGATATTACTTTTCCCAGTTTTGTTACCTTAAATAGTGGTGTCTCGAGTGTATATGCATGCGCTCTATTTCAATTTATTTCTGTTCCTCAGTGGCTTGCAATTCTTGCTGTATCTGGTCAAAGGAAACGGAATGCCATTCTTTTCTCTCCACAAGGACATTGTTCCTGATTTTCTTCTGAGACCAGTGCAAATCTGTGCATGTTAATTGTAGAGCTGATTTTTTTTTTAAAAAAAATATCACCCCTGCAAGCTGATACACCATGGAAATTTGAGTATTGAGGAAAAAAAATTGAAGCCTTTACCCATCAGTACACTCTCAAAAGTCCCGACGTAAAAGGGGAAAACATTCAAACTGTATGCACAATGAGTGCTAATCGGCACAGACATAGAGAATGGACCAGAACTACCAAATCTTGTGGCTTGTTTTGATTGAACAAAAACTATGATTTCCATTCTCTGATTCATTTCACAGGGCAATGCCTTGAATAATCATTCAAACTGACAATTAAAAATTTAACAAAGTTTAGCTGTCAACTGTTCATCATGATCTAAGTAGTCAGGTTTCAATTGGTAACATCTCTATCAATCATAGTGCACTTTCAAACCATCAGAGCTATTTTCTTGTGCAAAGGAAAAGTTTGTTCCCCTTTATGTCGATATTCTTGTGGTTATCCTGATGAACGTAAGACAAAAACCTTGAAAAAAGTGCTATTTTACAGCAACACCCAAGTTCTGCGTTTGTATATGGCAACCCCTTGCTAATGGAGTATTTGACATACAGATGATATGATTAAAGTAAAAACGAGGTTGCAGACTTGAAATGGTTTAACAAACTGACAAGTCCATTCTGTTCTTGCAAATTCTCTTTGAATATTGTATCAGTCTGGCTTTTGAAAGATAATGTTGACATACGGATCATTTCTATTAACTGCGATTTAATAAATTGCTAAAAGTGTGGAAAATATATTCTACTTTAGATTAGATTAGATTACATTACAGTGTGGAAACAGGCCCTTCGGCCCAACAAGTCCACACCGACCCGCTGAAGCGCAACCC
Source organism: Chiloscyllium plagiosum (assembly GCF_004010195.1). Classification (NCBI taxonomy): domain Eukaryota; kingdom Metazoa; phylum Chordata; class Chondrichthyes; order Orectolobiformes; family Hemiscylliidae; genus Chiloscyllium; species Chiloscyllium plagiosum. The sequence goes on along the minus strand of NC_057746.1, from coordinate 11,208,163 downwards.
ACGCATACCCCTACATTTACCCCTTACCTAACACTGCGGGCATTTTAGCATGGCCAATTCACCTGACCTGCACATCTTTGGACTGTGGGAGGAAACCGGAGCACCCGGAGCAAACCCATGCAGACACGGGGAGAACGTGTAAACTCCACACAGTCAGTCGCCTGAGGCGGGAATTGAACCCGGGTCTCCGGCGCTGTGAGGCAGCAGTGCTAACCACTGTGCCACCGTGCCGCCCAAAATTCACAAAATTGTGATATTTTGCGAGATCAGGAGATATGCACAGTCCAATAAAAATCCTCGTCAACGCTGCCTGGACAAGACTGATAAAATTAAATTTCTCTCCATAGAGGAAGTACTGAGATCTCAACTGGTGCACTGTCAGCTAATTTAAACTGGTACCTATTTTTAAACTTTCACGGCTCTGATCCAACGCTCTTTTTGTACCTTGAATATTTGCATTCTGTTCTTTAGTTTCATTTATCCATGTTAATATTCGATCCCCCTTAATTGGCTGCACTCTATTGAGAAACTTTCTCAGATATTTTCTGGCATTAATTCTGTCACTTTGAGAGATTGCTCCACAGCCCTGTTTCACATTCCGGGTCATCGATCCTAACTCTTCTGATAAATGCCAACAACTTTCTCCTGATTGGCATTTGGCACATCCTTTGCAGTTAAAGCGTCTCAAAAAATGAGTATTTAATGTTCAATTTGGCAGATTAAATTGATGCTAATTATATATGTCTGCCAAACCTCTAGCAAAACTAAAGCAGGAACCAGCTTCAAACTGTTTGCACATCTGACACAAAACGTTACTGTTTCTCATTACCTTTCAAATGCTCTGATCCATTCCAAATAGTGGACCACACGTTACCATTCGTAGAATTTATTTTTTTAATACATGGAAGTATTTTTTTTCTGTACATTGGCCATTTTTGTTGAAGCTGAAAATGTGTTGCTGGAAAAGCGCAGCAGGACAGGCAGCATCCAAGGAACAGGAGAATCGAAGTTTCGGGCATAAGACCTTTTTCAGGAATGCCCGAAACGTCGATTCTCCTGTTCCTTGGATGCTGCCTGACCTGCTGCGCTTTTCCAGCAACACATTTTCAGCTCTGATCTCCAGCATCTGCAGTCCTCACTTTCTCCATTTTTGTTGAACTCAGCCCAAATCAAAGTTCTGAATTTTAGAGTCAGGTAAAGAGTGTTTCTGTTTAACGTTATCATTTTTGACTATTTTGCAACCCTGTCATGTTATTGAATATTTAATCCAGGTTCACACTAATGGGAACTAATTCTATCAGCCCTGTAGGGGTATGCTGCAAGGTGATTTCATCGATGATAAGGTGTAATTTAGCATGGGCAGGAAGGAGTCACAGTGCCTCTCATATTTTTACCTCCATGGTATTTTATTGACCTCACAGCAGGGAAAGGATGCGGCCAATGTAGATTTTTTTCTCACTATAGCTGGCATTTCATCAGCAGTACATGGTTCCGCCATTGTGTGGAAGATCATCTCCTGCATCCAAGAGACACGCCTGTCGACTCAGGATGTCCCTCATAAAACAACCACATATCGCTCACAACAGGGTATCCCATCTGTATACTGGAACAGAATCCTACCCACGGAGGCGATCATTACTGGAATTGGAAATGAAAATAAGTGAATGGAAGAGGCCGTGTGGGCTGGAGAGTATATAATGTGGTGAGGGTCAGCTGGTAGTTCCGACTGAGGCCATTAATGAGAAACTTAAGACGCATGGGCAATGGGTTCGTCCCTAGTCCTCGTGGGAGTCTTGTGAACAATGCTGTTTCACTGCTATCAAGCAAATATTGAAGAGTGGCCATGTACTAAAATCATTTACATTCAGTGCTGTGCACTTGAGACTTTTTGTGGGTGTAAAATAAACTTTATAAATCCTCCAGATATAATTAATACTCTATTTGTTTCATGCAGTGGTGATTTTCTGAATAGGATTACAGAAGGCATACAGAACAGAAACTGACTGTTTGGCAGTGTCAGTCCATGTTAGTGCTTATGTTCCACTCAAACTGTTTCATATCGTCACTTATCTAAATTTAGCATTATAATTTCCTATTCCTATCTCTTCCATATACTTGCATGGTTTCCTTGAAAAACATCTCAAGTGTTTACTTTCCCGATTCCGTTTTGTCACATATTCCCTATTCTCATCATTTTGCTGAATTATCTTTTGCATTTCTTGGGCATCAGTCTTTTATTGACAGTTTATAGTTGTGCTCCACCCATAGAGGAAATGTTTGGTCTCTACCTGCTCTTATCAAAATCTTTCATAATTTTAGAGCCGTCAGCCTTCTTTTATTTTCAAGGCAGAAGTGAACAGCATGACAAAGCTGATATACACAGCCATACGTTTATGTATCTTTCTTGTAAATTGTCTCATCACCCACTCTACTGCTTCTGTATTCATTCCATAACATGGTAACTGCAAGTGGAGGCAAAACCCTTACTTATAGTCAACTATACTTTTATATGGACTCAGCAGGGCATTCTTACTTTAAAATCTATCCTTTCAGAGATAAAGCTTCAAGTTTTCTTTGCGTTTTTGGCCTTCGTAACCAGTGGTCAATTTCCTTAGAAACTGAGTTAATTGTTTGAAATCCTTTTGTTCGTCTCTCCCACTTGGATGTGCATCTTCAAATAAGTGACCTGCACTTTAGTCTTGCCAACATGTATCCCCTTACATTTATCTTTGTCAAACTTCATTTGCCAATTATTTGACCATTCAATAAATGTATCCATGACTTGTAACTTCTTGCAGTCCTCGGATTTGAATATCTTCACACATTCCTCTTCCAATATTATGTCATTTAATTGCTTAATGTTTTTCTTTTGCAATAATTGGGGACATTATTTAATTTGAAGTTTAATCCACATCGTAAATATAACAACGAAGTGTGGAATGACGGATAAATGAAACTTATTGAAACACAGGAGAACTTATTGAAGCAGAGGGGCAGCCGGGAAGGAGAACTGTGAGTATAAATACTCACTGTTTCACCACCAACGGTCATTTGAGTGGGAGCAGCGGCAGAGTTGAGGTGAACCCGGGATTCTATGTTCTATGTTCTAGGACTATTTCATAGGCTCTATTAACTTTCAGGTAAAAACAGAAAATTAATGTGTATAGGAATCATATGGTGAGATTATTCTTTGTGAATTTCTTTTTTGTTGTTGTTACAGCTTATTCCCCAGGTCTTTCTGTGCTACTGGTCTCAAATTGGAAAAGGTACCCATCCTCGACTTTAAAACAACTGACGTTAAAATAAAAAGATAGCATTTATATGATTGCAACAAGATTGTTAATGCATCTTCATATCCAAACGTAACACTATAGGGTGTGTTTCAATCGACTGTGGCTGCATTCCCTGGATTCATCATAGGCCAAGGGATGACCCGATAAAAGTTTATAAAGTCATGAGGGGCATGGATAGCATAAGTACACAAGGTCTTTGCCCTGTGTTGGGAAAGTCCAGAACAGACGGGCATAGGTTCAAGGTAAGAGTGTAAACATTTGAGGGGGATTTAAGGGGTTACTTTTTTCATGCAGAGCTTTGTCCTTGTTTGGAATGAACTGCCAGAGAAAGTGGTGGAGGCTGGTGCAATCACAACATTTAAAATGGGGATAGGAACATCAAGGTTTTAGAGGAATATGGGTGAAATACCAATAAATGAGACCAGATTTGTTTAGGATATCTTTTCGGCATGGATGAGTTGGACTGATGGGTCTATTTCCGTGTTGTGCATCTCTATTATTGTATTCTTTTGCTCTTAATGAACTTGTAGACTCTCTTTGGATAATCTTTAACATCGTTAAGGCTATGGAACATCCCTTTATGCTCTCCTGATTTCCCTCTTAAGTATGTCCCTACGCCTCATATTCTTTAAGAGATTCACTTGATCTCAGTTGGCTATACGTAATATATGATTCCTTCTTATTCTTAAACTGAGCTTCAATATCGCTCTTATCCCTTCTTCACTCCTCTTTCCAGGCTCACCTTCAATCCTACAGTAACATAATGCCTCTGACATCTCGTTATTTTGAAAGACTCCCACTTGTCGGCCGTCCCTTTACCTGCAAGTCAGTCGACTCCAATCAACTGCTGAAAGTTTTTGTCTCAAGCCACCAAATTTTGCTCTAATCCAATTAAAACTTTAAAATATTTACAAAACCTACCTTTTCCGTAGCTGTTTTGGAACAATTTGGATTATGGTCACTGGCCACAAAGTGCTTCCCTACTAAAACTCCAATAACTTGCCCCGCGTGATATTACAAGAGAAGGTCAAGTTTTGCTCTTTCTGTCGTATTTACATCTCCATCTTAATGAAGAAAATTTTCTTGAACAAACCTACAACAAATTCCTCAACAACCAAGCTCAAGCACAATGGCTGTCCCAATTGATATCTGGAGTGTTAATCTTCCCTATTATTACAACCCTATTATTCTTACATGTATATGAGATCTCTCCATATGTTTGTTGCTCAATTTCATTGTGACTACTGGGGGGTCCATTACAATCAGATCAAGGTAATCATCCCCTTCTTATTTCTGAGTTCCATTCACATAACTTTACCGGACCATCCCTCAGAAATATTCTCTCTTAGGACAGCAGTAATATCTCACAACAAGAAGAAAACTGACTCTAAGCCCCTTTTAGTTCTTCCTACTTCTGCCTTACATTTGATTTTTGAATTGCTCTCAGAAGTTTCGCACATAATTTATTCAATTTACTGGTGATAGTTAAGAGCTGAAAATAGATATGTCATGGGTGATTGTGACGGGAAATAAAAGATGACATTATGTGTAAGGAAAATTCTGGATATAAAAGATAATAAAAAAACTAACCTCATTCACTCTGCTCAGGTCTTGCGGACGCTGCTGTACCTTAATTGTATTTTTCATTTGTTGTGGTTAATTCAAATTCATACCATCTGCTGTTTTGAACTTATCAACAAGTTTTTACCGGCAGTTTGCCTTTTCAGAATGTAGGTTGGCATATAATGTATCTTGGAGGTAAGTGTTTGGTATCCTTGTTGTTTCAACATGTGCCTCGGTGTGTAAGGTAGTTTTGCAAAATAACTGCCAACAACAATTTAAGGTAAAATATTAGGATATCAGGAGAACAGCGCAGAAATTCAAAATTTTACAATGGTTGCGGGAAAGGACGTCAAATGGAAAGCAACAGGATTTCCAATACCTCTGATCTCTGATTTCCCGAATCGAAATCGAACTCTGATGTATAATTTGCGAGGGCTGATGTTCATTGATGTCTTAGTTCCACATAGATCTCAATCTTATGGGGGCATAACGTGCTTGTTTGTTTTGTGATGATCTCTGGAAAACATACTTTACTCGAATGACTTAGGGACAGTCTGTGCGTGTGTCTCATTTCATTCAGTGGGCAATTCATTTTAAAACTGAGAACTCAAATGTGTGTAACTGTTATATATTTATTTCCGTGGATCATTCGGCTCTTGTTGAGGGACAACTTTCATATTTAAGGATTAGGATAACTGGGAAAGCTTAGCAATTAAGATAACTGGGAAAGCTCAGCTTTGCCAAGTTCCTATCCGGCTCGAATAGTTATCGAACGTTGTGTCCTCCAGGTTGATCAAGATACAAGGTTTTGCCAAGGCAAATCTAAATTAATGGACGATTTGAAACGTCTGCATTTATTTTCATAAAGGATTTACATTACGTCTGTAACACATAGTAAAACTACATTATAGTTTATGGTAAAGGCTTCAGAGTGTCCAGACCAGATAGGAACCAAACTCGCTGAACAGTTGCAAAGATCTTTGCTGAATTCTGTCTTTCGCCATAAAGATCCCAATGGCTGAATATTTACAGCAATTCTGATCTCTGCCATGCCTGATCGACATCGACCTCCGATTTATAGTTTTTGAGGGTTGCTATTCAGTAATATCCCTGTATCATATAGAACTCCGCCTTCTTCCCTGGGATTTGACAGAAGTAGTGTATCAAATAGATGCCAAGATGAGACTCTGTAAGACTAATGTGTGAGAAAAACTTTAGTTCTGAGAATCAGCCGTTGGCTTGTCCACGTGTTGTGTTGGCATTTCTAAATGACGGTTGACATTTCTGGCTGATGAATGTCTAGTTGGGCATTTTAGGTGGTGATTTGTACATTGCTATCCCAAGATGTCTCGACCTTTAGTTTAGGTAGTATAGTGGCAGATTTTGTACTTCATTGCCTGCCTTTTATTGGTTTATGGTGGAGTAAAGTCCCTGATTTTTCTCATTACTTGATCGGAAGCCGTGACCTTTTGGGCATAAGAGGAAATGTTCTCGAAGAACTTCCCTCCATATCAGGCAGCATCTAAGAAAATCTCCTCTGCAACCTTTCTAAAGCATTCACATTCTTCCAATAATGCGGTGAACAGAACTGTGCACAATAGTCCAACTGCGGATGCACCACAGCTTTGTACAGCTGCAGCATGACCTCATGACTACGAAACTCAATCCATCTATTGATAAAAGCTAACACACCGTTTGCCTTCTTAACAACCCTATCAACGTTGGTGGCAACTTTCAGGGATCTATGCACATTGACACTGAAATATCTGCTCATTGAGATTACCAAGAATCTTACCATTAGCCCAGTGATATTTGTTCCTGTTGCTCCGTCCAAAGTGAATCTGCTCAAACTTTTCTGCAATAAAATATATTTGCCACCTCTCAGCTCATATCTGCAGATTATCTCAGTCCCTCTGTAATCTGCAACATCCTTCAGCAGTATCTGCAACTCCACTGACCTTAATGTCATCTGCAAAGATACTAACCCATAAACTGAATGAAACACCACCAGCCAGAACAAGTGAAAATGATTTGGTTGAGAAGGGAATAGGACCTGTAACCTTTGGAAAAAATATTATTACTGATTGGACTTGCAGAAAGAATTAAGCAAACTCAATTTTAGTGCATATTCATTCAAGATTTATTAACCATTTCAGAGAGCATGTTTATTGAAATGTTCATGTTAAAGTTAACAGAAGTGAACGTTTTGGTTGAAAGTCATATTGAGACAAGAATGCATGCGCTCTGAGCTGTGAATTTTACGTACCTCTGTAACAGACGTCAGAAAGAGAAAACAAGGTCGCAACAAAATTGTGAATAAGGAATAAATGAAAACAAATCAAATAAATTTCAAATTGGGAAGCTACAAATTATTCCAACCATAATCACCTCAATGATATCAAGCAAATTAAAACCAATTAAAGGAAATGAAGCAAAAAAAATCAATACTTTTCTCAGTTACACACTGATAAGCTAAAGTGTTAGAGTTAACAACAGGACAGATTGTAGATGGGAATTCAGAGGCCTCGGTGAAAAGATAAGGAATATCTAAGGTTTCTGCAACTCATTCACTTAAACCTGGTAAGGAGATATAAAGTAATGATGCATATTTATGAATAATGCCCATTTAAATGCCCATAATGTCGGCCAGTCCACTATTGTTGCAGGCAGGCCACTCCACGCCCCACCAACACTCTGAGTGGAGAATCTACTCCTAATATCTGTAAAGTCTGTCAACCCTTAATTTAAAGCTATGCCCCCTTGTGCTAGCCTTCACCATCCGTGGGGGAAAGAAAAAGCTCTCACTGTAGAAGTTATCTAATCCTCTGAATATCTTATACGTTTCGATGAAGTCACTTATTCTCCAACGAAAACAGGCTCAGTACCCTCAGCCTTTCCTCGTTACATCTTCCTTCCATACGAGGCAACATCCTCGTAAATCTCCTCTAAACCCTTTGCAAAACCTGCTCATTTTCCTATTATGCCGTGACCAGATCTGTTCACAATACTCCAGTTGTGACATTGCCATTGTCTTATATAGCTGAAGCATGTCCTCGTGGCTCAGAAACAGAATCCCCATACCAATCAACGCTAAAATACCATATATCTTCTGAACAATCCAATCAACCTGTGTGGCAAATTCAAGGGATGTATGCACCAGGACACCGAGATATCTTTGTTCATCTACGCAAAGAATTTTACAATTTGCCCAGTGCTCTGCATTCATGTTAATTCTTCGGAAGCAATCTACCTCACACTTTTCCGCATTAAACGCCATTTGCCAATTCTCATGACAGCTCCCATCTTGTCTATGTTCATCTGTAACTCACAAAATTCTTCGACACTATTCACAACTCTGTCTACCATTGTGCCATCAGCAAATTTATTAACCCATCCTTCTATGCCCACATCCAGAACATTTATAAAAATTGCAAACAGCAGTGGCCCCAAACCAGATCCTTGCAGCACAACACTGGTAGCAGAGCTACAGGATGAACTGTTTCCATCAAACATCACCCTCTGTCTTCTTGCAGCTGGCCAATTTCTGTTTCAATTCGCTAAATCACCTTTAATCCCGAAACACGGTGTTTTGTGTAATAGCCTACCGATTCAAACCTTATCAAACATCTTACTGAAGTCCTCATACACCACATCAACTGCTTTATCACATTCTCGAAGAACTCAATATTGTAAGTGAGGCACAACCTACCCTTCCAAAGCCGTGTTGACGATACCTAATCAAATTATTCCTTTCCAGATGATTATATATCCTCTTTCTTATAACCCTTGCCACCACCTAAACAACAACCGAAGTTAGACTCACACACCTATAATTACCAGGGTTGTCCCGAAATCCCTTCTTAAACAAAGGAACATTTGTTATATAGTCTTCTAGCACTACTCCTGTCGACAATTACGACATAAAGATCGAAAGCAAAGGCCCTGCAATCTCCTCTCTACCTTCCAGAGATTCCAAGTAGAAATCCATTTCAGCTCAGGGGTCTTATGTATTTTCAGATCTTCCAAAATTGTGAAACCCGCCTCTTTGTTAACTGCAATCCCACCTCACCTAATGTTAATACTGATGAAATATATTCATTCAGTATTTCTCCTTTGTACTCAGATCACACACACACATATGTCTACTACTATATTTGGTTTGTCCTAATCTTAGTCTAGTCATTTTTTTTTCATTCCTGATATACCTATAGAAGACATTAGAATTTTTCTTCATCTCATCCGCCAATAACTTCTCGTGCTCCCTCTTGGCTCTTCTTAGCCCTCTTTTTTGATCTTTTCTGGCTAACTTTTGAATCTCCAGCCCTCTAACTGAGCCTTGAAATCTCATCCGCACATGAGCCTTCTCCTTCCTCTTAATAAGAGGTTTAACTTCTGCAGTAAACCATGGCTCGGTCTCTTTACAACTACCTCCCTGCCTTATACGTATATACATGTCAAGAACCCACAGTGTTCCTTGAATGAGCCCCACATTCCAAGTGCAGTTTCCTTGTCCATTGTAGACATCCTAAATTTTGCTAATCGCATCGTAATTGCTTTCCCCCCAGTAATACACGATTCTCTGCAGTATATACCTTTCCCTGCTCATTGCTATTGTAAACATAAACGAATTATGGTCATTATCGCCAAACTGCTCATCTAACTCCAAAACAAACACCTGCGGGCTCATTTCGCAGTATCAAATCCAATATGGCATGCCCCCTTGTTGGCCTGTCTACACACTGTATCAGAAAACCCTCTTGGACATATTGAACAAAGACTGATCCATCTAAACTGCTCGAACTATAGTATTCCCAGTAAGTATTGGGGAAGTTAATGTCCCTCATAACAACTACAATGTTACTGTCGCTCCGATCGAGAATCTTCTTTACTAACCTTTCCTCTTAAATCTGGAACAATTAGGAGGCCTGTAGAAAACACCCGACAGGGTGACCTCTCATTTACTGTTTCCAAACTCAGCTCAAATGACCTCTTTGGATAAGTGTGCAAATGTTCTCTCAGCTGTTGTTATCTTACACTTGATTATCAATGCCTTCCAACCACCCCCAACGTTTAACATCATCTCTGTTCTTGCTGAAATATCTAAACCCCGGAATCTATCGCAATCATTACTGTCCCTCGTCTAGCCATGCCCCTGCTCTAGCCATGGTGCATCCCAGGTACCAACCCATGCAGCAAGTTCACCCGCTTCATTCTGGATGCTCGTGTCATTGAAGTGCACACATTTCAAACCAACATCCTGGTTGCTTGTGCTGTCTCACGGCCTTTTAAACCTATCCCTGTCCTCACTAACCTCAACTTCATGTACACTGGACGAAACGTCTGTTTCCCACCCCCCCTGCTGCATTAGGTTAAACCCCCTACAAAGAGCATCAACAACTTTCCTACTCTGCAGAACATTGGTACTCTACAGGTTCAGGTAAACGCCACCCTGCTGGTAGAGGTCCCACCTTCCTCAGCAAGAGTTCGAATACTTCAAGAATCCAAAACACTCCCTCCTGCACCATCCATCTAGCCATGTGTTGAGCTCCTCTCTCCCCCGTTGTTCCTCGTTTCACTAGCACATGGCAGATGCAACAAACTAGATATAACCACTCTGTTCGTTCTAATTCTAAGCATCCAACTTAGCTCCCTGAATTTCTGCCTTTGATCCCCACCTTTCGTCCTTGCTATGTCGTTCGTGCCTATGGGAGCCTCGACTTTGTGCTGCCCCTTCGCCCCCTCAAGGATCCCGAAAACACAATCAGAAACATCGTGAACCCTGGCACCTGGGATGCAACAAACTAATTGTGAGACTCTCCTTTTCCCTCAAAGCCTACAATGTGTCCCCTAACTATGGGATCACCAGTAACTAAAGCGCTTCTTCTCTTCCCCCTTTCCCTCTGAGGACCAGGGACAGACTCTGCGCCAAGACCTGCTCTCCATTGCTTACCCCTCGTAAGTCAACCCCCAACAGTATCCAAAACAGTACACTTGTTGTTGATGGAAAGCATCACAGGAGATCACTGCACACCCTACAGGGTCCCTTTCCATTCCCTGACGGTAACACATCTGCATTCTTCACGGAGCTGTGGAGAAACTACCTCGCTGTAATCAATCTCAATAACTCCCTCTGCCTTCCAAATGGAAGAACAATGGCTTAGAAATTTAACAAAATGTATTCTGCTGCATGACGCCTGAAAGACTTTATTATTCTCACCTTCACAAGAGTGACGACCGCACTGTAGAAAATACTGAGGAAGTAAAGAGTGATGAATGTGGAAGCACTTGTCCAGATGTTGCCGTTATCATCTTATATGCACATGCTCTTTCTTTATTATCCATGTCAGAACATTTTGAATTATTTTGCATTTAAATCTATTATTCAAGAATACTATGGTGGTCTATCATTTGGGGAACACTTATTGGGAACGATTATTTTAATTACGTTATTATATTTTAAATGTGAGCTGCGACAGCAGTTTAGTTGAAAATTGTGGCCATAACTGGTAAGAGTTCAAATGTGATTGCCATCTTCATTTATTGGTGACTAACTGCTTGGAAAATCATGAATATAAATTACATCCACAGTAAGATAATTGCTTCTTATTTTTGTTTGTAGGTTAGTTAGGAAAAATGTTTTTGTGCATGTGTCCCTGAATTTAATTTTGCTCATGCTTGGTGTGTATGTTTTTCTTTTCACATTAGTGCTTGTGGGTATGAGTGCCTCTCACTTTGCACTTGCCTGTATTGGAGTTAGTGCATAAGCAAACTGAACGCTTGGCATAGTGACTCTGTTGTTTGCACGCTGCCTCAGTGCTGGGTGGGCAGATTCGATTCCTGACTCGGGAGAATGTTTGTGTGGAGTTTGCAGTTCGCCCCGCCTCAATGTGGGTTTTCCCCCGGGTGTTCTGGTTTATTCTGACAGTCCAAAGATTTGCAGCTAAGGTGAATTGGCCATGCTAAATTGTGCATAGTGTTAGGTGCAATAGGCAGGGATAAATGTCGGGAAATGAGTCTGCGTGAGTTACTCTTCAGAGGGTCGGTGTTAACTTGTACAGCTAAATGGCCTGTTTCCATACTGTAGGTAATTCAGTCAAGCATATTCACGTTCGTTTAGTGCTTTTGTGATTATTCACGAGTTTGTGTCCGTACATTTTATTCATTTCACAATGTGTTAATATGCCACTTCATTCATGCATAGATTTATCTTTAATTTGTTTGTGAATGTGTTTATTTTTCGTTTGTGTGATCAAAAATACGTGTTATGTCTCTATTTCCGATACAACCAATAGAAGGTTGTCTTCATGGTGGTTCTACACTAATGTTATTATGTAACTTCATGTTTTGATGGAGGTTTATGTTTACATGATGGTATCTGTTCGTGTGTTGATTTCATAGAATCGTAGAATCGCTACAGTGTGGAAATATACCATTCGGTCAGACAATCCACAACGACTCTTAGAAGAGTAACCCACTCAGATCCGTTTCCCCTACCCTACAGTTACACCTGACGGATGCACCCAACCTACACATCCCTGAACACGATGGGACAATTTGGCATGGCCAATTCACCTGACTTGCACATCTTTGGGCTGCGGGAAGAAACGTCTCTTAAGCTTAATGTTCCCAAGTGATGAAATGTGGCAGTTTAAAGTTGACATGAACTCTGTAAGAATGGGCCATCGGGGACTCAGGATCACTAAGTTCTCAATTCGTTACCTTCATTTGCCATAAAATAGACATTGTCAGATTCCAATTCAAAGGGATTTAATATGGATAAGTTATTTTGCCGAATCCTGCACAGGTGAGATTTACTATGTCTCTTAACCAGGGTGTGTCTGAGAAGGAAAAATTAACTGCACAAGACACGAACCATTGACCGATTAATAAGGCATTTTAACTGGGCAGATGGAATGCAAGTAAAAGTGGGAAACACAATTAAACGTTTGTACATAAATCACAACTGGAGGAACAATTCTTTATTACTGTGCTGCATTTTTAAATGCAACTTTGTCATTTTTATTGACATGAATTTACAGTGTCCACCTATGCAGTTGGAATGCTCACAAAACTCGATTTACCACTTGATTTATCAACTGTTCTGTTGATGGTCTTCAATGCAATCGCTTCATGTCTCACCACACAGGAATATGAAGCACCGCTGGCCCATTCGTCTGCTGCAAAGGATAACAGGCTGTACATGAAAAGAAGGTGTTGTCATTCTCCACCATCACCTTGATGTTCTTGTAGTTACTATGATTCACCGGCTTGTCAATGTTTGTTAACTTGACCAAGATTTCTCGGGGGGATAAACCTCTCACTAAACAGGTGAGGAAAAGAAACCTTCGAATGGAGATTTCTTCTGTCGGTGGCTGGAGCACAGACACAAATGGCTCCAGTGAAGTTATTGCTGCAAAACCTTTGAAACAAATATAAATCAACGATGAAAATCCAGAGTCAACATTTAAGTTCCACTAAATATTTAAGTACGATATTTTCACTTGGGATTTGTTCACTTTCGTTTTGTACAGGAGCAGAATGATATGCATTCTATTCATGTAAAGAAATAAAGAGTTTAAATTGAAGGTCACCTCGATGTTTCCAGAACACAACTCGGACATTCTGGCCATTTGTCATTGGTCACGTTTATGTCACAAACCAGACATCTTCCCACCTTTTGTGGCTTAATGTGAATAGACTATTCTTTGGTCCGTCTTCTTTTACTTAGCTCTCTTGCCATCAGATTCATCATTAATGCTACCAACGGTATTTGTTTGTTACCAATCAAGTCATGCCATTTACGTAACTGGATCGAAATTACACATGGGATACTTTGTGCGTTCGTCTCAGCCCCCACATTTCTCCTTGTGGATAGAGTGTCTCTGAGGAGTCGGTAAAAACTGATGGTTCACCAGACATTTAAACCTAATGCCACTCAGCCCGGTTTCAGTTGAAATGCCTAATTTGCTGATCACGCTGTCGGTATTCTCTCCAGGCTGGTCAGCAATCTCTAATTGCAGAGGATTCTTTTCTTGTATCAAGGTGACCTGGATACCAACGTGAGTTAATATCACCATTGCCTCCAGTAAGACCTGTTCTACTCGCGGCGGTACAATTTTAACTGTATAATCGTGGCACTTGGTAACTCCTATTAAACAGAAATCAAAGTAAATGAAATAAGTGCAATCGGTTTTCAGGCTTTTCCTCACAAAATAACGAAACCACCTTGGAAATGTTCACTTTCGACTATTGTTGTAATGATAATTGCTGTTGTTTATATATTTTGAATTGTGAAAACATTCAGATTAGATTAGATTACTTACAGTGTGGAAACAGGCCTTTCAGCACAACAAGTCCACACCGACCCGCCGAAGCGTAACCCCCCCATTCCCCTACATTTACCCAACACTACGGGCAATTTAGCATGGCCAATTTACCTGACCTGCACTGTGGGAGGAAATCGGAGCACCCGGAGGAATCCCAAGCAGACACGGGGAGAACGTGCAAACTCCACACAGTCAGTCGCCTGAGTTGGGAATTGAACCCGGGTTTCTGGCACTGTGAGGCAGCAGTGCTAACCACTGTGCCACCGTGCCGCCCATATCCGTGGTTACCTATAACATAAACCTGTGTAATTATTCATGAAGAACACGACCTTTTTAATAAGTGAAATCTTTGGAAAAAGTAAAATCATCACAGGTACCATGATGCAATCTATGAAAAAATAAAATCATCACAGGTACCATAAGACAATCTATTGATAGTTGTGAATAGAGAAGCCCGGAACTAATGATTTCATTTATATGTTCAGGATCCTTATATGCAAATGCTGCTGCTCACGCTGAATTGAAATGTGTGGCGCTAGAAAAGCGCTAGAAAAATACAGCATCCGAGGAGCAGAAGAGTCAACGATTCGAGCATGAACTCTTTATTCGACACTCTGATCTCCAGTATCGGCACTTCATCACTTTCTCGTGGTCAGGCCGAGTGCCAAATCACATCCAGAATTTTAGGGAAACTGTAATCAATCGTAACTATTCTCTTTGACTTCATGATTTGCAGAGGTTATAAGGTGTTACAGGAGGGGGGAACAGCCATGGAAATTCTGTTCACAATGTTGAACATAATCGAAAATGAATTACATTGCTGATGCGAAATCGTTCTCTAATGAGTTTCATTGTTCCTCATGTACCAAATCTGGAGTATTCTGACAACTATACAGTGAGTACAGCATTGGATATAGTGTAGGACAACCATCATATCCCTCCATTCGGTTAGATCATGACTGTTCTCCACTTTCACTTTATTTACTAATCTGCAAATGTTGCTGGAATTTCTTCGTAGAATAGTACAAATCTGATGGAAATTTGTGATCGTGTTATTCATACTTCCACGAAGCACGATAAGAATATCTCCAACCTTAAACAAGGCTGAAACAGCCTGGCTAGAATTCTTTGTTGATTCATCACGATTGAAGCATTCCCACCGGAATTTATTCTCCTGAACAGTCACTAATTTAACTAGCATCTCAAAGAGGCTCAATTAGATATTGCTTATCCCTGTCAATCAAATGTGATACCCAATTGTTTTGTGGTCTGATCCCATATGAATGAATTTAAAGAGCTCAGTACTGGATAAAAGGTATATCGTACAATATGCAAGGTCAACAAATCATTCATGAGCAGCGAATGAGTATTGAAAACGCACTAATTATTTTCAAATAAGCGTCACTGCATATTTTTACAATGTCATTTTGAGACCGTAAGACCAGAAGATAATGGAGCAGAGTGAGTCTATTCGGTCAATTATGTCTGATCTATCGTGATTGCTGTGGTTCCCTAGCCTATTTCCCTGCCTTCATCACTTATTAAGTGAAATCCAAACTCTGTCTGTTTTAATATCCACAATGATTTGGAGTCGTCAGATCACTGCAGCAATGATTTCCAAAGATTCATCACCATTTCAGTTCAAAATGCTGTGCCCTTTGCCTCTGAGGCTGTGCCCTTCGGTGCTAGGCTTGGTTATTGGTTATAACATGTACTCTAATTTTACTTTATCTCGGTCTCTCAGTATTGTCTAAGTTTCAACGTGATACATCCTATCCCCACGTCATTTTGATGCCATTACTAGAAATGGATTCGGATGTCTGACTGATTCTCCCAGTATCGTCAGCCAACTGGCTATTTTACAAAAGACAGTTAATCCAGCTCACAGTCTAATTGTCTTCAACATGGAGGGAAGCAAGCTTTTCTAATCTGTTAAAAGTTAATTTATGAGCAATGCCAATATAACACTCAAATGTAAATAAGAGACAAATGACATGTTGGTAAATTAGGAGCTGCACTGTGCTGTTTACAAAACAAGATAAAATGTGAATTTGATTAACATCCGAGTTCGGAATAATTTGTAATTCTATCAGTACATTTCTCTTTTCCTGGGGCGTTGTGATGTATTGACGTTGAGTGTTCTCTCTATGAGTGACCTGACAAGTATAGACTGCGCTGTTAAACCATTCACCAAAAGAGACTATCAGCCCACTCGTCACCGCGAAGTTTCCATTCTCTAAACACACACAGGAGACGGGAAGAAGACAGAATCCAAGGGTCGGCCATTTTTCAACCAACCAACAGAGATTTACTTCGGATGGAAATCAATATTTGAACCGACGATGTTTGCAAATTTGGTGTTTGCGATTTCTTCTTTGACATTCACAGTTAGGAGAAGGTTTGGGTGGCCAATATCTAATGTACCTTCAGGAAACACATCGTATAAATTATCTGACGAATCGATCACAAAAACAACCAGTTCTTAAATATCAAGTTTGTCGTGTTTACTAGATACTAACCTCGATATTAAAAGAACCATAATTATACAGATCAATAGAGAAGCTGAGATCCACCCGGAAAGACTAGCAGAATCATATGAGCGGATCTGTACATAATGATGTGATGCCAAAATTAGAAGTCACGACAAGGAAGTCAGGGAGGTATAGAAATTATAGGCTGGTTAAATTAGAAGGGAGAGAGCAAATTCAGATGAATTAATTTTAATGAAAGAGTCTGTTGAGCAACGCAGATTATTTGATGGCATAAATAAGGAAATGGTGCAATTGATACGACGGACACATGTTGAGGAGGGTCAGGAGTGGCTGTTCAACAGTCCATGATAGAGTACTTTTAGGCTGCACAGAGAAGGTTGTAGCAGGGTTGGGGATGGTGGTGGAGGGGGTTGGTTGAGGGAAGGAGGTAGAGAAAGTCGGTACCATTCCAATTCTGACAGATTATTTTCAGCTGCAAATACAAGTGAAATCATGAATACCTCCACGAATGAAGGCAAATAGACAGTTCTTCAAAACTGAAATAAAGCAAACGTAATTATTTGGAGAGCGCTATAGACATCACTACACGTCCAAAAGCTCAAAAGGTGTACATACATAGGCAAACACCAGAGAAATACAAGTTAAACAGGGGGGTGAAGAACTTAGGCATTCATCACGTCAGAAATTTAAAGGGAGCAGAATTCTGAAAATGACTGCAGGAGAATATTTTAATGAAGTGCGTGTTTATTAGAGAGAATTTTAATACACACCATGCTCAAGAGTGGTGAACCTGAACTTAAGTTGAGGCAATACAGTCGGCGAAGTGGCTTAAACATCAATGGTGGAGCACTTTGCAGAAAAAGATCATGAATCTGTTGGATTTAAGCTAGTTCCAGAAAGTTATAGGAAAGGGCCTGAACAACTCTGAAATGATGGATGGAAAGTTTTAGTAAAATCAAGTAACGATGTAACCAGAATTGACTGGAGTCTGACATTCATTGGCAAATGTGAATCAGGGCAGCGGGATAGAAATCGGCAAAGCACAGGGATGACATTTCTGATGAAGCCACAGCGTGGTACTAAGACATCAATGGTCAGGGAGGGTGAGAAAAAAAGAGAAACAAGGAAGGTGGACGGTAAATAATGAAGTCTCAAAACAATAGAAACTCTCATGGAGTACAGACGTTGCAAGAGGGAATCGCAAAAAAGCGAAATTCGGAGAGCAAAAAGTACCATGGAAAAGTAATACCAGTCAAAGTAAGGGAAATTATTAAAGCACATTACCAGTTCATATATCTTAAAAGGATAATGCAGGAAACAGCAATGCCCATGAGAATCTACAGTGTTATTATTGGCGTGGAGCCGGAGGATTAGGTTCTGCACGAAATCAGTGCGTTGTGTCAGTATTCACGACAGAGAGAGACAATATGTGTATAGAAATCATGGAAAAATGTGTGGATCCTTTCAGAAATTAAGACAGATGACGTGAGTTTCTGTGTTATCTTGCTGCATTAAGAGTGCTTTCATTTCCAGGGCCCATAAAATGCATGCCAGGATATGGAGTGATGCAAAGAATGAAATAGTTGAGTCGCTGGCAATAATTTAGCATTCCTGTCTGGCCACAATTGATGTGCCAAATAAGTGTAGAGCAGCCAACGCGGTAGCGCTATGCAGGACGGATGAAGGAATTAACAGTTAAACCACCGGCGTGTTAAACCACCGTCGTGTAAAACCAGGCTCACATCGTAGGGAAACAACTGGACCTATTGAGGAGGGGGATTAGTCTTGATGTAAAAGATTAATCAAAAATTCTCATCGTGGCTTGTTGAGGGGAAGTCATGTCTAAACAATTCGCTTGTAGGTTTCGAAGGGGTAAGTCGATGTCCAGGCGTTAGCAAACATCAAAGCCAATGGGATCCGATTTAAGTTGAACAAAAATGGATACAGAACTGGCTGACTGGCAGTTGGCAGAGCATAACAGAGCATAGAAAAGTACAGCACAGAACTGGTCCTTCGCACCACGATGTTTTGCCGACGATTATTCCAAATCTTAAATAAAATAATGTAATCAAGGCACCCCTCAATTCACAGCTGTACATGTGCACGTCCAGCGTCGCTTAAGTGTCCCGAATGACTCGACTTCAACCACCACTCGCAACGCATTCCATGCATTCACGACTCTCAGTGGAATGAACCTACCTCTGATATCTCCTCGACAGCTTCCTCCAAAAACTTTAAAACTATGACCCTTAGTGCTAGTGAATCCAGTCATGGGGAAAGGTCTCTGGCTTTAGACTCTATCCATGCCTCTCATTACCTTGCATACCTCGATAAGTTCACCTCTCTTCCTCTTTCATTCCAGAGAGAAATGTCCGAGCTGAGTCAAACTCTCCTCGTAACACAAACCTTCTGCAAATTCTCGGTATCTTTCCTTTAATAGGGCGAACAAAACTGGGCATTATATTCCAAATGTGGTCTCATCGGGGTCTTGTAGAGCTGCAGCAAAACCTCGCAGCTCTTCAACTCAATCCGCCTGTTAACGAAATCTAAAATACCATACACTTCTTTAACAGCCCTATTCATTTGGGTGGCAACTTTAAGGGATCTGTGCACTTGAACACCAAGAATCAGATGTTCCTCTGCACTTCCAAGAATCCTGTCTTGAATGCTACAATCAGCATTCAAGTCCGACCTTCCAAAATGCATCACTTCTCATTTATCGAAATTGAGCTCCATCTGCCATTTCTCAGTCCAGCTCTGCATCCTGTCTATATCACGCTGCAGCCTGCAAAAGACCTTGATACTATCAACGGTACCTCCAACCCTTGTGTAATCGGCAAATTTACTAACCCACGCCTCAACATCCTCATTCAAGTTATATATAAAAATAAACAACAAAGTGCAGAGGCTCAAGAACAGAGCCCTACGTGACACCATTCACCACTGAACTCTGGGCAGAATACTTTCCATCTACAACTACTCTTTACCTTCTTTCAGCCAACCAAGTCTGAACCCAGAAAGCCAAATCTTCCTGTATCACATACCTCCTGACCTTGGGAATGAGCCGACCGTAGGAAACCTTATCAGGTGCATTCCTGAAATCCACATGCACCACATCCACCTTCGTCGACCTGGCTCATCACCTTTTCAAAGAACTCAATAAGATTTGTGAGACATGATTACCCCTCACCTAACCATGCTGACTGGCTTTCATTATGCTTTGCTTTTCCAAGTAGTCAAAAATGCTATGTCTCAGAATTCTTTCCAAAACCTTGCTGATAACAGACGTAAGTCGGACTGGACTGTAATTGCCAGGGATTTTCCTATTACACTCTTGAAACTAAACAACATTCACCTCCCTCCAATCCTCCAGTACGATTCCTGTGTGAGTGAAGAAGCAAACATCTTCCCCAGCATCTTAGCAAACTCCTTTCTCCCTTCCCAGAGCCACCGAGGAAGAATCTGGACTGACCCTTGGACCTTACTAATCGTAATATTAGCCAAAGTTTCCAACACATCAGCTTCATCAATCTTGATCTGCTCAGGCTTAACTCCGAGCTTCTCAAAGTTCTCATTCACAACAATGTCCCTTACCTTCGTGAAAACCGAAGCAAATAATGTATTTAGGGATTCCCCTCTCTTCTGAGACTCCACTCACAAGTTCCCGACACTATCTCTGATCTACCCTACCTTCTCCGTGAATATTCTCTTGTTCCTCAGGTATGAGTAAAATGCGTTTGGGTTCTCTCTAATGCTTAACGCCAAGCCCTTTTTCTGCTGCCTCCTGGCTCTCCTCAGTCGATTTGCGGGTTTTATTTCTGGCAAGCCTGTAATCTTATCACACTGTGCCACACCCTTGCTTCAACACCTTGCATAAGCTGCCTTCTTCCTTTTGATATGAAGCTCATCTGTTCTCGTAATCCAAGGCTCCTTAATCTTAACCCTTCTTGTCTGTCTCGAGGAACAAATTTGTGCATCACTCACAACAACTGCTCCTTAACCAGTCTCCACTTGCCTGTTGTGCCCTTTCCGTGGAGCAATTGCTCCCAATCTATACTTCTCAAATCGTGTCCGATAACGTCATAATTTCCTTGTCGCCGATTAAAAATCTTCCTATGGTAACTGCTCCATTCCCTCTCCATGGCTATTGTAAACGTGAGGCTGTTATGGTCACTGTCATCAAATTGTTCACCCTCCTCGTGATCTGACACCTGTCCAGGCTCATTGCCGCGCACCAAATCCAAAACGGACTCTCCCGTCGTCATCTTGTCCACATACTGAATAAGAAGACCTTCCAGAGCCTCAACCTGAGCGACAAATCTTTTCAAAACTTGCAAAGACTGTTCCTTGAGAGACAGGTTACATTTTCTCCTCTTTGAGTTGAACGAGTAATGTTATCAGAACCCAACGTGTACAATGTGAGATCTCTTTGAACATTATCCGAACGATATGTCTCCATCCTAATCCCTGCTCCACGTAGGTGTACCACTGCTGCTGTCATATGTACAACCATTTCCTTAAAAAAAAGGCTCTACATAATTTGAAGATGTGTTTATATGTGTCGACGTAATTTAAAAAATGAAGTGTCTAATGTCTTCACAACATCTTTATTAAAATGAGTGTCTTACTTTTAAGCAAATATAGAAATTGATGCAAAGCTCAGCAGGTCTTGCAACATGTATGAAATGATACCAGAGTTAAAGTTTCGGGTGAAGAGACCTTTCTTTAATCCCGGTCTTATTCTTAATTTACTGCCCAGTTTTATCCTCTCACACAAGGGGAAATATCAATCGGGATTTCACCAAGTGCACTGACCTCAAGATCAAATATGATCAATAAGAACATTTCTTGTTCTCAGCTCTAAAGGGTTCAACTATAATAACATAATGCCTTCAGCCCAAGAACGAGTAAATAAAAAACATCGTTGAAAAGATTTACAATCAGTTTTGCTGTTTTGTTTGTTTCGGTTTCGGGCAGCATAACTTCATGCAATACATGAGTTGTTTTCTCTGCAATGCCATGCCCAGATGCAGAAAAACATACTTAAGATCATACCTGATACCTTTTGCAAGGAACAGCATCATTCCGTTTACCTTCAATGTTTCTTGCTGCATCTCCAGAATAACTTGATGTGCTTCATGTACCAGGACACACAAATCCATTTGTTTCACCGAGTTCTGCATTCTGCGGCGAGTAAGATTAAAACTGCTGTTTATCCTTTCACCAAAACACACGGATCACATCACACACATTGTCCTGATTCTTTTGGTGAGGGTTTACTCACTAACCTCCCCTGTCTGTTCCCCATTGCAGATGTTCTATCTCCACTTGACATCGATTAAATAACTGCCCTGGTGTATTCGCAAATTGAGCTCCAAATCAATCAGTTCCTCTATTCAAATCATGAAGCTATTTTGTAAATTGTACGTGATTTCACGTGATTCCTAGTTGTATCTCGGAATTCCACTCGATACAACTTTCCAACCTGAAAACGAGTAATTATCACTAATCAGTACTTCCTTGTGACTATCCTGGGCTTCCATGATCCTGTGTAATAGCCGAGAATGGTTACGTGGTCTCGTCCTATCCTGTAAAAATTTACACAATTGACGGAATACGTCATGCTATTCTTGTGTAACTCCATGAAGGAGCAAAATGGTTTCCTCTTGTCTCACAATAAAGATGATGAGTGTGTGAATGGGGTCTTCCTCTCACTCTGCAACAGCCTCTAAGGGTGATTTGAGAAAACAACACTTGCGGTAGGAGCACAGTTGAGTGCTCGGTTACTGGAGGTTTCTGTTCAATTTTGGAAAGATCATGGCTGGTCGGATTATGGCTGACCCTTCCTACCTGTTCACATAAACACTGTTCAATTCATCAACGATCAGTCGAACACAGTCTTGAATATCTTCACAGTTTCCTGGTCAAAACAGCACCACAGGTAACACAATTTTTCGGAGAAAGGAAAAAACTTATTCCAAATTTTAACGGGAGACCCCGGAATTTTAAAGGCTGTTAACGTCACAGTCACGTTCTCTTTTCAGAAATAAGGGCACACAAACAGGAACAGATGTAGACCATTCAGCCTCTAAGAAATATTCCACATTCCTATTGATTGTTCAATATGTATTTATCAAAAACAGCCTCCACTTCTCCCTTCAGACAATATTCATGATTCCTTAAGACAATGCAACAGAGGATAGTGGAATAAGCCGTGAGGCCCATCAAGTCCGCTCTGCTGTTCCATCATGCCTGCCAGTTGTAATTTCTCAACACAATTATCTCGCGTTTTCACTTTTAATCTTGATACCAGTATTACTCAAACCTTACCTATCTCTATCTTGAAGACATGACTGTGTCTGTGTCTCTATATATCTATATATGAGCTTCTGTGTTTCTATGTATATCTGCTTAATGGCAGGAGACAGGCTGTCCGAGGACGGCTGTTTGTCGGATTGAAAGCTTGTCACCAGCGATGATCTGCAGGTAAAAGTGCTGGATCCACTGTTGCTTGTCATTTACATTAATGATTTAGATAGGAATTATAGAAGGAATGATTAGCAAGTATGTGGGTGACACGTATCGTGCATAGGTTTGCATAGAAGTTAACATATATGATGGCAAATAGATCCTCACCAACAGAATCAGTGAAACATAGGGATGTTCAGCAGGGAAACAAACATAGAATATAGAACAATAAAGCGCAGAGTAGGTCCTTCAGCCCTCAATGTTGTACCAACCTGTGAACTATTCTCAGCTCGTCCCCTACACTGTCCCATCATTATCCATGTGCTTATCCACGTTTTGTTTAAATCTGTTTGTTTAAATGTGGCTGAGTTAACTACATTGGCAGGTAGGGTATTCCACGACCTTACCACACTCTGAGTAAAGAACCTTTTCTGATATCTGACTAAAATCTATCATCCCTGAATTTGTAAGTATTCCCCCCCCCCCCCCCGTAAAAACTGACGTCATTATCCTGGGAAAAAGACTCCCTGTACACCTATATAATGTTCTGATCATCTTGTATGTCTCTATCAAATCGCCTCATAGCCTCCTTCTTTCCAATGAGAACAGACCCAAGTGTCTCAGCCATTCCTCATAAGATTTTCCCTCCAGAACAGGCAACATCCTCGTAAATCTCCTCTGCACCTTTCCCAATGCCTCCACATTCTTCCCGACATATGGCGACTACAACTGTACGCAATATTCCATGTACGTTCGCACGAGCGTATTGCATATCTGCAGCATGATATTGCGGCTCCAGAACTCAATCCCTCCACCAATGAAACCTAACAAATCTTCTTAACAGCACTATTAACCTGGGTGCCAACTTTAAGGACTCGATGCACCTGGACTCCAAGATTCCTCTGCACATCCACACAACCATGAATCTTTCCATTGATGCAGTTCTGATAATCTTCTATGTCTCTATCAAATCCCTTCTCAGCCTTCTTCTTTCCAATGAGAACAGATCCAAGACCCGCAGCCTTTCCTCATAATACTTTCCCTCCAGAGCAGGCAACATCCTGGTAAATCTCCTCTGCACCTTTCCCAATGCTTCCACATCCTTGCCGAAATATGGCGACCACACCTGCACGCAATGTTCCATGTACGGCCACGCGAGGGTTTTGTATAGTTGCAGCATGATATTACAGGTCCAGAACTCAATCCGTCTATCAATGAAGCCTAACAAACCCTGTTAAGAACACTATCAACCTGGGTGTCAACTTTCAGAGATCTTTGCACCTGGACTCCAAGATCCCTCGGCACATCCACACAACCAGGAATCTTTACATTGATGCAGTATTCTGCCTTCCTGTTATTCTTCCCAAAGTACATGACTTCACATTTGGTTGCATTGAACTCCATTTGCCAGCTCTCAGCCCAAATCTGTAGTTTATCCATGTCCCCCTCAACCTGTAACATTCTTCCACACTGTCCATTACTCCACCGACTTCAGTGTCATCTGAAATTTACTCTTCGAACCACCTATGCCTTCGGCTAAGTCATTTATAAAAATGACAAAAGCAGTCGTCCCAAAACAGATCCTTGTGGCACACCACTAGACTCCAGGTTGAATATTTTCCATCAATCACCATTCGCTGCCTTCTTTCAGAAATCCAGTTTCTAATCCAAACTTCTAAATCGCCTCAATCTCATGTTTCTGCAGTTCCTCCAACAGCCTACCGTGTTGAACTTTATCAAAGGCTTTACTGAAGTCCATGTGTACCACGTCAAGGGCCCTATCTTCAAGAACATGCCTGGTCACCTTTTCAAAACTCAATAGTTTTGTGAGACACGACCTGCACTTGACGAAACCTTGTTGACAATCTGAAATCAAATTGTTGCTTGCTTGATGATTATACATCTTATCTCTTATAATCCTTTCCAAAACCTTTCCTACAATAGACGTAAGTCTCACTGGCGTATATTTACCTGGGTCATCTCCACTGCCCTTCTTGAACAAGGATACAACATTTGCAATCCTCCAGTCTTCTGGTACTGTAGACAATGACGACTCAAATATCAAAGCCAAAAGCTCTGCTATCTCCTCCCAAACTTCCCAGATAATCCACGGATAAATCTCATCCAGCCCAGGGGATCTGTCTACTTTCACTCCTTGTACAATTAATAACTTCTTCGTAATTATCCTCAACCTATTCTGGTCTAATATGTCATACCTCATTCTTCTCCTCTACAATATTGTTCTTTTGCTGAGTGAAAACCGATGAGGAATGTTCGTTTCGCACCTCTCCAATCTCCACAGAGTCCACATTCAACTTCACACTTCTGTCTTTGACTGGCTCTATTCCTATTGCAGTCATCCTTTTATTCCTCACATACCTATAGAAAGCTTTAGGGTTCTCCTTTATTCTATTTGCTGAGGACTACTAGTGTCCTGTCTTTGCTCTTCTTATCTCTCTCTTTGAATCGTTCCTAGCTGATCTGTCACTCTCCATCGCCTCATCTGAACCACATTGCCTCATCAATGCATAAGCCTCCTTCTTTTGATTAAAAAGAGATGCAACGTCTGCATTAAACCACGGTTCCCTTACCTTACCCGTTCCTCCCTTCCTGACAGGAACATACCTATCAAGGACATGCAATATCTGTTCCTTAAAACAGCTCCACATTTCCATTGTCTGCATCCCCTGCATTTTGCTACCCCATTCTATGTACTCTCATTCTTGCTTAATCGCATTGTAATTGCCCTTGTCCCATAGATAACTCTTTACCTCTGGGCGGCACGGTGGCACAGTGGTTAGCACTGCTGCCTCACAGCGCCAGAGACATTCCCACCTCCGGCGACTGACTGTGTGGAGTTTGCACGTTCTCCCCGTGTCTGCGTGGGTTTCCTCCGGGTGCTCCGGTTTCCTCCCACAGTCCAAAGATGTGCAGGTCAGGTGAATTGGCCATGCTAAATTGCCCGTAGTGTTAGGTGAAGGGGTAAATATAGGGGTATGGGTGGGTTGCGCTTCGGCGGGTCGGTATGGACTTGTTGGGCCGAAGGGCCTGTTTCCACACTGTAAGTAATCTAATCTATGTATCTATCGCATTCCATCGCTCACCTAAACGCAACTGAATTACGGTCACTCTCTGCAAAGTGCTCACCTACAACTCAATCAAACACGTGGCCTGGTTCATTACCAAGCACTAGGTCCCGTGTGCTCTCCCTCTTGTCGGCCCTTCGACATACTGTGTCAGGAAACCCTCCTATACACATTGGGCCAAAACTGATCCATCCGATGTACTATAGTTATAGCAATTCCAGTCAATGTTTGGGAAGTTAAAGTCTCCCATAATGACCACTTTTCCTTTCACTTGTCGCCAGAATAATTTTGCTATTACCCTTGTCCACCTCCCTGAAACACTGCGGAGGCCTATAAAAAAACTCCATGCAGTGTGAACTGTCCTTCCTATTTCTACTCTCAGCCCACACTACCTCAGTAGACGAGTCCTCGTCAAATGTTCTATCAGCCACTTATGCTATCCTTGACTAACAGGTCCAGGCCTCCCCCTCTTTTACTGCCTTGCATGTTCTCAATGAAAGATCTAAACTTCGAACCGGCAAAATCCATTCCTCACCCTGCTCTATCCATGTCTCCAAATTTGCCACAACATCGAGGTCCCAGGTACCTATCCATGCTGCAAGTTCAACTGCCTTATTTCAAACCGGCTTGCTGTCTGCCAGCACATTCCTGTGACCCTGAAATCCTGTCCCTGTTCTCCCTCCTGTCATCCTCCTGTGCACTGCAAGTACATTCTAGGTTCCCCTCCCCCTGCTGAGCCAGTTTAAATCAACCCAAATAGCACCAGCAAATGCCCCACCTAGTTTATTAGTACCCCTCTGTTTCAAGTGAAGACCGCCCTGTTTGTACAGGTCCACCTTCCCAGAATGAGCCCCAATTATCCAAGTACCTGAAAGCACCCCCTCCTGCACCATCCTTGCAGCCACGTGTTCAGCTGATGTCTCTCCCTATTACTTGCCTCGCTATCACGTGGCATGGGTAACAAACCAGAGACAACAACTCTGTTTTTTCTACCTCTCAGCTGCCACCCTAACTCCCTGAAATCCAGCCTTATCCCTATCCGTCTTTCTACTATGTCGTTGGCACATACATGGACCACGATTTGACGCTGGTCACCCTCTCCCTTCAGAACCCCAAAGATACAATCTGAAGCTTCATGGATCCTGACACCTGCCAGGCAACACACGAACCGTGAGTCTCGTTCGTTTTCAACAAACATTCGATCTGACCCTCGAACTATTGAGTCCCCAATCACTAGCGCTCTCCTCGTTTCCCTCCTTACCTTCTGTGCAACAGGGACAGGCTCTGTGCCTGAGACCTGGACAACTGCTTACCCCAGTCAGTCCTCCCCCACAACAGTATCCAAAACGATATACATGTTTTTCAGGGAAACCGCCACAGGAGATCCCTCCAGTGACTGCTTTCCCCCCTTCGAACAGACAACCAGCTTTCTTCGTGCCGAGGTGTAGCTACTTCCCTGTAACTCTTGTTTATCACAGCCTCTGCGTCCCGAGTGATCCGAAGTTCATCCAGCTCCCGTCCATTCCCTAACACGGTCTTGGAGGAGTGAGAGTTAGGTGAACTTGCTGCAGATGTATTTGGATAGAACACTAGAAGCATCTCTCACCTCAAACATTATGCAGGGGGAGCATTGACCTCCCGCACTGCAATCCCTGCTAGTCCCCTTATTACAAAGTTTAAAAAAGGAGACAATTACCTCTTGTGTCCCGGATCTTTAAGGTCAGAAGAGCTGGTTGGGTGCGAGGCTCTACAAAGGCAGGGTCTCGGTTTTAGAAAACACTGACTTATATAGCTGAATGGAAATAAAATTAAGAAGTCCCTCCTTTCCCAGAAACCGCTGCTCTCAGATTTCAAAAGTAAAAGCTCACATCAATGACTCACCTCTCCAGGCAGGCCGCTGGTCCAAGCTCCTGCCCTTCGAGTTGCTGCTGCCGCTGAAAAACATAATGGAGGACTCCCGCGCTCGAAGTAAGTTTTTAAAGGTTCAAATCACTGACTCACCGCTCCCGGCAGGCCCTTGTTCAAACCCCCTGCCCTTCGACGTGCTGTTGCCGCTGAAAAACGTTTCGACTCGTCCAAACTGACGAAAAATTCAAAACTAATCTCGTCCCATTTACCAGCATTTGACCCTTATTCCTGTAAACTCTTCAGACTCAAATACCATTCGTGATGTCTTTTAAATTTTGCAATTGTACAGCCGCTGGCAGCTTATTCCATAAAAACATCATCCTCTGCGTGAAAGAAGTTAACCGTTGAAGTCACTGAAATCTTTATCTTCCCATCTTAAACTTATACCTTCTAGTTTTAAATTCACATAGCCTGGTTAAAAAAAAGACCTCGACTATTCACCATATTCATAATTTTATAAATCTCTCGAAGGTGCTAATTTGTCTCCAATCAACAGGAATGGCTGTGCTTTCAGTCATCCCGGGCCTACATTCTGAAATTTAATACCGATACCTCTTCCTTCTCGATCAAATCACAATTATAAATTCATTTTAATCTACCTGTTCAGGCACATTATGAAATACCTCTGTGGGATTGGAAATAAGAACTTTAGACCCAGAGATTCTGACACTACCACTACACACCAATAGCCCATAAAGCTGCAACAGTAATCTGCTGTGTGTTTTTACTTCTGCCCATTCTGACATTTTGTGACACACCTCTGTGAAATTCAGGACTTGAATCCAGACAGTCCGCTCCAAAGAGATGGACACTATCACAACCTGATGGACTGAAATCGAGTCCAGAGCACCGGCACAGAGGCAGGGGCGATATCCATGACACACGACCTAAAACATGCTCAGATTTTAGACAATATTTTAAGTGTCAGCTTAAATTCAGTTTAGCCAGGTTTCTTGATGCCATCCTGAGTCATCCACTATCTTTTATACGGTTCCGTCACTCTTAGCTGAATCACTGCGCTCACCTCTTTTATACAAGTCAATGGCAAGGTTTGTGAAGATTTGTAGCTCAGGTTGAGGTTTAGGGTGTAGGTTTGCTCGCTGAGCTGTAGGTTTGATATCCAGACGTTTCATTACCTGGCTAGGTAACATTATCAGTGGCGACCTCCAAGTGAAGCGAAGCTGTTGTCTCCTGCTTTCTATTTATATCTTTCTCCTGGATAGGTTTCCTGGGGTTTGTGGTGATGTCATTTCCTGTTCGGGTTGATAGATGGCATCTGGATCTATGTGCTTGTTAATGGCGTTGTGGTTGGAGTGTCAGGCCTCTAGGAATTCTCTGGCATGTCTTTGCTTAGCCTGTCCCAGGATAGACGTGTTGTCCCACTCGAAATGGTGGTTTTTTTCATCCGTGTGTAGGGCTATGAGGGCGAGGGTGTCGTGTCTGTTTGTGGCTAGCTGGTGTTCATATATCCTGGTAGCTAACTTACTTCCTGTTTTGTGGTGTTTGTGGCAATCCTTGCATGGAATTTTATAGATGACGTTGGTTTTGCCCATGGGTTGTACTAGGTTTTTTACGTTTGTTAGTTTTTGTTTGAGAGTGTTGGTGTGTTTGTGTGCTACTAGGATTCCGAGGGGTCTTAGTGGTGTGGCTGTCATTTCTGAAACTTCTTTGATATATGGTAAGGTGGTTAGGGTTTCTGGCTGGGTTTTGTCTGCTTGTCGTGGTTTGCTCTTGAGGAATCTGCGTGCTGTGTTTTTTGAGTATCCGTTCTCCTTGAATACGTTGTATAGGTGGTTCTCCTCTGTTTTTCGAAGTTAGTCTGCGCTGCAGTGTGTGTTGGCTCGTTGGAATAGTATTCTGATACAGCTTCGTTTGTATGTGTTGGGATGTTTGCTGGTGTAGTTGAGTATTTGATCAGTGTTTGTGAGTTTCTGTATATGCAGGATTGTAATTCTCCCTTGTCCTTTCTTTCTACTGTGACGTTCAGGAATGTGAGTTTGTTGTCGGTTTCTTCCTCCTTGGTGAACTTTATGCCTGTGAGGGTGTTGTTGATGATGTTAAATGTCTCTTCTATCTTGTTTCGTTTGGTGATCACAAAGGTGTCATCTACGTAGCGAACCCAGATTTTTGGTTTGATGATTGGTAGGGTTGTTTGTCCTAGCCTTTGCATTACCACTTCTGCTATGAATCCTGATAGTGGAGATCCCATGGGTGTGTCGTTGGTTTGTTTGTATACTATGTTGTTAAAAGTGAAGTGGGTGGTGAGGCACAGGTCCACTAGCTTCATGATGCTTTCGTTGGTAATGTGATTGATGGTGGTTGGTGTGTGTGAAATGGTCTCTTCTAAAAGTGTGGCGAGTGTTTCTTTTGCTAAGTCGACGTTGATGGAGGTGAACAGTGCTGTTATGTCGAATGAGATTATTGCTTCGTCTTCCTCTACATTGTTGTTTTTGATGATTTTTTGGAATTCCTGGTGGAGTGGATGGAGTGCTGTGACTCTTCTACTACGTATTTCAGTCTTGCGTGTAGTTATTTTGCTAGTCTGTAAGCTGCTGTTCCAAGTAGTGAGAGTATAGGTCTGAGGGGTTGAAACTTTATTGCTGGAACAGCACAGCAGGTCAGGCAGCATCCAGGGAACAGGAGATTCGACGTTTCGGGCACAGGCCCTTCTTCAGGAATGAGCAGAGAGTGTTCAGCAGGAGAAGATAAAAGGTAGGGAGGAGGGACTTGGAGGAGGGGAGTTGGAAATGTGATAGGTGGAAAGAGGTCAAGGTGAGGGTGATAGGTCGGAGTAGGATGGAGGCGGAGAGGTCAACAAGAAGACTGCAGGTCAGGAAGGCGGTGCCAGGCGGGAGGGATTCGGCTGAGACAAGGGGGGGGGAGGGGGATGAAGAAACTGGTGAAGTCCAAGTTCATCCCCTGCGGTTGGAGGGTTCCCAGTCGGAAGATAAGACGCTCCTCCTCTCCAACTCCCCTCCTCCAAGTCCCTCCTCCCTACCTTTTATCTTCTCCTGCTGAACACTCTCTGCTCATTCCTGAAGAAGGGCCTGTGCCCGAAACGTCGAATCTCCTGTTCCCTGGATGCTGCCTGACCTGCTGTGCTGTTCCAGCAATAAAGTTTCAACTTTGATCTCCAGCATCTGCAGACCTCACTTTCTCCTTATAGGTCTGAGGGGGCCTCCTGGATTATGGATTTTTGGTAGTCCGTAGAATCGTGGGGTGTTGGTCCCGTCGGGTTTCATTTTCTGGAATTCCGTCTTGTTTAATTGTCCGGAATTGTGTAATTTTCTTAGGAGATATGTAATTTTGTTTCCTAGTTGTGGGGTCGAGTCTAGCGCCACCTTTTGGTAGGTGTTGGTGTCTGCGAGTAGTGAATTGTCTTTCTCTATGTCGTCCCTTCTGTTCAGGATGACTGTGATCCAACCTTTGTCAGCAGGTAATATAACGATGTTTTTGACTTTTTTGAGGTTCTCGAGGGCTTTCTTTTCTTGTGTGTTCAGTTTGTTTCCTT
The DNA here is from genome assembly GCF_004010195.1 of Chiloscyllium plagiosum. NCBI lineage: Eukaryota > Metazoa > Chordata > Chondrichthyes > Orectolobiformes > Hemiscylliidae > Chiloscyllium > Chiloscyllium plagiosum. The sequence continues at coordinate 11,176,516 of NC_057746.1, read as the reverse complement.
CCCTTTTTCGGCTGAGAGTAGGTGCAACTGTCTGTCTGATAGTTTGTTGTGTTTCTTCCGTGAGATTGTTGTCCTTCAATGTGGTTTTTAATTCCGCTCGGAAATCCTTCTTGTCAGCATCTCGGTAATTGAAATTTAATCCTTTGACTAGTACCACTTTTTTTGTGTCTGATAGGGTCCGGTCTGATTGGTTCTTTATCCATGACTCTGAATTATCGGTTTTGTCTTTTTTTGTGAGTTTGTCAAGTTTTTTCTTCAGATCCCGATTTTTCTTTATCTACGTTTGTCGTTGTTTGGTGTTTATGGCTTGTTCTACCGCGTCTGTCCATTCTTGATTTGTTGCTTGTTTGAATAACAGTTTTTGGCGCACAATTTCCCGGTTGTATTTTCGGAGTCTGTGGTGGGCGTCACTGATTAGTTCTTGGAGCATTCTGCGGCCGTTTTGTTCTGTTAAATTTCTGTCTTGAGGTGTTTTTTTCAGCGGTTTATATTGGAGACATTTTGGCAGTACCTGTTTTCTTAAACATCCATGCAGGAAGTACAGTTGTTCGCGGGTGGAACTCTCTCGGATGGCATTTCTTTCCCATCTTCGGGCCAGTTATAGCGTGTTGCGGCCATAGGTTTTCGCAAGGTTTGTGAAGTTTTGTAACTCAGGTTGAGGTTTAGGGTGTAGTTTCAGAAATGACAGCCAGACTACTGAGACCCCTCGGAATCCTCGCAGCACACAAACCCACCAACACTCTCAAACAAAAACTAACAAACTTAAAAGACCCAGTATAACCCATGGACAAAACCAACGTCATCTATAAAATTCCATGCAAGGACTGCCACAGACACTACGTAGGACAAACAGGAAGAAAGTTAGCCACCAGGATACATGAACACCAGCTAGCTACAAAAAGACATGGCCAGCTGTTCTTAGTAGCCACACACTCAGATGACAATCAACATGATTTCGACTGGGACAACACTACTGTTATCGGACAAGCCAAACAGAGAACAGCCAGAGAATTCCTAGAGGCATGGCACTCATCCACAGATTCAATCAATAAGCACATCTACCTGGACCCAATATAACAGCCACTGCAGCGGACAGCTGGAATTGACAACCGGAAGCAGCAGATACAAATCACTATAAATGCCGGAGGAAACATCAAGAAGCGCTTCACAGGAGGCTTCCAAGCACTGAGAATGTCACCTAGACAGGGGACGAAACGTCTGCAACACAAATTCCCAGCTCGGTGAACAGAACCACAACAACGAGCACCCGAGCTACAAATCTTCTCCCGAACTTTGAATCCTTAACCTCCTTCAAGAGCCGAGCAGTAAAATCTGAACCTTGGTCTGACTGAAACTCTCTGGGTAGCTCAGACCATCTGAAGAAAACTACTAACACCTCACACACTATTTTTGCCTTGATACTCCATAATGGAATTGCCTCCACACATATGATAGACACATCCATTCTCGTTAACAATTGCTGCTTCACCCTTTCAGTTCTCGGGAGGTTCCGACACAATCAGTTATAAACAGCGTATGGCATTACCTCACTGGCGCCGCCTACCAGTTTAGTCTGAATTCGCATTACCCATAAATCTTCGGGCAACTCTGAAGATCTGGACCCCTCCAAAAAGGTTTCTTGGTTCGAGATCGGTGAAAAGAATCACGAGGAGTACGGTCTGTTTAAAGCAAGTTTATCAGTTTAATAAATTGATGCAGCCTGGCGCAGATTTATCCAGCAACAGGGAGGTCAAATGCTCCTGCGTTCTGTGGGAAAATGGTATAATTACATTCAAAAATTGCACAATTTTAATTTGTTTTATAAGAGACTGTACAGCCTTATTTACTAGAAAAGACCAATAAAATGTAATAAGGTGACATAATTGACAGCAGGCTAACCAATTATATTCCCTGAGAAAGGAGTCTTAATTTCATAAATCGTCATTTCATGGCAGCAGTTCAAAGTTATTTCGAATACGGAATGACTGTCTTATGATTTATATTATGAAAACTCCATTGTTTTCTCTTATCTCTAAATACAACCAACTTAGCAAAACATCAGTTCAAGTTCACAGCGTCAAATCATTAGTTGTACCATGTTGATGTGTCATTTTAAATTGAAAAGCCATTTTGTGGTTGATACAAACCTAAACATACTTGTTGCTTCTGACAACAGCATAAATTCAAATTTTGGATCCTCAACTCCATCTGCCGAGCCAATTCTTCACATAAAATAAATAAGACCTCAGTATCTTTGTCATCAAAATGCAACAGGGTTTTGACGTATTTATATATATATATCGCTACTTACCCTTTTAATCTCCAAACTGTCAAGTTGACTTTGCTAAGTCTCAATTTGTCAACTTCAAAATCTTTTTCTTCTTTGTTCATCAGCTCAGAACCTTCTCTATCTTTATTTTTCCCCTGTCTCTTCCTCTGTCCCCGGCTTCTTCCTCCCTTTGCTCAGCTAAGAACTGTCTCTTTCTCTCACTCTCCCTCTAATTTCCTCTCTCTCTCTTTCTCTTTCTTCTCTCTGTCTTTCTCTTTCTGACTTCCTTTCCTTCTCTTCAGACTCCATTTTATCAATTGTATTTTAAGGTTTTCTACATCTAGTTTCTCTGATAAACCCAAGTGTTTGAGTACCACGCTTACAATTTCAGGTTTCCTTCTGTCCTTGGTTAAACCCAAATTTAACTTCCTTGTTAATTATAAAATTGTGGCTTTTTTCTTTCCTTCTAAACGTTTTGGCAAATTTGAGAATCATCTTCAAATCTCAAAACCTCTTTCTCAATTTGAGCAGACATTTCTCTCACTTTTAATTTAACCAACCACAAGTCACCGAAATTAAACAAATTGTCTTACCCATGTTTTATCTAAAGATCTAGGACATTAACCTGCCCATGTCTAAGTATACTGGGCGGTATAGTATCCCAAATCTATTCGAATCTCTCCATGTTTCAGGCTGGATCTGTTGAAACCAGTTCATATTGTGGACGAAATCCCAAAACTGTTATGACACAGGGTAAACCCTTCTGCTAATTTCAACAGAAAAAAAACTCACTCAATAGTCTGTTAAAATTCCAGAGGCAAAAACAATCACAGACGTCTCTATTTAAAATAAAAATAAACAACATTGTTCTTCAAATCCAATGGAGAATACTAAAACCAACAACCATTTCGAACTTTTTTTCTACTAAACCTATCTTTTACCTGCCACTCTTCAATACTAATCTGATAAAGAAATCCCGATTAAGACTTACAAAAAATGGGATAACCACGATTCAAAACCGGTCAGCTTTGCCGATTGTCTTGTTTATTCGATTCTCTTCAGGTCGGCCTGCTATGCAAACTGACAACAGACAAGAACCTTTCAGAGAGTTCTTCAAGAAGCAGTCTACATTTGTTGGTCTTTGGTTGTTCATCCCTGACTACTACTAAACCGGTCCGGTTTTATACTCCGAAATACCGGATAATTTGTTAAGTATTAATGTTAATGCACACTAAATTGAAAATGATTAGATTTTGGTTTTCTGGGGCATAATTTAAACCGTTTGGCCAATTTTAATTTGGTTTTTGTTTCATGGCAACCCATTCGCAGTTATTTGTTTCGACCACGTGTGACTTTTTTTTAACCTTGTTCTGGGCTATCTGTGCTTTGCCCTTGCAAGCTGTTCAAATATCTTAAAGGTACAGTCACCTCTACAGCTTCATAACAAAAGCCAACCACTAGTTTTCCTACCTTGATGTGTCAGCGATTGAAATGCAACGAATCGGCTCCTTTCACAAGATTGTGTAGTCCATGTGTTAATTTTTAACCGTGATCGTAATTGACACAGACTCGGAAAAGTCTGGGGTGTAGAGTTTTGGACAGATCAGATAGTAGGTAACAGACAATGCCACAGGCAGAGGCTTTCAATGAAAGAGTGTGGCCAGTTCTCCCAGCCCAGGGTTCCTGCTGGTTTGATTTTCTTTAGCAGTGAAAAAAATGCTGCTGAACCTATCGAATCAGGTCCAGGCTGGAACTCTCTTTATAAAGCAGGATATATATCGTCAATACGTTGACTGTGATGAAAGAAAACAAGCAAATTATACAATAGCTTGGATGCAAAGGTACCAGCCTGTTTGACGACCCAGTGATATTTTCTCATGTGTCGCTGTATTTAGAAAGGTTTTGATATAATTGAGGTGGAAATAGGTAGTGTAAAGTTCTGAATTACTTGCAAAAATGTGACTTAAAACACAAAGAATCACATCTCCTCAGACACACATCCGTAACAAAGACGATTTCTGGGGCATTTCCACGTTCTCTGATACATGGGCGAACATGTTCCTAGGATCCTGAACGGTTTTCTCCGGGTTCGTTGAAGACAAATTGAGTTTGGAAATTTCTGTCTTTTACACAAATTCATGTTGATTCTTTATAGCCAAGAAATGCGTACACAGGAATGACGACACTATGCCTTCAATAACGATTTGTTTGCACTTGATTTATTTTCAGAGGGGTTTATGAAAGGCGGAGATTCTGATTTGGCTGGGAAAGGCCACATTAATTATGGCTAACGGGTTCTGCATAAGGCAATAATCAGGAAATGGTTTTTGGTTTTTAGACTTTTTGGTTTTAACCGTTCTTCAATGATACGGGAGTGTTCATTGCTCCCCTTTCAGTTTCATGTTTAGGTTAGCTTTAGCAGGGCTCCAAGACAAACAGCCGAAGTGAAAAGAGAATGCAAGTTTCAACAGTTATGTTGCCTGAACTTTCTCCATGAAATCTCTGCTGCTTGCATGAATCCTATGCCTGAATATGTCTTTTGATCTAGCGATATATTATGGGAACTTGTGGGAAATTGAAACAGCTGTTTGTTAAGTTGTGGGGGGTATTGTGTTGGACGGGCTTTCAAAGCATTGCTATTTTAAATTGTGTTTTTGCGTTTGTTTATATTTTGTTTGCTGGTGCACAAGTAAATTATGCTTTACTTCAGACCAGCTACATCATTCCTGGGATTTCCACCTTGTAATTACTGAAAACAACTGAAAACGGTAGGGTCTGGGTTACCCTCTTAAAATGATTTGAGCGTGTTCGGCCCGATCAATAACAGCAGGTGCTATCCTACGGGTGCTCCAGTTTCCTCCCACAATCCAAAGATGTATTGGTCAGGTAAATTGGCCATGCACAATTTACCTGACCAATACGGTTAGCTGCATTCGTCAGAGGTAAATATAGGGTAGGTGAATGGGTGTCGGTAGCTTACCCTTCGGAGGGGCAATGTGGACTTGTAGGGCAGAAGGGCCCGTTCCATACTGAATGGAGTCTAATCTAATCTGTCTGCTAATCTACACGACCCAGAAACATCATGAAGCCAGTACTTCATATTCCTTGTACTCCATCCAAAGTGATAAAACTCATACTATAGCGCATTAAACTCAATTTGCCGCCACTTTGCCCTGCTTTGTAGCTTATCTATGTTAATCTGTAACCAGCAACAACATTCGACCCTGTCCACAACTCCACTGACCTTACTAACCCATCCTTCTACGCCCTCATTCAGGTCATTTAAATGCAAAAGAAGTGGGCCCACATCAGGTCCTTGTGGTACACCAAGAGTACACAAGGATGAACATTTTCGATCAACATCGACCTCTGTGTTCCTTCGACTAACCAATTTCTGATTCAAACGGCTAAAAAAAAACCCTCAATTCCATGGCTCCGTATTTTCTGCAAGAGCCTACCGTGGGGAAATTTATCAAATGACTTACTGAAATCCATCGACACCACATCAAACGCTTCACCCCCATTCACTGTTTAGTGACCTTGTCATATAACTGAATAACGTTTGTGAGGCAAGATCTACATTTCACAAAACGGTGTTGCCCATCCCCAATGGAATTATTCCCTTTCTTGATGATTATAAATGCTGTCTGTCATTCTTGAACAAGGGGCTACCATTTTCTATCCTCTATCTTTTGGAACTATTCCTGTAGACAATGACGGCATAAAGCTCAAAGCCAAAGTTTCTGCAATCTTATTCTGAACTTTCAGAGAATCCGAGGATGAATCCCATCTGGCCCAGGCGACTTACAAAATTTCACGCTTTCCAGAATTGCTAACGTTTCCTTCTTATGAACAGCAATTCCTCCTAGTCCAGTCGCCTTTATCTCGGTATTCTCGTCAACATTTTTTTCCAGTGTGAATACTGACACTAAATATTGACTTAGCGCCACTCCTATCTCCTCAGAGTCCATGCACAGCTTTGCAATACGGTTTTTGACTGGCCCTAACGTTACTCTGGTTATTTATTTATTGCTGACATACCTGCAGAAAGCTTGAGGGATTTCCTGATCCTTGGACGGGTTTGAAGGGATATGGGCCGCGTACTGACAGGTGGGACTAGATTGGGTTGGGATATCTGGTCAGCATGGACGGGTGAGACTGAAGGATCTGTTTCCATGCTGTACATGTCTATGACTCTATGATTTTATGACTTCTTGTATCCCCCCTGGCCATTTATTACTATTATTTTTAGGACGTTCCTGACTAACCTGTAACACAATCACCCTAACTGAGCCTACACGTCTCAACATTACATAAGCCTGCTTCGTCCACTTGACCAACGATTCAAGTTCTTTACTAAACAACGGCTCTCTTGCTCGACCACTTCCGCCTACCTGACAGGTATATAATTATCAAGGACACGTGGTCGCTGATCTTGAACAAGCTCCACATTACAATTGTTCCCATCCTCTGCCGTTTTCTTCCCCATCCTCTGCATCCTAATTTTTGTCTAATCGCATCCTAATTGTCTTTGCCCCAGCTATAAATCTTGCTCTGAGGTATTTCCCTGTCAATTTCTATCGCTGAAATAAACATATCCGAATTGTGGTCACTATCACCAAAGTGCTCACTTTCCTCCAAGTTTAACACCTGCCTCGTTCATTACACAGTAACAACTCCAAAGTGCACATCTATCTTGTTGGTCTATCTATACACTGTGTCAGGAAGCCTTTCTGCGCATATTGGAAAAAAGATGGCCAATCTAGAATTCTCAAGCTGCAACATTTTTAGTCACTATTCGGAAAATTGAAGGACCCATGACAACGACCCTGTTACTTTCCCTCATTTCCAGGATCATCTTTGAAATCGGTCCTCGACATCTCTGGAACTTTTCACAACAATGTCACCTCTCCCCTCCAGTTTCTACCGTCTGCCCATTCTACCTCAGTAGACAAGTCCGCATCAAGTGTCCTTTCTGTCACCATAATACTGTCGTTGACAAATAATGCCACACCTCACCCTCTTTTGATACCTTTTCTGTTCTTAATGAAACATCTAAACATTAGAACCTACAACAGCCAATCCTGTCCCTGCTCTATCCATGTCTCCAATGTGGCCACTACATCGAAGTCGCGTGTACCGAGGAATGCATCAATTTCACCCAGCTTATTCCAGATGCTCCTGGCGTTGAAGTAGACACATTTCAAACCACCATCCCGTCTGCTGGCACATTCTTGCGATTTTGAAACAATATTTATGACCACACGATTCTTGGGTAATAAATGGCAGATACTTTGGTTGTACTATACTTAACTTAATGTAGCAATGCATGCATAGGATCATGTAAGAGATGAGCAATGGATGAATTAATGCTGAAAACAGCGGTAGTACACAATGATAAGCGAGTCAAATCAAGTGACAGTTGAGCGAATGAGTAGGATTTCGGTGGTGTAATGTGACAGGTTATATGTACGTAGCAGACTAGTATTGCATAAGATGATTCATTTAGAAGGACAAAGCAAGCTACTATGATTTGTTATGGCAATGACACCAGAGAGCTTGGGAAGTAGAAAAGTATAAACAGAAAGGGCCACAACAATGTGGGCCGACAAAGAAAACATTTTCTGACTGCCATAGCTTTTATTTGCGAGTGAAAGTGTACCTACGTGAAGGATATTCTGCTTCTCCTGATAATTCTCTCAGAGTATCGGGAGATCTTTTCACAAAAGACTTGGCGCAGCGGGCAGGTTCAGAAAGAGACGACTCATCTACCTACCAAAAAGGGACGGAACCTGCAGGGCACTCTCCAGTTTTACTGGGGACACTCCTGAGATTGGAAGAATAAGGGCTGGACTCCCACAAAGGAAGGTAAACATATTACTGCTAAGTTGGACTATGTTCTGTCAAGTATGGGAGGTACTCAAGAAGGCAGAAGTGCAGGGAAACTGCCGAAAGGTCTTTCCAAAAAACAAAAGAAGGATGTTAAATTGAAGTTTGGCGGGAAGCTGGAATAAATTGTGGAACCCAGGATCTAGAAGGGCTGAAAAATGTGCTGCACAGCTTACACGAGGAAGCAGTAAAGTGGATTAGACACTTTGAAGACAGAAACCACAGGACTGTTGCTGACTATGGGGATTTGAAGGCACGGCAAATTAACGTAGTGGGGATTTCGAAATTTAGAGAGATAATGTACCGATCCCGCCTGAAGAATGTTGTGGACAATTCGCGGATTGATTGTGCTGGGTTTGATTGAGTAAGACAAAGGGTATGGTGACAAGTCAGAGTCTGAAAAATAGTGTGTGGGCGATGTTATCAACCAGGTCATTTTCACAGGGGTTGCCCATATTGGACCTGGCACTCACAGCCCCAGGGTGAACCTTTGCACCAGCAAAATCTGGATGTCCCGCCACAAATGCATATGGGTCCTTTAGGGACTGCCAACCAGCACAGATTCTGCTGGGGAGTCCAGAGAACCCGAATAGGAAGGGGCACTACCCTATGATAACACAGGAGGCTGAACAGGCACCCATTGTATAGGTTATTTTAGAAGGACGGTTGACACCTATGATGATAGATACTGGAGCTACTTACACTTGCGTCCAACCGTAATACAAATACCACATTCCCAGGTGAGGAAAATTTATTAATACTGTAGGGTTCTCGGATAAACCACAGTTGACAAGGTTTGCATCTCCAGTAAGAATACAAATGGATGCTAAAATGTCGTCTTGCCTTTATTAGTCTACAAGTGGACATCGATTAATTTGCTAAGTAGAGACACCTTGCTGAAATTAGAATTGAAATTGGAATATACCCAAAAGTGGTTAAGTTCAGAAAGGGCGAGTTCTCAGGTGGTATTGCAGAAAGCCAGGAACGCCAATGAATATTGTATAGGAGACAAGACTGTTACATTTGGGAGTTTTGGGGAAATGGAGAAAAGATGTTTTAGCATTACTGACTGAAGCTAAGCCACCCAAGTTTCAGCTGCATTTCACAGTGATACTTGACGAGACTGAGATAAAATATTCCAAAACCATGGTAGTTTTAAGTTGTCAACCCACAGCATTTAAAGAACGAAGCTATCATATTTGGAAAGTAGGGAGCAGCGTGGCAGATAAGAAACAATGATTTTCTAGAAAAATTATACAATGTGTCAGGAGCCGTGCACCATGTGTCGTTGCTCGTAAATGAGGTACAACAGTTCAATTATGTGGGACCTATGGTAAAGCAGGCAGAATCGATTAGTGACTAGCAAATGACGGCACCCGGGGTCTGGAAATCTGGAAAGAGTGACTGTTAGAGTTGAAGTTCGTTTTGACACGGTGGGGAACCCAATGGAGGTTGAGGTGACTTCGCAACGGAGTATGCTAACGATAGCTGGAGGCAGAGACCACCACGATAAAGAATAATAGGATTCGTTGCCGGTTATTTTATGGTCAGAGCATGACAATGATGCGGGGAGAGTGAAGTCAGCAAATACAATGGAAATAACATTAAAACAGGGAGCAAATCCAGTGAGAAGACCACAATGCCCCTTGGAACCAGAAGCAGAGGAAGGAATAGCAGCAACAATATAGGGACTGCTGGAAGCATGAGTGCTCAGTGAAATGTGCACTCCCTGTCAAACTCCGCAGAATCCTGTCCCAAACACGACTAAACTGAAATGGAATCTGGTGCATGATTGACGTTTCAGTGACTGATTTGTGTTCAGCATTTTTTAGTGTTCCACTGGCAGAGCAATGTCAATATTAGGTTCCTTCTATGTAGAAGAGAAGGCAGCACACTTATACTCAAATGTCTCGAGTTTTAGGCACTCTCCGCATGTATTTAATCCGGTGTTGATTATAGATTTGGAGAGTATACCGTTGGAAAGTCCACTAATCCAATATGTTGATGATTTGTTAGTTAGTTCAGAAAATCAAAGGCAATGCAAATCATATAACTTCCAGAAAGGTTAGCATATGGAGGTCACAAAGTGTCGATGGCAGAAGCTACACTTCTACAAGCAGCAGGTCGAGCATTTCAGCAGACTGCTTTCTAAGGGGCTTAAGTTGAGACCGCCTGATCAGATTGAGGCAACGCCTCGAGCTTCCAAGGCCTGAGACAGTTGCAAAAATGACGACGTTTTTGGGATGGCAGGATTTAGTTCAGACAGGATTGGGGAATGCGCCAAAATTATGGTTTCCCTGACGAATTTAAAAAGGAGGCAGGACATGCATGTTTGAAGAGTGCACTGCATTGGAATGAGGACGCTTCAGCAGCTTTCAACACTGGTAAGCAGGCATTGCAGTCGATCCTGACCTCCCCATGTGTAACTATGAAAAATGTTTTCACCTTTAGGTGTCAAACGCCCAGGAAGTGCATGCTGCCACGGTCCATGAGCAAGAGACGGGCGTAGGGAGAGCCAGGCAGCTTGTTGCTTTTAATTGGATGAAGTTGCTCAAGTATATCCACCTTATTACAAGGGGCTGGTGGCGGTTCACTTTGCATCTAACAGGATATATTCCATAATGATACACTATCCTGTAATCTTGTACTGTAAGGTGGCAGAATTGTTAGAAAAAGGGCAATGTTGGTTGACGCCTGCCAGGATAATAGCATTTCAATGTTATTGACATTTCCACACATACCCTCGCAGAGATGCGCCACAAGGAACATAGCAGCCTATGTTCCACTAGAACATGAGTCAGAGACGCATAATTGCATAAGAGAGGTGACGATGCTCGCTCATTTACAGTCTGAAGCGCTGCCTGGTGAGGACAAAAAATTGTATTCTTAGTAGTTACAAGGATTAAGACGGGGGTCATGCATGGTTTGCAATAGTGCAGCAAGAACAGTCTCAGTGTAGGATGGTCAAATTGGAGGCCTGTCCACAACCTGTTGAGCACAGCTAGCTGAGCTTAAGGCATTAACAACAGCATGCGTGTTGATGGAAGATGAGAAGGCGGATATCAGTACTGATTAAACTTATGCGCATGGGTGTCTGCCATTTACTTGGGGCGGTCTGAAAGCAAAGAGGCTGAAGGAAGAGCAACGGACATTCCAAACAACATTGCCACCATATTGCAGAGTTGACGACTGCATTAGTGAGGCCATAGCGCTAGCTATTATAAAGTGCCCAACACACAAAAAAGCAATGATTTAGTGGTTAAGGGTAATCAGGCAGCAAAGAAAGCGGCTAGAATGGCCACTGGATGAATTTCAGCTGCAATTGCGCTCCAGGTGCGTTTGGAACCGAGCCTATAAAACCAGATGTCATTGAGATGCGAGCTAAGGCAACGTTAGCTGAACAAATACTGTGGGGACAAAGGGGAGCCAATCAAAACCAAGATGGCCTTTGGTACACAGAGGAGGGTTTGTGATTGGCGCCTACCCCTTTCTGGACCATTCTCATCGCAGAGGCATATTGTTTGGATCACTCTGCTGGAGCGGAAGTACTGGGGAGGATAATGAAGGAGGGAATCTGGTCACCTTACGTGCAGGTCTCAGTGGATTACATATTGCCATAGTGCGATGTTTGTGTTCAAAATACTATCAGAAAGGGGATAGCGACCCCTATAGGACACATGCCAATACCTGAGGGACCATTTCAGCATTTCATGATCGACTATGTGGACATGATAAAGACAGTGAGAAGGAAAAGACATATGTTCGTGGAAATCGACTGGTTTAGTAGATAGATTCTTAACAAGTGAAATTATTCGAAAGGTTGGCATGCCATCAGAGATCAGTTCAGAAAAAGGAGCCTGTTTTTATCCAAAGCGTGGCTAAGTTGCTGCTGCAGACTTTGAGCATCAAACAGAGATTTGGATGTGTGTATCATTCCCAGTTGCAAGGTATGGAGGAACGGTTTAATGGAAATTTAAAAGCCAAGTTGAATAAAATTTTTGCAAGTGCCAATCTTAAATGGGCGGACGTGCTGCCATTTGCACTGATGAGCTACTTTATGCAGACTAACTGCATGACGAACTGGACGCCGCACGCAATACTTACTGCTAGCCCCATGCCATTGTACATGTGGAGCAGCCCATATGATGGACCTAGCTTTTTGGAGCTAGGAGATACGCAGTAAAGCAGCAGCTAACTATGATATATGAGTCCATCCACACACTGGGAAAACTGACTGAGCCATTGTGTAGCAAAGAAGAGGTTACTTTTAACCCGGAGATCAGGTGCATATACGAGTTTTCGGGAGAAAGTGAAATGAGCCGAGAAGAGTGGAACCCTTCAGGGTAACCAAGGCATCGCCCACTGCTATTCAAGTGGACGGACGATCCACATGGTATCATCTCATTTATTGCACCAGTGCTGTCCTGCAGACGCAGATGGACTCCAGAGCTGATGCAAGTGGGGGTGAAGAAAAGGCAGGGGTGACTGAACTGGATGCGCTAGGAATTGATACATTTTCACGTGACTTTGATCAATTGGTGAGTGAGGTCTTCAGGGATACTACTGCCGCCGGGCATATCAGAATGGGTCTGTGAAAGGAGATTTTTCTGCTGTGTGTATGGCTGGGGAGGGGTTAGAGAAGCCACTAATGCCCCCCTCCTCAGTCCTGAACATTTCTACTCCTCTACAGACTTTGGGACCATCAATTTGGAAGACCTGGCGGATCTGTGTATCCAATGTTGGCCACTTTGAAGCCCCTTGTGGGATCACGCTTGATGTTGAGACTGTGAGAAATTTTGGTGCCAGTACGCTGCACCATTAGTTTATTATGAAGTCTCAGCAAGTTCTCTTCGCAAATACTTAGTGGTTGTGTCCGTTAAAGGGGGACTGCATCTGACGTTTCCCACTGGCCAGGATGGTGTCTGCACCCATGTGATGCACCTTGTTGTGTCACCACAGGACTGGTCTGACGCCTTAACACCACCGATTTTGCACCGACCTAAACATGAGTACATCCCTGATCCAGCCAGAGAAATTGATGGTATAGGTCAGCCCAGAAGCGTCCCCAGTGAATTCAAGGCCCGAAATGAAATTACAGTGGTCTGGGAGAACTTAACCCTGTCATCGGTGTCAGCAAAAATTTTGAATTATAATTTACGTCTATTGCAACCAGCAGAGATTTATTAATTACACCGATGATGCCCTTTCAGCATTAGGTGAGCAGTTGGATGCTACCAGCAAAATGGCATGACAAATACGCAGGCCTTGGACAGGCTGAGAGAGGTGGTGTCAGTGCACTGTTCAGGGAGCATTGCTGTACTATCATATCCAATAATACTCTCCCGGAAGGATCATTTAATAAGGTAAAGGATAAGCTAAGTAATCTTATGCAGGAGCTAAATGAGAATGTAGGGTCTGACCATCGGTTTTTCTCGCTGATTGGATAACGCTTTGGCTGAATTGGTGGGTTTGGTTCGCCATGTTTGGGAGTTTTATAGGCATCATTCTGATTATTGTTGCATTTATATTTTTCTGTGTAATAACTCTTATTAAGTCATTATTAGTGTGTCTTACTATGCATAAATTGCCCGTTGTTCTGTCGAACTCCGGAACCATTCCTCTCTTCCACCAAGGTGCTAATGCTCTATTCCTATGATCTGCTCTCTGCTGAAGTGCCGAAGCCGTGTCTGGACGAAGATTGAATCCGGCTTGAAATGCGTTGACTGCATACTTAGATTGTGTGCGGTCCTTGGGTATTTTCGTTTCCTGTTCTAACTATTACGGGACGGGTTTTTGGTTCAATGACTACTGGAATGGAGAGAGAGAATCCTTTGTGAACTGGACCCTGGAAGCTTCTTTGCTCTGGTCAACTGCTACCGATGTGGCCTTTGTCCGCCCAGCTCGTTGTATTCTTGTTCTGTGTGAGACAAGTATGTCTAAAAGGGGTAATACAGAAGATATGGTAGTTACTTTGGCAGTCCTAGCGTTAACCTAGCGGAGCAATGCATATATAGGATCATGTTATAGATGAGCAGTAGATGAGCTCATGCTAAATATAATGTTAACAAAGTGTGGATAGGTATATGAATAGGAAGGGTTTGGAGGAGTATGGGTTGGGTGCTGACAGGTGGGACGAGATTAGGTTCGGATATCTGGTCGGCATGGACAGGTTGGACCGAATGGTCTGTTGAATGCTGTACATCTCTATGACTTTATGACTCTGACTATGACAGGCTAGTCAAATCAGGTGATAGATGAGCTCATGCTAAATATGATGGTGGTGTAATGTGGTGGCTGAAGTGCAAGTGGCTGGCATATTGGTTAGCCCTGCTGCTTCACAACGCTAGAGACCCAGATTCAATTCCCACCTCAGGCGAATGACTGTGTTGCGTTTGCACATTCTGCGTGGGTTTCCTCCAGGGACTCCTGCTTTCTCCCGAAGTCCAAAAATGTGCAGGTTAGGTGAATTGGCCGTAGTGTTAGGTGAAAGGATAAATGTAGGCGAATGGGTCTGGGTGGGTTGCGCTTCGGCGGGTCGGTGTGGACTTGTTGGGCCGAAGGGCCTGCTTCCACACTGTAAGTAACCTAATTTAAAAAAAAATAAGTAGCAAACGGGTGTGGCCGAAGATGATTAGTTTGGAAGGTTAAAGCAAGCTAGTATGATTGGTTATGCTAATAACACCAGATAAGTGCGGGAACGAGAAAATTATAAACAGAAGGGGCCCCAGGAATGTGTGGGCAGACAGAGAAGACATTTTCTCGTTCACAGCTTTTGTTTGCAAATAAATATCTAACTTCATGAAGAATTTTCTGTGCCTTTTGGTACTTCTCTCAGAGTTTCAGGTGATCTCTCCACAGCACGTTCAACCTCATGTACTCTGGAGATCAAATTTAGGTTCCCAACCCCTGCTGAATTACTTTGAACCATCCCAAAGAGCATTACAAAAGTTCCCCCAGGTAATCAGTATCCCTCCAGTTCAGGTTTTAGTCCACCCAATCTGCAGTGGTCCGAACAACTCCAGAATGAGCGTCTGGTATCCATGTATCCGAATCCGTTCCTCCTCCACTATTCCTGTCGCCACCTATTCAACTGCTCTCTCTCCCTATTCCTCGCCGGGCTAGCACGTGTCACGGGTAACGAATGATAGATAACGACTCTGTTTGTTCTAGTTCGAAGCTTCCACCCTCGATCATTGAATTTCTGCCTTACATCCCCATCCCTTTTCCTACCTCTGTCGCTGGTGCCACGACTTGGGTCTGCTTCCCTTACCTTTAAGGCTTGGAAACATCACAAACCTGTGATGCAACACACCAACCGTGAGAATCTCTCGGTCCAACAGCATCTCCTAAATATTCCCCAAATGATGGAGTCGCTCGTGACTAAAGCCATGTTCCTCTACCCCTTCCCTTCTGAGCAGCAGGGATGGACTCTGCACAAGAGATGTGTAAGCCTTGGTTTACCCCTGGTAAGTCGTTTCCCCTCTCCCACAACAAATATCCAAAACGGTAAATGATCAGGCTAGTGCATTGATGAATATGATCTGAGAAACTGATCATTGCACTTGATTTATTTTCACATCGAAGTAAAAACACGGAATAGCACTCTGTATCGATGGGCGCTGTGCAAACCATCACAGGGAATTGTTCGGTAACGCTGTTAGATCATGCTGGAAATGACGAGATGTGCATCTCCAATGTATTTACAGCTCACTATCTCCATTGTGTCATAACAAGGCGTGCTGTGGATGTAAAAACTACTGCCAGAGAGAAATGTCGAGGGAATTAATTTAAATACCAATAAATGCGAGGAGTAATGGACATTGACTAGGAGAGGGAGATTGAGAGACAGTGTCATGGAAGAATGCGTTCACAGGTTTCACAATACAGAAATGAACACAGTTTGAAAGTACCTATCAACACCAACCAAAAAACAAAGAACAAAAAAAAAGCACATTAACAGGTCCTTCGGCATTCAAGGCTGTGGCAATCCAGGCCCTCTATATAAACCTGTTGCTTATTTTCTAAGGGTCTGTACCCCTTTGCTCCCTGCCCATTCATGTGCCCACGTCGACAACCGCCGCTGGCAACGTGTTTTCAGTCAGCTGACATTCTCTGTGTAAAGAACTTTCAACGCATCTCGCCCCTAAGATTTTCTCCTCTCACTTTCACACCATGACCCCAGGCACTTGTGTTCCCCACTCTGGGAAAAAAAGGCTTCTTGCTATCTGTCTTTCTAATGAAAGTAATCCACGTTGACTCAACATTTCTTGATAGCTAGCCCCCTCCATACCAATGAACATCCTCATGTCCCTCTTCTGAATCCTCTCAAAAGCATCCACATCCTTTTGGTAACGTTACTACCAGAAGTTTATGTAGTATTCCCAAAGTGGCCGAACCAATGACCAATATAATTGCAACTTAACCTGTCAATTTTTGTCTTCAACACCCCGTCTGATGAAGGGAAGCATGCTGTATGCCTTCTTAGTTACTCTATTGACCTGTTAGGCCCCCTTCAGGGAACAATGGATCTGAATACGCAGATCCCTTTCTACATCAATTTTACACAGATTTGTTTTTCTAATTACTGTATAGTTCGTTCTTGAATTGGCTCTTCGGAAATGCATCACCTCGCATTTGCCCAGATTGAACTCCATCTGCACTTTCTCCGTTCAATTCTCCAATCTTGCTATGTTCTGCTGCATCCTCTGACACTCCCTTTCACTATCCGTTATTCCACCAATCTTAGTGTCAGCTGCAAACCTGCTAATAAAACCACCTATACCTTCGTCCAAATCACTTATGCAAATTACAAGCAACATTCAACTTAGCAGAGATCACAGGTCCCTATTTTGAGAAACTCCCTTCCACTATTCTGCTGTGTCTCATGTTACTCAGCGAGATTTTCATCTTTTTACAAGAACACCCTGGACCTCTTGCGACTTCACCTTCTCCATCAGCCTACCATAAAGAATCTTATCAAACGTCTTTTAAAAAATCCATGTATTTGACGCTTATGGCCCTTCCGTATAAATCAACTTTGTCACATCCTCAAAGGATTGCCTATCACTGAGAAGCCCAGCTTGTTCCAAATGGGAATACATTCTAACCCTCATTATCTTCTCCAGCAGCTTCCGTGCCAGTGACGTCAGGCTTAACAGTCGATAATTACGTGCTTATTCCTGCGGCACCTCTTAGAACAATGGGACAAGATTATCAATTCTAAAGTCCTCCAGGACCTCACCCGTGTTCACAGATGTTGCGATAATAACTGTCAATGCCCAGTTATTCCCTTTCTGGCTTCTGTCAATAACCTGGGATAGATCCCGTCTGGAATTGAGGAGTTATCCACCTTAATGTTTTTTTTTTAAATACCCAAGACTCCCTCCTTATGCCAACCTGAACTGGAGTAACAAACCATCTATCTCTAACTAGGTGGTTCCTGAAGAAGGACTTATGCCCGAAACTTCGATTCTCCTGCTCCTTGGATGCTGCCTGACCTGCTGCGCTTTTCCAGCAACACATCTTTTAGCATCTATCCCTAAACTCAATAACCATCATGTTCCTCTCCTAGGTGAATACTGACGTTAAGTACTCATGGAGAATGTCACCAATTTTCTCTGAGTCCACTCATGGCTTTCCTCCTTTGTCCGTGAGTGGGCCACCCATTTATCTACTTACCCTCTTGCTCTAAGCAGATGATTTTCCTTAAGACTGTTTGCTAAATATATATCCCTTTTAGTCCTCTTAAATCATCATTTCCAAATGGTAATACTTTCCCAATATCCATACAAAGCTTTGTCTGTCTTCAGTTACATAAACCTTATGTACGCTTTCTTTTTCTCTAATCGAATCCCACAATTTCACCTGTCATACTTGGCTGCCTAATCTTGCGAGTTCTGTCTCTCATTTTCACATGAATATATCTTTCCTTCAATCGTATCAACCTCTCTTAAAAAGCTTCCCATTTATCGAATGTGTATTTACATTTAAACAGGTGCTCCAAATCTCTGTTCCCTGGCTCCTGCCCAATTTTGGTATAGTTGGCCTTTCCTCAATTTATCGCACTTCCTTCAGAAGCACCCTCATCTTGGTCCATGAGTATTCTAAAACTTACGGAATTATGATCTCTATTCCCAAAGTAATCTGCTGTTGAAAGTTCAAGCACTTGTCCAGGCTCATTTCCCACCACCAGATCCAGTATGTACGGTATGTACTGCTCCAGAAAATCCTCCGAGATACTTCTTACAAATTCTGGTCGGTCTAACACGAAGTGAATCCCAATCAATGTTGGGAAATTTTAAAAAAAAAACCCTCTCACCATCACCCTGTTGTTTCTGCATCTTTGCCAAACCTGTTGACTCATTTGTACCTCTACCTCACGCTCGCTGTTGCGAGGCACACAGCACAGCCCAATATTGCTACTGCACCCTTCCTTTTTCTGAGCTCTACCCATATTGCCTCACTGCTCAAGTCATACATACTGCCCTCCTTCAGCACAACTGTGATACCCTCTCTGACCAATAGTACACCCCCTCCAGCATTTTTACCTCTCTCCCTGTCTCGCCTGAAGAAGTATCGATAACCTGGGATATTTATTTGCCAATTATGCCCTTTCCACAAATATGTCTCTGCAATTTCAATAACATCATACTCTCGGGTATTAATGCAAGCCCTAACTTCATCTGCCTTAGTCTGATCGCTAGTTCCTTTCTGCTCCCGGCCTACTATTCCGGTCTAGTCACACTGATGTCATGATCTAGTTCCTTACAGGCTTTAGTTACTACCTACTTACAGTCCACAACCGCCTCATTTGGTTCTCATCCCACTGCCACATTAGTTGAAACCCGAACCAACATCAATAGCAAAATGACCCGTGAAAATATTGGTTTCTGTCCAGCCCAAGTATAGAAAATCCAAATTGGAATCGTCACAACTTCCCAAAACTTGTGACGAAAATCTGAGCCTCTCCCACTTGCAACATCTCTCAAGCAAACGCATTCATCCTGCCTAATCTTGCATTTCTGCTCTGACTAGCACGTGGCACGGGTAGCAATCCTGAGAGTACGACCTCTGAGGTCCTACGTTTTAACTTGGCTCCTAACTCGCTCAGTTCTGCTTGTGGGACCTCTTTCCATTTATTGCCTATATAATTGGCGCCTATATGCACTACGACAACTGGCTGTACACCCTCTCGCTTCAGAATGTTCTGCAGCCGGTCTGACACATCACTGACCTATGGACCTGGGAGGCAACATACCATTCGTGTGTCTCGTTTTCGACCACAGAGCCACATATCCACACCCCTTACAATTGAATCCATTGTGATTATAGCCATTTTAATCTTTTTCCGATCCTTCTGAACAGTAGAGTCAGTCAAGGTGCCATGAAGCTGGATACGGCTGCATTCCACATGCGAGCCATGTCCGCCAACAGTATCCTATATGGTATACGTGTTTTGGAGGGAGATGACCGCAGGGACACTTGCACTGTTTTTCTGTTCTTTCTTTGCCTTTCGATCAGTCATTGCCTTTCTTATTGTTGTGGTTCTGTTCGCTGAGCTGGGAATTTATGTTATAGACGTTTCGTCCTCTGTCTAGGTGACATCCTTAGTGTTGTCCCAGTTGAACTCATGTTGCTTGTCATCTGCGTGTGTGGCTACTAAAGATAGCTGGTCGTGTCGTTTCGTGGCTAATTGGTGTTCATGGTTGCGGATGGTTAGCTGTGTTCCTGTATGTCCAATGTAGTGTTTTCCGCAGTCCTTGCATGGATTTTGTACACTACATTGGTTTTGCACATGCTGGGTAGCGGGTCCTTCGTTCTGGTGAGTTGTTGTCTGAGAGTGGCTGTTGGTTTGTGTGCTGTTATGAGTCCTAGTGGTCGCAGTAGTCTGGCTGTCAGTTCAGAAATGCTCTTGATGTATGTTAGTGTGGCTAGTCCTTTGGGTTGCGGCATGTCCTCGTTCCGTTGACTTTCCCTTAGGCATCTGTTCGTGAAATTGCGCGGGTATCCATTTTTGGTGAATACATTGTATATGTGTTCTTCTTCCACTTTTTGCAGTTCTGGTGTACTGCAGTGTGTTGTGACTCTTTTGAACAGTGTCTTGATGCAACTTCTTTTGTGTGTGTTGGGGTGGTTGCTTTCGTGGTTCAGGACTTGGTCTGTATGTGTGGACTTCCTGTATACCTTTGTGGTGAATTCTCCGTTAGATGTTCTCTGTACCAACACGTCTAGGAATGGGAGTTGGTTATCCTTTTCTTCCTTTCTAGTGAATCGGATTCCTGTGAGTGTGGCGTTGATGATCCGGTGTGTGTTCTTAATGATTACAAAGGTGTCATCCACATATCTGACCCAGAGTTTGCGGTAAGACTGTTTGCGGTAAAACACTACATAGGACAAACCGGAAGACAACTAACGATCCGCATCCATGAACACCAGTTAGCCACGAAACGACACGACCAGCTATCCTTAGTAGCCACACACGCAGATGACAAGCAACATGAGTTCGACTGGGACACCACTACTATTTTAGGACAAGCCAAACAGAGAACAGCTAGGGGATGCCTCGAGGCATGGCACTCATCCTCAGATTCAATCAATAAGCACATCGACCTGGACCCAATATACCGACCACTGCAACGGAGAGCTGGAACTGACAATCGGAAGTGGCAGAGACAAACCACTATAAATTCCCGAGGAAAGATCACAGAAGCGCTTCACAGGCGGCTCCCAAGTACAGAGGATGCCACCTAGACAGGGGACGAAACGTCTGCAACACAAATTCCCAGCTCGGCGAACAGAACCACAACAACGAGCACCTGAGCTACAAATCTTCTCAATCAGCACTCATAATGTGCGGCGTGACCAATTCACTAAACTTAATATCCAGGACCGCGT
The DNA here is from genome assembly GCF_004010195.1 of Chiloscyllium plagiosum. Taxonomy (NCBI): domain Eukaryota; kingdom Metazoa; phylum Chordata; class Chondrichthyes; order Orectolobiformes; family Hemiscylliidae; genus Chiloscyllium; species Chiloscyllium plagiosum. The sequence goes on along the minus strand of NC_057746.1, from coordinate 11,155,464 downwards.
CATCATCGCATGTGCTCCAAAGTGAGTTCATCCGTAGCTCCAGAGACCTCATTCCGTCTAACACGTTTTGCAGCTGGACACAATTCCTGAACATGAAGGTGTCAGGAACATCATTGTCTCCCAGAGCTGCCACATTGAGCTAGAGGAGCATATGACGGGTCTGCCATGCCCTGCCGTTTTTAATGTTAACCTTAAAGTGGTCTGAACTTAGATAGACTACAAAGGAAAGAAATCACACAATAAAGATGAAATAGTCAAACGTTACGTCATGAACCAACCAGATGCGTCCTTTTTGGTTAGAGGACGAAAGCTGCTGGGAGATACTACACATTCCATCTGGAATCTCGGATTGAGCCACTGCGCATATATAAGAGTTCACTCACCTTCCCAGAATGCAATTCGACGGCTCCCATTCAGCTCCTCGCTCTCATCCCTGCTGGAAATGGAGGCTTCAGGTTCGATTTAAGTCCTTTTTGACGTGAGTAATTTCCCTTCCCGGCATCCCCCAGTCGTTTCTCCCTCTCTGTACTCGTTCTTCCCCAAAAATGTATTTCCAGGAAAGATGGTTAACTTGGATATTCGTGTGAGTTCAGGTGATGGAGAGTTTTGGATGAGCATTTGGTCTGCAGAGATATTTGGATGAGCATATGACTGAATCTTGAAATAAGTTATAGTCATATAAAATTGGTTTGAATTTGACAGAGGGATCATTCGTGCTGGAACAAGGTTGTTTACTTTTGAAGAATTTTGATAGATGTTAAGATGAATTTCCATTTCCATTTCTCTAACTTAGAATGTATTTTGACATACGCTTCAAACTCTGGTGAGACAGGATAAAAAGCCATGATAAAAACCTAACGGTAGGAATTGGCCTAGCATTGCAATGAGTATCCAAAAAGGACAAAATGAACGTGAAATGTGAGACATTCGCAGTCTTTGATGTTTCTCATAAAAAATATGTCATAATGTGGAGGTGCTAGTATTAGACCATTGCAGACAAATTCGGAAGTCAGATTACACCAAGTTACAGTCCAACGGGTTTATTTGAAGTCACAAGCTTTCAAAGCACTGCTTTTTCGTAAGATGAATAAATTGTCCTGCAACTTATGAAATTTGTGTAAAATACGTCATCTGTTTTTGCCATACTATAGGCTCTCAGAAGATAATGGCATTGTCATTATTGTTGTGGGAGAAATGGGTTTTATTTATTGGACATGCTTTTGACATACTGTAGGCGCTCAGAACATAGTGGCATTGTCATGACTGGTGTGGGAGAAATGGGTTTTATTTATTGGACAATGGCACGAGCACTGGGGAAGGCGGGAACAGTTCCAATAGGATGGTCTTCATTTGAAACGTGTTGGGACCAGAGTCCTCGCGAATTACACAGCGAGGTCCGTCGACAGGGCTTTAAACGAAATTGGGGCGGGAGTCGGGAGCTTGAAATGTAGGGTCAATTATCGGGCAAGTTAGAAAAACAGAATAAAAGAAAAATGCAAGAATTCAGAATTCAGAAGAGCTCTTTAAATTCTCCAGCACCGACACAAATAAAGCAGAGATTTTGGAAAACGTTGACGATCAAACTTCAAGCACGACGACAAATGAAAGACAATGAGAGCAGGAATGGTTAATACAGGATTGAATGTCCTATATCTGAATGCGCACAGTTTTAGGAATAAGGATAATGAGCTTCTGGCGTAAATCAAATTTCTCAGCAGGTTGGCAACACGGAGACGTGGCTGCAAGGGGATCAGGATTGGGAGGTAAGTGTTCAAGGATATACCTTCTATGGTAAAGATAGATAGGTTGGCAGCGGCGGAGTTTCCAAATTATAAATATATAGCGTTAATTATTCGTGATACACGAAGTAGTATCGGATGGATTAGAATGTGTCAGCAGAATTGAGGAACCACAAAGGTAAAAGAAAACTTTGGAGTGAGGCACAGGCCTCCAAACAGTGTTCACGAATTGGGGTGCAAGATACATCCGGAAAAATAAAAGATGTGAAGGAAACGCAATGTTACAGTGATCCTGGGTGATCTCAATATGCAAGTGGAGTGGGAAAATCAGGTTAGCAATGTACTGCAAGAAAAATAAAACATTTGTAGAGTATCTATGAGTTGGTTTTTTGGAGCAATTTGTTGTGGAGTGCACAAATGAACAGGCAATACTGAATTTAGTGTCGCGCAAAGAGGCAGTCTTGGTAAGGGAACTAAAGGTCAAGGAACATGCCGGAGGCCGTGATAAAATGGTGATTGAATTTACGCCTCAATATTGAAGGGAGAAGGTAGAATCCTAGGTACCGATGTTACCGCTGATTTAAGGCATCTGCTGAGGCATGGGTGAGCAGCTGAGTAGAATTGACGGGAGGAAACACCGAGCAGGAAAGCCAGTGGAACAACAACAGCAAGGGTTTCTGAGAATAATTCATGAGACACAGCAGAGATTCATCCTAAGGAAAAGGAACGATGGTGAAGGATGGATGAGGCAACCATGGGTGTCCAGGGAAGTAATGGATTGTATAAAAACAAACGATAAAACAAATAATGTTTCGAAGGGCATGGAAGTTAATTAGACAGTTATGTAGCTAACTTAGTGTTGTATTGCATGCATAGGAGCTCCAATAACATATAATGGTCGTGCACGGTTATAGACTAGTTAAATCACTGATAGCTGAACTAATACTGAAGACGATTGAGCTGTATTATGAAAAGATAAGTGTAATGTAGTGAACCAAATGAGGCAAATGATAATTAGGTGAGGAATCCAAAGCAAACCCGCATGACTGGATCTGCTAATGCGATCAGATGAGTGCCGGAACCTAAGACTGTATAGACTGCAGAGAAACAATGGTCTCGTGGGCAGACAAGAAAGACACTTTCTGATTGTCACAGTTTTGATTTTGCAAGACTAAAGTTTAATTTCATGAAGGATTTTCTGCGTCTCCTGGTAATTTTTTATGCCATGTTGAGTGATTCTTCCACAACAAATTTGGCACTCCAGATGGGACTGAGAAGCGATCTTTCTGTCTGAAAGAGGTTACAGTTGCAGGGCACTACTACGTTTAATGGGGAACTCTCTTAAAACAGACAGAACGAAAGGGCCGTCTACCCACACAACGAAGATTAGCATTTACTGTAAACTTTGTAAGTGAGGTCCTCAGGATCAGAGAGTTGCAAAGAAATCTGCTGGTGGATCTCTCAGATCCAAAGAACCACAAAGTGGATTGAAAATTCAAGTTTGAAGAGATGCAGATGATTGTTCAGGAAAACGGTGCAGTGGGTTGAATCGGTGTCGGACTAAGAGATTGAGACAAATTTCCATGTGATGTTAATAAGTCCCGATGGTTACCACTTCATGGGTGGCGCGAGGGACTCACTGGTCGCGTGAGGGTCTGCTCGAGCACGGATGTGTACTGTTGGTAATTTCTGTCGATACGGCCTTGAGACTAAACTGGTTGATAGTAAGATCCTAAAATCCGTTTTGAAGGACGACCTTTCTGAATACATGGAAGAGTCTAATAATATAGGCAGAGTCAGCAAGGTTTCATCAAAGCGCTGTCATGCCTGACAAATGTCCTACAATTATTTGATTAAGTTACGAGCATGCTAGATGAAGGAGAACCAATAGATGTCATATATGTGGACTTCAAGAAGGATCTTGGCAAGACACCACACCAGAGGCTCACGAGTGAGTTAAGGCACCATGATCGAAAAGGGAAAGTGCAAGCATGGTTAGAAGCTTGGCTGTCGGGGAAAAAAACAGTTTCGGGATAAAATGATCTTTTGCAAGATGGCAGCAGGTGACAAGTGGTGTTCTGCAAGGCTCTGTTTTGGAAGCACAATTTTTTATTTTTATCATTACGATCCAGATGAAGGCACTGTGGGATGTTAAGGGTCAGGTAGCATTCAGGAGCAGAGGAGGCTGCAGAAGAATTTGGATGTCAGGAGAGTGGGTCAAGAATCTGCAGATGGAGTATAAACTGGGAAAGTATGAGGTCATGCACTTTGATAGGAAGAATTAAAGGTATGGGCTATTTTCTAATTGTTGAGAAAGTGTCGAAGTCTACAGTACAGGGGAAGTGGCAGTTTAATTCCAGGATTCGATCAAGGAAAAATTGAGTCAAGAGTTAGGAAGACAAATTCAATGATGGTGATTATGTTAAGAGAACTGGAATGAGAAAAATATATATTTCTGAGGCTTTATAATGCTCTGGTCAGGCTTCCTATTTCGGGAAGAATGCACTGTCTCTGGAGCGTGTTCAGAGGTGTTCCCCAACATTGGTCCCAGCAATGAAAAGCTTCACATATGAGAAACGGTTGAGTAATGTGGATCTATACTTGGTCGACTTTAGAAGGATAAAGGGGAAATCTAATTGAAACGTTCAGGATACTGATTGCTCTGCACAGAATGGATTTGGGGAACGTGTTTTCATTGGTAGGAGAGAATAGGACACGAGAGCACAACCTTAGAATAATGGGGACAACGAGAAAATTCTTCAGGCAGAGAGTAATGAACCTAAAGCAGTCACTGCCATAGATGGGCTGCAGTGGCTAACTCATTGAGTATATTGAAAATAGTGAAAGATTGGTTCTTGCTTGTCAAGAAGATCGAGGGTTATGGCGACAAAGTGGAAGAATGGTGCAGAGAAACTGATCATTCATAATTGAATAGATGTGCAGATTCGAAAGACCGAATTTCTGCTCTTATGTCTTATGGTCTTATGCTATCCTGATCTCTTTCATTCGAACACAAAGGGGACAGCCAGATTGATCCCAATTTCAATGTAACCGGTCGAAAACAATAGAAACCTAACTGTAAAAGGATGCATATGCAGAAATAAATACATTGATACACTAAATGACACAACACAGAGACCAATAAATGCATATACTTATACAAGTAAACACACAAAGACACAGATGCACATGCCCAAAGCGATAACTACATAGACACACAGAGTCACAACGAGACAGTAGCATCATTAGGATAGAGATTGACAAATTGTTAATTTATAAGTTGATCACGTGTTACGTGGAGAAAGCAAGAGAACGGTGTTGAGAAACATAACATCCATGCTCAACAGAAGAGCACAGGTAATGGGCCATATGACCTAGCTCTGGTACGAATTTAAAATTTTCGTATGGTGTTGCAGTTCGTATCTTGAAATGTGCCCCGTTAACCCAGTTTAGGGTAAGGTTGCTGAAAATTTGGCTGGACAGTCCATGGTAATGGGAGGCAGGTTTGAGGGCCAGAGTGGTCAATGTCTGTTCCTAATTCTTATGTCCTTGTGCTTCAAAGGATGTGGTGACTTGGTGCCAGGTTAACACTATTTAGAAATGAAAACGTCCTCTATTGAGACATGATGTCCCTTTCTCGTTCGGGCTGTGATATTTGTGTTATCCTCATCCCAGGAAACAGTGAAATTTGGTTGCTGAAGATATTGAAGGCTGAGTTCAACTGACATTTGATGGACAACAGACTCAATGATTATTTGGAATCAACATGAAAGGGATCTTCAGCCATAATTAGAACAACAATGAGCAATTTGAATGTTGCATCAGATTCGAGGGGCGGAATGGCCAAATGATGCTCCTAACCCATTGTGGTGTTCTCTAATTCAACCATCCTATACCGTTACGGAGGTAGAGGAAGATCCCTATCAGACACTGAGCATCGTCACAATGAGATAGAAGAAGACCATCACGTTCCTCTTAGGAGTTACACAGGACTCGAATGAGGTCATTGAGCTGTTGTGGAATTGCGCAGCATAGGACGATACGATTGTCCCTCCTACATTGCTATGGACCAATAGAGTAGCCCTGATAAGCTAACAGGAAATACAAAGTGGACATAACTGTTTATACTAAGGTTGTAAATCTTTATTCATTGGAGTTCATAAGGGATCGTGTGAGCTCATCAATGATTAAAACCTGTGTTAATACTGTGGAAGAGGGGTTCGAATTGATAGGACCTCAGTCAATTCATCCACCAAGGTTAGTAATTCAGTAAATTGTTAAGCAGAGGTACAGAGGCTGCTGTGGGATACAGATAGAGAAGGTTAATGAGCAAATCCTCAGAAGAAATACTTTAATGTGGGTTCTTGGAGGTTCACCTAAAAGATGAAAGACTTAATCTACATTTGTTTAACATTACATTTTTTATGACACTGTAATTCCGTTGGTATAAATTCTCTGTCTTATAATTCTGCTCCACAACTACCTGATGAACAAGCTAAGCTTCGAAAGCTAGTGCTTCCAAATGAGCCTCTTGGACTATAACTTGGTTTGCCTGATTTCTAGCTTTCTCTACACCAGTCTAACACTGGCACTTCCAAATCATCAAGGCTTATCAATAATTAACAGGATTGGACTGAGAACAAGAAATGCTCTGACAATCGGCATAAATTCATGAGGAGAGTATATAAGGAGTATACATGATTGATGGCTCGTCTTACACGGGATGAAATCTAGGGAATCAGTTCGAAGGTTAAGATGTCAGACGATGTCAGACTGTTTCTTGACCGGTCAATATGAGGAAGAAAGATTAAAATTAGTTGGAAAATGTAATTGCAAATCCAACTTGAACATGGAAGAGGTCTCTCATCACTCTATACAGAGCTTCCCCTCTTTGCAAGGTGTATTTCATTTGCTGGTCATGTTATAGATACAGATTAGGTGTGAATACAGTAACTGCTCCTCACCCAAAGATGCATAATAAAATCCTTTAGTGCTTAGACTGCAGCATTCAAAACAGAACTTGCTGGAAAAGAACAATCACTAACTTTCCAAAAAAAAGTGAGAACACAAGAAGCCCAAGTAGCACATTCGTCCCCACCCCCTCCCCATTTACCGTGCCATTCATTAAGATCATGGCTGATCTGTAGTAGGCCTCAACTTTATTTCCTCTTCGAAAATATGGCAGAGAAAGTTGTTGAGTTGGTATCAGGAAGGACTCTGGGGGCTGTCACACTATGCTGTCAGTTTTAAAATTGCAATGTAAAACGTTAGTCCGATTCTAAGTTAAAGCTCAAAACTGTGTCAAGGTAGGTTTTGACAGTTTCAGGGAGGAACTGTCAAAAGCTAATTGAGGAAATGGTTTTCCAGTCAAAATAGATCTGGAAGTGGGAGGTTTTCAACAGCATAATGAGGGATGGCATGATCGTCAAGATGAAGGGCAAGGCTGATTGGAGTGGGGAATACTGGACATTGAGGCTCTGGTAACGGGAAAGTAAGCAGGCATGTGTCAACTATCGACAGCAGCATCAGTCAATTCCTTGGAAACATTAGTGGGTGTCGGCTTCTGTTAGGATGGAAATGAGGGGTCTGGAATGGGACATGAGATAGCTTTGACAGATAAGCGAAAGGAGGATCCTAAGAGATTGTGCAATGACATTATGAGAAAAAGAGTAACTATGGAGAGAATGGAGGTCAGGTTTATAGCTATGAGTGAAACCAAATGAGATTGTTAGAGCCTACATGAATATTTCGTGTAAGTATTTGATGTGTAGAAAGACAGGGAGACTCAGCAACTTCGGGAAAATAAATTGTGATGTGTTGAAATGATTCCTCAGTCCAGAAGAAGTTTTTAATAAAGGTAGATTAATCCTGGGGACAGTATCAAGTGTATCTCAGAACTTAATGGGAAGTTTGGAATGAAAATTCAGAGTATACAACAGAGACATCTACATCATTAACAATCTTTGGTAATGGGCTGGAAGATACAGGCGGCTAGGGAAAGCCAGAGACTGCAGACCGATGAGCCTGACGTCTGTAGTGGGTAAGCTGGTGAAGGAAAATCTGAGAGACAGTACTCACATGCATGTGGAAAGGCTTGGACTGACTTTGGATCATCAGCATGGCTACGTTCATTCTTCACAAACTTGATTGAACTTTTGAGGAGGTGTCGAAGAGAAAGATGAAGGCAAAGAGATAAATGTTGTCTGCATGGACTTCATCAAGTCTGTCGAGAATGTTCTGTATGTGTAATGGCAAATTATGTTGAATCGGGAAGAGCTGCGCTGCAAAATGTTGAATACAACATTGGCTTGACGGTAGGAGGCAGAGAGAAAGAACAGAGTGTTGTTCATCCAATTGGAAGCCTTGTACCTGTAGTGTAATGCAAGGAACGATTCTAGGTTGACTATTCAAACAATTATTTTGGATGAGAATATAGGAAGCATGGTATTCAGTTGTCTGAAAGTACAATGAGATCTTGAACAATTGGGCCAGTGTGTCAAGGAATGGAAGATGAAGTTTAATGCAGATAAATGCTTTTTGTTAGACAAGCCACGCAGGATATATATTTTTTATTGTCCACAATGGGGAGTATTTTTGAACAGAGAGACGCAGATGTGCAAGAACATGATTCCTTGAAACTGCAGTCACAATTACACAATGCATTGAAGAAGGAGGTAGGCACTGTTGATTTTCTCGGCTGGAGCCCACAAGTTGTATGAGCCAATTATAATGCAATATCTCAAGTTTTGTGTACAATTCTTTCCGACTTGCTTTGGCAAAATGTTATTGAACTGGAAATGCTACAAACATGTTAAAAATGACGTTACTGAATGAAAGCGAAGATTTTGAACCATAAAGATAGGTTAGGTTGCCTTTCCCTCTTGCATTGGAGGATGCATGACCTTCAAGAGGTTTATAAATCCATGAGGGGTATGAGGTGTATGGATAAGATGAATAGTCAAGACCTTTCCACCAGGGTAGAGGATAACAAAGCTGAAGTCCATACGAGGAGAAAGTGAGGTCTGCAGATGCTGGAGATCAAAGTTGAAACTTTATTGCTGGAACAGCACAGCAGGTCAGGCAGCATCCAGGGAACAGGAGATTCGACGTTTCGGGCATAAGCCCTTCTTCAGGAAGGGCCTGTGCCCGAAACGTCGAATCTCCTGTTCCCTGGATGCTGCCTGACCTGCTGTGCTGTTCCAGCAAGAAAGTTTCAACACTGAAGTCCATACGATAAAAGTGAGAGGGGAAAGCTTTCACAGTCATAATAGTAGAACCTGTTTCACACATGCGTGTTGCACAAAGTATCGAAGGAAGTGATAGAGTCGAATAGAATTGCAACATGAAAAATATATTTGGACAGGTATGTGGATTGAAAGGTTTTTAAGGAATATGAATCAAACATGGGCATGTGGGACTAGTTTGGTTTAACTAACCTCTTTGGCATTGGTTGAATGTTATTTTGCACAAGTGTATGATTCTAATACTCTGTGACCCTCACTCCTCTTCCATGACCAATGATTTATCGTCATCAATTCATTATGAAGTCAAAAATCCTTCTTAAATACTTTCAATTATGTAGTTCTCGGAAAATGTCTTGAATATAGAATTCCTGGCATTTATAACATGCAGCAGACAACAGCAGCAGCAGAAGCAGAATTAGGCTCAATCACAACCTACAACTTTTTACCTGAGAAAATCCCTCAGTCTATCATAATCATCAAGCCGATCTATGTTTCACTGAGGAGTGCGGGTCAACTTTCCATGTGTAACTGAAATTGTTGACAATCAATTGTTGACACTCAAGGTAGCGGACTTGAGTGCTTGCATTCCAAATAGTAAAATTAACATCTCGTGGAGAGGGCGAAATGATTCCACAACCAATAAATCAGATCTCACATCTGCATGACTGCTGCAACCAGCCGTAAATGGTGATCGATTCTTAAACATTACAGTCGAGGAGAGCCCTCCACAAAATGTATGTTTTTAATTTTACTGACTGTGTCAGGGCGTCGCTTGCTTGGCCAACATTTATTGTCCAACCCTGTTTGCCCACAGGTCAGTTAAAAGTCAAACACATTGCTATGGATCTGGAGTCATATGTCAGCTTCGTGTTGTTTAGACCGGGTAAAGATGGTAGATTTCTTTTCTAAACAATATTAGTCAACCAGACGACTCTTTCTGACAGTCGACAATCACTTCATGGTCATCATTACACTCTGAATTCTAGATATTCATGGGTTTGAAGTGTCACCATATGCTGTGGCAGGTTTCATACCTAGGTACCAGGAAAGTTCATTGGGTTTCTTAATTAACAGACCAGCGAAAACACAAATAAGCCATTACCTTTCATTCCTAAATAGTGCAAAACTCTTGCATGTCAGTGCAAAAGACAAGCATAAAGTATCTGCACAATCCTCAGCCAAAATTGTCATTTTGATGATGCCCACAGATTCATATATGCCAATTTTCAAACAATTCGATTTTCTGTACGTGACACCAAAAAATCATTGAAAACAGTCGAAACACAATGGGCCCTGACACCAGTCTTGCAAGATAATTGCATATTTGAGCTGCAAAACAAGCCGTATCCCGAAGGAAGCTGTTTCATTACAGCTCCAACTGTGACATCTATCTGGAATGTGGAAAATTTCTGAACTATGTCCAGTGCACTAACATGGGTGTCATTTCAATCTGATGAATTTCTACTCTTTCTGTCTCATCACTGCAGTCAGATTAGTAGAAGTGTTTTTTTTTAAACAAAGTTTTCAGGTAGCACAGAGACAATCTGCTCAATGTGGTTTCTGGTAGATCCCCAAGTGGAAATAGTGCTGTTATGCAAACATCATGATTACTAATTCAGATGAGGTTACAGATCTGGAAGCTGGGGGATAATTAAAACAGTTAATAAAATAGCGAGACTTAGAATCTGGCATTTTGTGAAAGTTGAATTATTAATAAATTAACGAAGCCGACAATCTGACATCATTAATTGTGTCCATTGGCCAATTTCGATTGTAAACACAGATTTCCTTCACGAAACTTCGTTCAGGAATTAAGTTAAGGAGCTTTCTTGCTCTGACATAAACGTGTCACCAGACACACAGGCATGTGATAAAATCTTCTATGGTCTCTGAAACGGCCAAGCAAAACACTCAGTTGATTCAAACTGGTCCAAGCTCTTAATGGCATAAACCGGACAAAACACCCAGCATCTGTGCCGATGTCAGAAAGTGGAACGGGAAACACAACCCTGTCGATACAACAGAAACCTCCTTACTAACATCTGAAAGCGTGTGACAAAATTTACATAGCATTCCCACAGACTGCATAGAAACATCGGGAAACGAGTAGGCCATTTAGCACATCGAGCCATCCCCATTTCACTAAACTGCCGAACATCTCTTCAATGCAATTTCCCCCAAATGGTGCACATCGCATAATGTGATAAACCATTGGAAACGTTAAAATAGGAACTGCAATAGTCCCTTGGGTGCATCAACTTTGCTTCCTTTCAATGTAAAGAAGGCTGATCCTGTATGTCCACGACATACCCCTGCTCTCTACTTATCAATTTAGAGTCAAAAGATCGTTATTTCTATCTCATGCCATGTATTCCACAACCAAATGTTGAAGAGAATTTCCCAAGTTCACCAGTCTCGGAGAGCAGATGTTAATTCTCATCTCAACGCAAAGTGGCCTATCATTACCTAATACTGTGGCCCTTTGTTTTAGTCGTCCAAGCCAGGGGAATTATCACCCCTGCTTCCAAATGATCTCCACCTGCAAGAATTCTGTACACTTCGCTGAGATCTCCGCTCCGTTTTCACAACCTCACGAAACACTGGCTCAATCGACCAAACACTGCTTTCACAACAATCCTGTCATTCCAGAGTTCAGTCTGGTCATCTTTTGTCGTACTCCATCAATGTCAAATTTGACGTGGTAAGGAGACAAAACTGCACAAATCACTGCACAATGTTTAAGATGGGAAATTGAGGGCGGCAGATGCTGGAAATCATATTCGAGAGTTTGGTGCTGAAAAAGCATAGCAGGTTAGGCAGTATCCAAAGAGCAGGAAAATAGACATTATGGGCACAAGTCCTTCATCAGGAATGAGGCTTGTGACTGTGGGGCCCAAAGAGATAAATGCGAGCGATGGGTTTGAGGAAAGTAGCTGAGAATGCGATAGGTAGTTAAACGTGAGGGACAAGGTGATAAGTCGCAGGGGCTGGAGCAGATAGATTGAAAACATGATGGACAGGTCATGAGAGTTGTGCTGAATTGGAGACTTCCTACTGTGAAAGTTTGGAGGTATGGGAAGTAAGGTAACTTTAAATTATACATTCATCCCGTGTGGTTGCACGGTGCGAAGGTAGAATATGAGTCGTTCTTCCTTCAGGTTTTGGGTCGTAATGTTTGGCGGTGGAGGAGGCACAGGTCCTTGAGGTCACAGGTCCTGCATATCCTTGAAGAAGTGGGAATGGGAGTTGAAGAGTTCTGCTAGGGTACGGTGGGATTGGTGTGTGTATGTGTGGAGCGTGTCCCAGAGATGTTCTCTGAATATTCCTGCAAGAAGGCGTCCTGGCTCCCAAATGTAGAGGTGACCACATTGGGTGCAACAGATACAGTAGATGACATTGCGAGAGGTACAGGTAAAATTCTGGTGAATGTGGGACGATCCTTTGCGGCCTTGGACGAAGGTAAGGGGCATGGTGGCGGCGCAGATTTTGCAGTTCCTGCGATGGAAAGGCGAGGTATCTGGAGTGGGCTGTGGTCTGGTGCAGGGCGAGGACCTGACAGGGGAGTCACGGAGAGATTGGTCTCTCTGGAACATTGATAAAGGTGGGGAGGGAAACAAAGCTCTGCTGTTTGGATTGGCTTCGATGTGACAGAAGTGGTGAAGGATGATGCGATGTATGCAGAGATTGGTGGGGTGGAAGGTGAGGAGCACGGCGGTTCAGTCCTTGTTGCATTGGAGGAGGTGGTGTTGAAGGGTGGTTGTGCGGGAAGTCGAAGACATGCGCTGGACAGCATCAACCATGAGGGAAGGGAAACTGTAATCTTGGAATAACTGGGCCATCTTGGATTTTCTCAGGCGTAATTCATCATCCTGGGAAGAGATGCGGTGGAGGCAGAGGAATTGTGAATATGGAATGGCGTTTCTCCAAGAGGTAGTGTGGGAGATGTAGTCAATGTAGCTGTGGGAGTCTGAAGGCTTGGGTAGATGTCTGTAATTAGTCGGTCACCAAAGATGGTCTGAGAGGTCCAGTATGGGGAGGTGTCTGAGATGGTCCAGGTGAATTTGCCATCGGGATGGAAAGTGTTGGTAAAGTTGATAAACTGTTCGACCTCCTCGTCGGGGGACCTGTTAGCGCCAGTACAGTGATCGCAGAGCGGAGGATCAGGTGGAGTGTGATGTTGGTGTAAATGCAAAAGATGGACTGTTCTACATACCAGTCAAAGAGGCAGACAAGGCTGTATACTGTAATGGGGCTGGTGGCTATCCCATTTACATCAAGCAAGTGGGACGATTGGAAGGAGAAGTTCTTGAGGGTGACAACCAGTTCAGCCAGGCGGATGAGAGGGTCAGTGACAGGGTACTGGTTGGACGTCATGAGATGAATAAACGGAGAGCATGTAGAATTTCATAGTGGTGAGTCTCTTTATAAAATGACTGGATGTCCATGGTGGATATGAGGCATTGGTGGGGGGGTGGGGGGAAACCAAATATCTTGAAGGAAGTGAAGGGCGTGGGTGGTCTCCTGAACGTTGGTGAGTGATTCCTAGACTATGAGAGAGAAGAAGGTGTCAAGGTAAGCAGAGATGAGTTCAGTCAGACAGGCGCAGGCTGAGACAATGGGTCGACTGGGGAAGTCAGGTTTGTGAAACTTTGCTGGGAGTTAGGATCAGGAGGTACGGGGTTCATGGACAATGAGATTTGAGATTGTGAATGGGAGTTCTGCACAAGTGATCAGATTGCCGATAGTCTGTGAGTTGATTGTGTGGTGTTCAGAAGTGAGGGCGGTGGTGAGGGGGCGGTAGTAAAAGGTGTCTGCAAGTTGGCGCCTGGTTTCACTGTTGTAGAGTTTGGTGTGCCAAACTACCACAACGCCCCATTGACTGCTGTTTTGATGATGAGGTTAGGGTTGGAACGGAAGGAATGGAGGGCTGTGTATTGTGAGGGCGGGAGGTAGGACCAGGTGAGGGAGGTGGACATGTTGCGGCTGTCAATGTCACGGCGACAACTCGAAATAAAAAAATTAAGTGTACGTAATAGGCCAACACGGGGTGTCCAGGTGGATGGGTTGTGTTGGAGGTCGGAGAAAGGTTCCCTGTGTATGGGCGGGAGTCCTGATTGAAAAAGTGGGCTCAGAAGTCAAGGTGGTAATAATTACTCAGGGAGTGCAATGGGATGAATATGAAGCCTTTATTGAGGACTAAACGTTCGTCCTCATTGAAAGTGAAGTCTGGGTGAATGGCAAACACGAGACGAGGCTGGGAGCTGGGTGTGTGGGTGGAGACAGTCACATGAGTGGCCATGGTTATATAGTCTGGAATAACGTTACTAAAGGAAGTGACACTCTAAAAGAGGGCAGTCGTTGGTCCATCCACTTCACGGTCATAGCTGTGCGCTGATACCTACTCTCCCTGCAGTTAGCCTGCCTCAGCTCACGGCCATACTTTCCCAGACCTGCAGTGGACTTCTGCTGTTGTACTTCCTAGAAGAATTCATGCACTCAACGAACGGTTTGTTCCACCATATTAGACATAAAATAACGTACGTTAAACAGACTTTAAGTAACTACCGCAATACACGGGTTCCATCGATCATTTCAGAGCTTTTCCTTGGCGTTTGGAACCACTTTGACACCAGTCACCATGTGGCCACTACTTCCAAAACTCTTGGGGTGAATGATGCGGCCACTTCCACACCCGGCGCCACACCGATCCTAGCCACAGACCACCACATAGTCTCCACAATCACTATGCATCCAACCACATCCGTGACTGGCGGGAAGTCGACCGCCATCCCTACCACCAAGGGATTGACCTCCATCGCTCGATTCACCACTTCCATGACAGCACGATACCTAAGCTGCACAACACTTCTGTCTCCACAGTTGCAGCCACCGCAGCCATAGCTGCCCTGAAATAAATCACTTACCTGGATACGGAACACATAATCGCCGACGTCACTTCCGGCACCAGTGACATCACCCACCGAGAACCAGACTGCAACATTGCCGCAGTGCGCGAAATTCACATACACACACCGTGGTCTCCACTGTCGGCCCCAAAGCCAACCCTTTTTTGAGCGTCACGTCCGTTTATTACGTCACATCTGATGTTAAAATCAAGTCACTATCTCCATGTCCACACCCAGCTCGTACCTCAGCTCCGAGCTCCCATTCCTGCCGTGCGTTTACAATTTCCCCAGACCTGTTCCTCAGGGAGGACGAATGTTTAGTCCTCAGCAAGGGCCTCACCTCATCCCTTTACTCAACCAGATTAATGAGTTCGACATACATCGCAACCTTGAATGTTCCTTCTGCAGCCTCACGACCAGGTCCACCTTCTCAACCAAGACTCCTGCCCAGGCACGTGTAACACTTTCTCCCATTTCCAACACACCCCATCCAGCTGGAAACTCCATGCTGGCCTCTTATCTGCTAGTGACCTCTTCATCGCAAACTGCTGCAATGAAATTGATAGCCTCAACCTGCCCATCCGTCACTCACTCCAACCTCCCGCCCTCACAAGGTGCAGGCCTCCACAACTCCCACTCCAACTCCACCGTCATTATCAGACAAGGGCGGAGCAGTAGTAGTTTGGTGCATCCACCTCTATACAGCTGAAGCCAGGTTCCAACTCATAGACAACTCCTCCTACTGCCCTCTTGACAAGGACCATACCTCCCATAAGCTAACCATCATCTCCAAGACAATCTAAAGCCTCATCAGCTTTGCGGATCCACCATTCACGGCCTCCAAACTCATTTCCCGTGAATTCTGCATCTCCCGTTTCTATCTCCCGGAAAGACTTACAAACCTGACTTCCTCCTTCGACCCATTGTTTGAGCCTGCACCTATCCCACTGAAGTCATCTCTGCCAACCGTGACACCGTCCTCTCTCCCTCAGTCCAGGAACTCAGCACCGACATTTCGGACACCACCCACGCGCTTGATTTCCTCTAAGACTTTCGTTATCTTCACCACGGACTTCCAGTCCCAATAAATATCGATTAGCCACGAAGAAGGCCAACAAGCACTGCGTTTCTTCCTCTCACTCCGTCCTGACAAGTCCACTTCGACCGGCCTTTTTATCCGCCTGGCTGTACTGGTCCTCACCCTCAACAACTTCCTCTAATCCTCCCACCACTTCCTCGAAACCAAAGGGGTAGCCATGGGTACCATAGAACGAGCTATGCCTGCATCTTTGTCGGGTAAGTTGAACAGTCTATCTACTGCAGTTACACCAGCATCTCACGCCAGCTGCTGCTCTGTTTTATCAATGACTGTATTGGCATTAACTGGTGCTCCCACGAGGAGACCGAGCAGTTCATCAACTTCACCACACTAATATCAAATTCATCTGGACCATCTCAGACACCTCCCTTTCATTCCTGGTCTCTCTATTACTGTCTTCGGCAAGCAACTAAACACAGACATGTACTGCAAGCCCACCGACTCCCACTGCAATCAAGATTAAACCTCCTCCCACCCTACCTCCTGTAAAAACGCCGTCCATTAACCCAATTCCCCAGCCTCCAACGCATCTGTTTCCAGGATGACCAATTTCACCTTAGAAAATGCCAGATGACCTCCCACTCCAAGATCGCAATTTCCCTTCCCACGTGGTTAACGATTCTGTTTAACGCAAGTCCTCCATTTCCGGTACCACCGCACTTAAACCTAACTCGTTGCAATGCAACAAGGAACGAACTGCCAGTCCTCACCTTCCAGCCCACCAAACTCCACATACATTGCATCGTTCTCTGCCACTTCTGCCACAACCAAATAGATCACGTCACAGCGGTATTTTTCCTTCCCCACCTCTGTCAGCATTCCAGTGAGACAATTCCCTCCATGACTCGGTCGTCAAATCCATGCCCCCCACCAGCCCACACCCTCTACTAACACCTACCGCTGCCACTACAGGAATTGTAAAACCTGTACCCAACCTACTCAGTTCAACTCCTCCCAATGACTCAAAGTATACTTCCACATTTGGGAGAAAATTGCCTGTACCTCTGCCAATGTCATCGAATGTATTCATTGCACCGGATGTCTCCATTGCCTTGTGCAGACAGAATGCCTTCCTTCTGATCGTTTCGGAGAACATCTCTGGGACACCCGCAACCACCAGCACCACGACCCCGTGGCTGAAAACTTCAACTCCCCCTCCCACACCATCAAGGACATGTAGGCCGTTGGCCTCCTCCACCACCAAACCGTTACCACTCAATGCCTATAGGAAGAAAGCCCCATATTCTGCCATTCACCCTGAAACCGTACGGAATGAATATCTATTTCAACATTACCTTATTTCCCCTCGCTCCACATTATCCCAGTTCCAAGCCTCCAACTCGACATTACCATGCTGATATATTCATCACATTTCCCATCAATCCGCTCCACCCCCTCCGATCTATCACCTTCTCCCTCACCTTCATCTGCCTATCGCTTTCGCAGCTACCTTCCCCCAAACTCACCATCTCCCATTCATTTCTCAGCCCCCACTTCCATGATTGCTGACTGACCTGCTGTGCTTTTCCAGCACCACACTCTCGACAATGTTCAAGATGAGGACTCACCTAGGTCTTGTCCAGAGAGAAAGAAATCTTTACTCCAGTACTCAAATCCCCTTGAAATGACGAAAAATACACAATTTACCTTCTTCATGCTCATGCAAAATTGTTTAATTGATTGGTGTACGTCTAGATGCAGTTACTTTTCAATGTTATAGATACACACTTGGTGGGTTTATCTACAGTGTTCAGCGTTCCAATGCCATTCCCAGTATTAGAACATAGAAGAATACAGCGCAGTACAGGCCCTTTGGCCCTCGATGTTGCGCCGATCCAAGCCCACCTAACCTACACTCGCCCACTATCCTCCATATGCCTATCCAATGCCCGCTTAAATGCCCATAAAGAGGGAGAGTCCACCACTGCTACTGGCAGGGCATTCCATGAACTCACGACTCGCTGAGTAAAGAACCTACCCCTAACATCTGTCCTATACCTACCACCCCTTAATTTAAAGCTATGCCCCGTCGTAATAGCTGACTCTATACGTGGAAAAAGGTTCTCACGGTCAACCCTATCTAAACCCCTAATCATTTTGTACACCCCTAAACCTTCTTTTCTCCTATGAAAACAACCCCAAGTGCCTCAGACTTTCCTCATACGATCTTCTACCATACCAGGCAACATCCTGGTAAACCTCCTCTGCACCCGTTCCATTGCCTCCTCATCCTTCCTATAGTATGGCAACCAAAACTGCACACAATACTCCAGATGCGGCCGCACCAGAGTCTTATACAACTGCAACAAGATCGCTGATCTCAATGGACGTTGATGGTCTGCTCAAAAGTAAAAAAAAAACGATAAAGGAATGCTGAAGTTGTTTTAACGATCGACATTTTTCAACAACTCCCTTTTCAAATGGTAAGCTGCCATTGTATTTTTCTGCTTCTGTCAAGCAAAGTGCACAACGTTACAAAATATCCCCGTTGCTTTTCTTCTTCCACATATTTACGCATTCACTTCACTTATCTCAACAACTTGAGATATTTTTTAAGTCCTGCTCACCCATGCAAAATCCGACAAAGGTTAGTGCCATCAACAGACGTGGAAATATTGCATTTTGTTCGGTCAAACACTTATTTGATATGCGTTGTGAATAGTTGGGGTCAAAGCATCTCTCCTTGCAATACACCACGAGCCTCCCACCCCAAAGAACGAACTTTCATTCCTACTCATGGATTCCTGACAGCTCTCCCATTCCAAAACAGGGTTAATATATTAGCCGCAATGCCATAGCCCTGTGGCACGGTGGCACAGTGGTTAGCACTGCTGCCTCACAGGCGACTGACTGTGTGGAGTTTGCACATTCTCCCCGTGTCTGCGTGGGTTTCCTCCGGCTGCTCCGGTTTCCTCCCACAGTCTAAAGATGTGCGGGGCAGGTGAATTGGCCATACTAAATTGCCCTAGTGTTAGGTTAAAGGGATAAATGTAGGGGTATGGGTGGGTTGCGCTTCGGCGGGTCGGCGTGGACTTGTTGGGCCGAAGGGCCTGTTTCCACACTGTAAGTAATCTAATCTAATCTTATTTTCCACACAAGGCTTGTGACCTACAAAAATCTTTCTGAAAATCCAAATGCAATGCAACTATTGCTTCTCCATAATTGTTCTCCCAGTCCGTTTCTCAAGTATTTTCCCATTTTCTAAATCGATGTTGACTGTGCACATTACCTCCAGTCTGAATAGTTTCCTACTCTCCATTTCTTCAGAAATTTCATTCTACTACCTTTACTCACCTGACGTTGATTTCTGAGAATTTCTGTTTTTCTTCTTTCATTCTGTGTTGTTTTCTTCTGTTAAAAGAAAGATAAAACTGTTGCTTCATATTTGCGCCATTTCCCGTCTCATTTACGTGGGTTCAAATTCTAACGAAGCTGCACTTGTCTTCTCTAACTCCTGAAGTTGGCATAGCTTTAGAACATATTACTTTGTATTCTTCAAAATCTTGTTAACACTCTCTTCAGAAAGCCATTAGTTCTTGTGTACGCTTCTCAATCATTGACCTTCCATAGTTACGCAGTCACAAAAGCATAGACTCTGCGTTAGGTAAATGAAGATGAGGGAGAAGGTGATAGGTCAGTAATACAGCTTGATCTACATTAGAACCACTTTGCTGCACGTCATCCGTACCCATGAATGCTATGACACTTCAAGTGCTTGTCCACGTATGCTTTAACGGTTGTGAGTTTAGCCGTTACAGCTCCCATCTCAGGAAATGCATTCCAGATAATGACACCTTCTGGGTGGAAAACAGTCCTCAAATTCTGTGTATTCCTGAAAGGCTGCACATTCAAAGTGTGCCCCCTTGATCTTGGTTTCTGACTAAAGGGAAACTCTGCTGACGACTGGTCCTGACCATGCTCCTTGTAATCCTATTTCTGAATTATGTCCCCATCAGCAACTTCTCCTTCGGAGTAA
Source organism: Chiloscyllium plagiosum (assembly GCF_004010195.1). NCBI lineage: Eukaryota > Metazoa > Chordata > Chondrichthyes > Orectolobiformes > Hemiscylliidae > Chiloscyllium > Chiloscyllium plagiosum. Next base: position 11,135,500 of record NC_057746.1, on the reverse strand, counting down.
ACAACCCGCGATACTCCAGCCTGTCATCATAGCTGATATGCTTCGTCCTAAGGAAACACCCTGTTGAATGTTCCCTGTATCCCTTCTAGGGAAATCTCATCCTTCCTGTAATGTCCCATTGTCACTTGGTATATCTAGGAAATTTAAATTCTGAAACTCCATCTTACCAGACTCAGTGGAAACTGAGTGACGTTGCCTCCGGTGAGGTTGACTCGAGATGTTTGGCGAGAGAACATCTCACCATATTTTATTCCTTGCATACCAGCTTCATTGCGATATTTTAAACAGTTTTGCCTTAAGCTGCTCGAGTACAAAATGACGATGATATTTCAACAATGCAGTGCAGGCAACTGATGATGCTCTATCCTGTTTGGGAATGTTACAGCAGGCTGGAAAAGCGTTGCTGCCGCTGGAGAGGATTTCAGTGAGACCATATCTGGAGGTATGAATGCAAGCTTATTCTCCTCACTGGTGAAAGGTTCTTGTTGCAAAAGAAGCAGCACAGAGCTTGTTCCCTCAACTGATTTTCCAGTGCGAGCAGCAGCGAAGGTAAGACCGTTTGGTTTTAAAAGTACTTACCGGTAGCGGGCAGCGGTGTTTTTTTTTCTCTTTCACTCTCT